>NC_059500.1:49605981-49921640 GCF_018139145.2 Gymnogyps californianus | reverse complement strand
GTACCTGTCTTCACCAACATTTCCCTTTCTACAGTCACACCTCAAGAAGCATGCCTCAGAAGATAAAGCCATTCCAAAAACACAGGAGATCTTCTAGTTTGGAATAGGGTTATTTGTGTTTATTAACAGCACTTTTCAAAGTGACTTAAAAAAGTGGGATTCCATCTTCCCAGAATGTAATTTTGTAATTTTATGCTTCTGTATAGATGGCATAAATTTTACGGCCCCAGATTAGGTAAAAAATAATTTTTTAAAAAGCAAAAAGCCACAAGACAGAAATACTTCTGAGACTAGCTTAGTTGATGAAATCTCTCACATGTGGCTTCCCTTGTACCTTACCAGACATAAGTAAGGTGCACTTGAGTTGCTATCTGTCCTTCAGTTATGCTACTTCTAAAATTGTACACCCGGCTACTTACTTTCACAGATATTGTGGAAAATTACTCTCTAAGATATTTAGACATCCATCAGATTGTTGAGTACCAATTCAGAGCCTGGAGAAATCTTGGTCTTTAGGAAGCTCAGCCAAAATGAGTGTTAGACCCCAGTCAGACTCCTCAACCCTGAATTCTGTAGCAAAAGTCTGATTTAGAGATGTGATCAACATCAGCATAGTAAATTGAACTTACCTATCCACAGCATGTAGAAAGCTAAAGTATGTGCAATAGGACTCGCAGATATTACTTGCATTTAATATTTAACTCAAGGCAAAAAGCATGATATTTGTATTTTTACTTAAAGTCTGTGCCACTGAGGCATACTTTTTTTGATTGGTTCTCCCTTGTTCATTTAAATCAGATGCTGCTGCCAGAGAGCTACAGTGTAAAATTTTCTGAGAAGTGTATTACTCATTGTCTTGTTAAAATACACTCAAAACCACTTCCTCTTCATGAGACAAATCATTACTTTTTTAATGAAGTGGGAAAAAGGAGGAAATTTATGTTCTGATCTTTCTAACTTCCTTTTGGCAGTATGAGGATAGAAAGTAAAATTATTTTATCATTAGCAGACATTTGGTGACCTGTCTTAACTTGAAATAATGTTAGAAAGCCAATTAAACAGATCAACTTCTTGAATTCTCTGCTTCTCCCTCTCTAGCCTCACTGCAGAAGCATTATTACATGACAAAGCCTCATCAAACATAAACATATGGGACAATAAATCTCTTTTTCTTTTTTCCTTTTTTCATCATGTTGTTTCATTCACTCTGAACTTGGAAGGTCTTTATTACACAGCTACATATTTCTCCTCCAACTGTAATGATGCCATTGCAGACCTTAAAGTTCTTTCGTATTTATCACAATATTGCAAACAATAGCAAGTATCAAGTTTGCAACCTTACACGACAGACAAAGTTATCTTCAACACTTGTGATTTTCAGCATCATTCAAAAAACTTCGCATATCATTTGTCAGAATATTTTGTGGAAATAAAAAAAATGACAGCACCAAACCTTTTATCACCTTTAACAATGTCATCCTTAGCATAACTCTGAGGCAGAAAGCACTTGTAGTCCTACTCTGCATCAGCCATATAGGCAAAAAGAAATGGAGACTGGATGCAATAAAAACCTGCTACCTGGTCACTAGAAAAAGATGTTACAGCAGCGAATACTGGAGTTTCGACCTCCGGTGAAGACACCGTGGGAGTCAGGACTTTGTGAACGGCAGTCGTGAGCACCCAAGATGTGTTGGAACTACTCAGAGCTGGCAGGAGCACCGAATACCCCGGCGACCTGCTCTAACTGCAATTCTCTGCTCAAACATATGCACAATCACTTGCTATAGCCATAATGTAGCGATAGCTGCTGCTGTAGTTGGCGAATCCTGCCCATGCACCCCAGCTGTGTTTAGGCTGCATCATTCAAAGGCTTCAGGTAAGGATCCCTGGTGTCCTGCAGGAGGGAAGCAAGCATTCCGCTCCTCAGGCACAGGCAGCCCGGGGCAGTGGGGATGCGTTGCTCTGGACATCCTGGGAGCTCTGGGGATCCAATATGGGATTACGGCCTTGGCTGCTGGGTCACAGGATGCAGCAGCATGCACGGCAGCACTCGAGCAGGAGATCGCAGCTTTCACCTTCGGCTTTGCAGCTCCACCCAACTCCCGCTTCGGGCACCCTGGTGTCTTCGCCGAGACAACCAGAGGTCACGCAGAGAACTGAAGGCAGATCTTCTGAGTCCCAGGCTTGTGGTCTAACCCAGTGGGTTAGCATCCATTAGCTATCAAAACAAATTATCAAATTTCACCTTTGCAGGGCTTGAATTACTGCATTGTCTGCACTTACACCACTTGGAAAAAAAGAGGAGCCTGTCACCCAGATGGCAGCCAACACTGTGGAAGCAGGGATTTTGGCGGCAGCTACAGGAAAGTCCTAGCTTCACGGAATAAAAAAGTGAGGTTGTGAAGCATATCCTAAACAGCAAGATCATGTTATATTCCGGTATAAATTATTACTTAGGCTTGAAAGAGTCATTATTCCTCAGCAGCACCCGTCCAGTTCATTTTATGGTCAGCTCTGTGCAACTGAAATACAGCTTTTTGGCTTACTCCATACAAAGCCTATTGCTGCATGTGTCTGATCTTAAACTAATCCTCCAGCAAAGGGAATGTTTTTAAGAGGGGAAGTCTAATGAGAAAAATATTGTGAAACTAGAGGACGTACAAAGAATGTGCTGTGACTGATACAAATTCTGGCCTGTTTTTTTTCAACTTACCTTAGCTGTATTTTATTCAGACTAACACATCCTCCATCCTTCCTCAAGCCTGTTTACTCAGCTGGATGTCCACAGGGTCCAATTTTCCCTCCAATTGCCCTTGCACGCTAATATAATTGCGGCTCATGTGGGTAATTGGTCAGCCTACAGCAGTGTTTGCATGCATTTGTTCATCTGCACTACCTGGCAGCCTCTTAAAATGAATTTATAGACTCAAAGTACTGTTGAATACTTTGTTTCATTCAGTTTATAAAAGGACGAAACACATCAAGAAATACTTCCAGGAGCTTTAGGCATTAAAAATACTGCAGTGTACACATTAAAATTATTTTTATGGGCAACTGGGAATAGATCTCTGTTTCCACACATCAAAAAGAAGGCACACACTCACACAAGCCAGTTGTATCTAATTTGTAAATACTAAACTAAATAAATTTCATAGCAGAGATCAACCAGATTTGAAATTATTATGTGGGGAAAAGAGGCCCATTGAAATTTCAGACAAGAGAAACTGAAATTGTTGGCAGCAGGCAAGAACAGCTTTTTCTGGAATACACACAGAACACAGAATTTTACGGGTCGGTTTTACGCTGTTGTGGAAGGATCAGTATGGAAGTGATTTTTATTACTATTATTACCAGAATCCGGTTCTTGGGTTGAAACAGAAGATGCAAGTCCTGTGCCACAAACCGTCATCATGTAGTTTGTGCTCCCTTATTCATGAAGTGACACAATTCAGCTATTTTAATAATTTCCTTGCAGGCATAACCACTGGCTTTTTTCTTTGGCTTACTATTCTTGCAGTGGATCTCCCCAGGTGTCTAAAATCTTCCCTTCACTTCTTCTACAGCTGAGACTACTGCTCACACCATACCCAGCAGCTTCTGTTTTATTCCTCTGTGCTACATTTTTCTCTAGCCACTAATACTTCTGCACTTCTTTTTACATGTCTAAATCCAGTATCTCATTTGAAAGAGACCAAAATGTGTGAAACCTCTCTGCATTGAAATCTGACATAAATTCACATGTACACAAAACGGAAGAGCTGCTGACTCAGATCCATTTAACTCTCTCAAAAAGTGTTCCAAGAATGATTATGAATGATCTCATACATTGTATAAAAACATACAAGCCCAAGATTAAAAAAAAAATCTCTATTTTTGCAATTTGAAAAATGGCAATTTATGTAACTTTTAGTTTATACTTACATCAGAGGCTCCTACTCTGGTAGGGGTTACGGAGAACTGTGAATTCTGTCTTGGCATAAATATGCCAGAAGATGCCTGGGTCTCCTGTGCTTGTATGTATGTATCTCCTTGATCAGTATGGTTTAGAGATTTGATTGTTTTTACCTTACATAACAAGATCAGAAAGCAAAAAAAAAGGGGGGGGGGGAGGGGAAGGAGGTTTAATACATCAGTATAGCTGCATAGACATAATTTAATTATTTATGCAAGAAATTTAACCAATACTGTAACTAGTGTTGTTATACCAATAGATACTCCTAAGAGAGAAAGTTTTCAATGCTTCCACCAACACTCAGTTGTTCTCTTAAAAACAAACAACAAAGCTCAGATAATAAGTACCTCACTAACCATTCAGTGATTTTTCACAGTTCAGTTTTCCAAAATGATCATTTGGGATTATAGCTTAATCTTGTCAAAACAAAAAAATATTGAGTAATGAGAGTAATTTATAAAAGAGTTAGGAAAATCTAAATACAGATTTGGAAAATACTAGCAAAGTATTTACACAACTTTAAACCAATGTAAATGAAATCCACAGGAGAAAAAGAAACTTTGATTTTTTTATTTAAAAATAAGATTTCTAAAAAATACAGTACATAAGAAATCTCAATAGGAATGAAAAAAATATCTATAACTTAAATCCATCTGAAAAGAAAAAACAGAAATATTACATGAATAAAATAAAGGAAAAGAAATAGAAGACAATACATTATTTCTCAGCTGGACATACTCTTGCACTTTTAGATTTGATTAAAAGAATACCATAGTAAGTTTCCCTGTTTTGATATTATTCAGCCATTCACCTCATATATTACCGATTCAGGCATAACCAGTGTTAGACCTAGTAATTTTCAACAAGTCCTGTACAAACACTATTCAGCATTGTTTCAAAATAGTCAAGATCAAACAAAGAACAAATCAGTAAAACTCAATCACATGCCCATGTGTGAACTACAAAATTCAGAATGCTAATTTACAAAAATCAGTATTATTTTGCTATCTGGCACTTAGATTGAAGCTGTTAAGGAGACAGAGTGATAATTTTCTATCTATAAACTACACTGTGATCTACGGTATCAGTCTTGGGAATATGCATAGCAATACTTATTCACACAGAAACACACAAAAATTACAATTTAAGTTTCATATTTCCTAACTCAAAAAGCGTGTGTTCTAATGTAAATCTGAATTATTCTTACAGTTATACAGGCAATATTTAGATGGCCCTTGTTGCAACAACTGACTTGAATCACTCCACTGTAGTTTGGCAAGACATAAGACGCCACTGAGCAATTTCAGCAGAACTGAAGTCCTAGGCCTAACGCAGCTCACAGATACAAGTACTTCAATGAATCTTGAAGTTCAAATGCTCAACCACTGAGAAAGCAGTACAAAAATCTTTTGAAGAACAACGCTTTCTGAAGTATTCAGTCACACAGTATGTCGCATGACACTGTATTTAGCACTGATTCTTCCCAAAAGCAATCCCTGGTATCACTCGCGATCAGTCAGACAATTTTGAAGTCCTGGTATTTTGACTGATTTAGAATTAGATTCAACTTATTAGCATAAGAGAAATAATTAAATTTATCTTTGCTAATGCAGGAGACAACTCCCAGTATATTTTCTGCACTCTTAACTATTAAAACTATTAACCTTAAACCCCACATATATAAAACAGTCAACATGAAAATGAGGTGCCTGACACACTGTGTAGTAGTAACAATGGTAATTATATTTTGATATAAACAGTAGACCAAGCAGGAATTTGTCACATTTAATCTGTTTTAAATAACTTTAAACAGCACCAAAATAATTCTTTGTAATGTATTTTCAAGTAAGTACATTCACTTAATCAAAGATTCTTAATAATTTGTACAGATATTTCTAGCATTGTATTTTACATATCATTTCCTAATGACTGTAAAGCAAAAGATTGCATCTATATCTCAATTGTCATATCAATATCATTAGTTGTTTTATCCTGAACATGATAATGTGAACATGAATTCTGAATTATCCTGAATGTGAATGACAGTGTGATTTGTCATGACATCCCACTTGGTGTTTTATTAACCATGTGTTTATAAAATAATCAGTAAAAATAAATTATCAGGAATATCTGAAGAACAGCTCAGAACATACATTTTAAAACAGTTATGCCTGTTAATAAAGACTGATCCACAGGAGATCAGATTTATTCTTAAAATTCCAAGTATGTGAGAATTCAAGTCTTGCAACTAGACCAGTTTTAAAAAGTTATTTTTTGACACAAGAGCCATGGACCTCCAGCTGCTACATGTACCCGTGGCAGCACCAGAACATTGCATGTACTGGCTTAGGTCAGGAGATATTGACTCCGGCAACAACAAGGTAAAATCAACTTGAATTATATACAATACAATGCTTAAGGTTACAAAAAGCTCCAGCTGTGCTTTATTACAGCAAAAAAAAGGCAGCACTTGTTCAAAACCCAGAAAGAGGTGTGACAACTTCTTTCTGCGTATTTTCGTGTACAGAATCCATAAAAGATTTCAAATCTCTTAAGCAATTGACTGCTTGCTCTCAACTCAAACCCAAATGGAACCAGAGAATCTGCATATCAAAATTAATAATTTTTTTTTTTTTTTTTTTTTTTTTAAATCAAACAAATACTCCGTTATCTCCACACCTCCCACAGTGTCTGTTCTGGCCAAGATGATATGAACATGACTGCAGGTAGGACTACTCTATGCTGCTGTGTGCTCAATGAAAAGACAGGAAAAGAGCCATCAAGGTTGAAAGTAAGCAGAGGAATGAACAGAACTCATTCAAGGTAGTAACTTTGCTATGGTAGAGAATTCAAGACCACAGAAGCAATTTTACCTGGGTAAGTGAGACTCAAGTACAGCCAAGAAAGGTCTGATCTCTTACATAAATCACAACGGTAATTGCTCACAAGCAGAATTTCTTCCTAGGCCAAGGAAATACTTCTTGAAAACATTCTCATTTGCACTCTGTATTGACCCTTCCTACTATGTAGACATATTACTGAAACACTGAGCGTCAAACAGCAAATACTTAGGACAAAAGATTCAGAGCTGAATGAGAAGTCATTATTATCCTGGTTTTATGGGAGACACTACCTGCAGCTTCAACCTCTGAGTCACCGACTGAGGTTATTTTTAAATCTAACTTCCTCTTTTTCAAACACAAAAATTCATCGTGTCACTAATGCCAAGAATCAACTACTCAGCAGGAAAACTAAGTCAGAGAAACTTAAGCAAGTCATCTGCTTAAAACAAAATGCAAAGTAAGCTTCTAAAGATCTGGGACCTCTTGTTTCAAAGGTCCTTCAAGGATTCACCCTAGCTAGCACACCACAAAACCTAAGGCCCATCAGGGGATAATCTCAAAGGGTGATAAAATGAGCTTCTCATCTCTTACCTGACCACTAACCTGATGCAGTTTGAAGACAGTAAGTAGAGCCCTACCAGGACTTGAAAAAGCACACCACGTGCCTACTACTCTTTCAACCTAGTTAAGAGCTAACAGAGAGCTACAAAGTGGCTATCAGGTATGACTAACAGCAATTTATATTGAGAGCAGAAAAGAAAAATCCTTTCAGAGGGAAATGGTCTGAATGAGAAGGGACAGGTCCTGAGAAGCGTATACATTGGGCTTGTGCTATGTATATACAAACATGTCCAAGATTATTTTTATTGGCGCTGCTGGACAGCTACAATGCTCAGTCGGATCACTTCATTAGATTCAAACTTTTGTCCGCAGACTTTAACATCAGATACGAGACTTTGTGGCTAAACAAAAGCTAGTAATTTCTTGAAGTGCAAAAACCTGAATAGTACAGTACCTTTGTCTTCTGACAGTTAACTTTCAATCGGTTACAAGACTATGAATAAAAGTGTATTTCTTATACACAATGCTAAAAGAATCAATTTATTATGCTTGCACACATAACACAACTGTAGAAGTACAGGATTGAATGAGAAGTACTAGGTGCTACTAATTAAGATCCACATTGTTTTATGCAACTCTTATTCTTCAGAAAGTACACTTAGTTTTTATTTTAGGAATAGTTTAGAAGTGCTAATACAGTATTACTGATGGGAGTATATGTAGAATAAGCAACAATTCTTGTCCAGAAAGATCAAGACTCCACCATACAAAGAAAACACTTTTAAGGAATGCAATGATATTTCCACTTGGGATATTAAGAAGAGCCAGTCCACAGTATTTGTCTTTGTGATATGGTTTTTCCAACAAAGCTACACTGGTTTCTCATTTGTGAGCTGTGGCAAAATTGAGTGTGTGGTGAAGACAAGGGTGGAGATGGTCAAGTTAAATAATACATCTAAGTGACAGCATCCTCAAATACGTGACAGAAACACTCTGCTATAAGTGATGTACTGCTGGCAGGAAGCCTGGCCAAATACGGTAAATAATGCATTACAAAAAAAGTGGTTTATGTTAACTAACAATTTCAGGTTACCAGAAAACTCATCTTATTATCATATGTTTTATCTGAATGCAAAGTTGGCTTGAAAAAGATTCTCTGTCATAGTACTGCAGAAATCCTGTCTTGGCACCTACATTCCTTACATTGGCATACAATGGCCTGCTATAGCACAAAACAAAGCATGAATTCATAATTTCTGAAAAGTATCATTTACTGAATAAAACTGGACAACTGTAAGATGAACATTGAAAGACATCATATAATGACGGCATGTGTATTTAACTGCGTAACTCCCGCTCTTTGCAATCTCATTTCATTCGGTAAACTTTGGTAACGAATCAGAACAATTCTTTCGGTCCCATCTCCATTTTCTCTGTGCTTTTATGAATCTTCCCTTCACATTGGCCCACTTCAGATTCAAAATGAGGAAGCTGCCTAGTTCAAAATCTATCCTACCACTCAGTTCTTAGACAGTTTCTTACTCGTGAATCCTCCTCAAGACTGAAAATGATTGCGTATCTCAACTACTCTACCAGCTGTTTGATGGAACCTGTCCTTCAAACCAACAGATCAGAGGACAGGTTGGTAAACATTATTTAATGCAGAATCTTTTATTTTAGACATCAAGTTTTTCAAATGAAATCTCAAATCTCTGATATTATGAGAAGACAGCAAGGTAGCATTGTGCAGTCCTACCAGGAGCTACCCCAACTGCAAATAAACCCGCTATTTTCAGATGTTTTCAGGTTGTTTTTCATTAGTGCTTTGACTTCTCTTTGTACCCCTCAGGAAATCAAATATTGTTAAGCTTATAGCTAATATCCACTGTGCTCAATAAAGCATGTGTAGTTCTGATGTTATAGTAGGATGAAATTCATTAATACTGTCTGTAAGGTTTTTTAAATGAATAACAATGACAAGCACTAATTAGTTTTAAGAATGCGGTTTCTACTAAAATAAAAAATCATGAAGGAGAGCTGTAGGGAAAGAAGTGGGATTTCGAAGTAAAGGTTCAAAGGATTTCAAGGATTTCAAGGTTTAAAGGATTTCAAATGAGATCGTAAAAGTCTACCCGAGCTTTTCCTGCTGAACAACTTTCTGAGAATCAGTTTCAGAAACATTACTGTAATAAACTAATAACATGCTAGGGTCATTGGCTAAAATTTTTAAAAATATTTTGATTACGCTTGTAGAGGCCTGTCATTCAAAGAATAAAGCTGAGTGCCTCCTCAAAATGAAGCCTCTCCAAATTCTCCCTTCTCTCCTCCACGTACTCAGAAACGGGATAAAAAACAAAAGTAGCTGCCTTAATCATATTGCATATTGATTCCTAATGTTAAGGATGAACGGGAGGCTGAGAAAAAACTATATTTACCAAACAAATCCAACAACACAAAAACATTCGAGACATTGTGAATCTGTGAAGTTATCATTTTCATTTGAGAATCAGGCAAGATTTTCACAGACATCGTTTACTTATATGTACACCTGGTACTTCAGCCTCAAGGTTCTTCCTTTGGGCATTTAAGTAAGCGCCTTAGAATTTACAGCTTTTTAATTTCGAATTTATAACGGATCGCTTGAGAGGGAAGTCGGACGGTTCTGAAGACTTCCCAGAGAGGGCCGGCACGCTGCGCTTTCACCGGCGGCAGGCCCGAGGCAGGGCCTGCTCACCGAAGCCGTGCTCCAGCCCCGCGAAGCGAGCCCCACCGCCAGCACGGACGGACGGGCGGACGGGCGGACGGACGGGCGGACGGGCGCCGCTCCCGCTGCCGGCACCCGCTGCCGGCACCCGCTGCGTCACAACGGTGCGGGCAGGCGGGCGCCGCCTCGCCGCCGCGCCAAGAGCCCGCGGTCGTTGCGCAGGGCGGCCGACAGAGGGCGCGTGGAGAGCGAGGGAGCACGCGCCGCCGCCGCCGCCGCCCCCCCTCGGACTGCGCGGTGCAGCCCCCGCGGGGGCCGCCCACCCGCGGGAGGCACAAGCCGTGGGCGCTTGCAGCCGCGGTGCGCGGTGCGCTCCGCGCACGCGTACTCCCAGCCTGCGCCTTCTCAGCAGCGCCTGCCTGTGTTGGCCGGAGAATGCTGGAAGGTAGCGCGCCATCCGGCGTTCGGGCTGCCTGTGGCTTCTTATCCCCGCAAGGCAGGCAAAATTTAACGGTCCCGTTACTTCACTGTGTATCAGCTACAAAAATTAAATACACTGTTTGTAACTAAGGTTCCTGCCGTCGAGCAGATTCTGTATCACAGATTTGGTTCTCCATCACGGTTAAATTTACTGAGACAATTATATCAGAAAACAGAATAACTGCATGCCCCCATGTACCAATAACAGTTAAATTCTTGATCCTCTTTCTTAATAAGCTTCAGAACTGTACGATCTGCTAACTATGATAACTGATTAGCATGAAAAACTTTTAAAAAACTACGTTTTGCTCATGAAACAGATGTAAATATTGGCACGTAAAACAAAACTGCTATTATTCCCCTATGTGTTTCACAGAGACTATAATAGTGGAATTCCTTAAAAAGAGAGAGAATACAGCCATTACTTTATAATGTATATGCACATTCTTTTTAATTTCAAGCACTGCTCCAGCCTTTCCATCCACTTTCCTCAAGCTTCCTTTTGTTTAAACAGTGCTGCCCATACCATCTCACAGAAAGTCTAACCTCACATCTAAAAACGCTGTGAAAAAAATGGTTGAACATCAGGCTTGAAATTTAATGATGAAAATATTGCATCTATTTTTAAAAGGAGAGGGAAAGTAAAATTGGTTCAAATATTGGAAGGCTACAAAAGTTTAAAATTCAAGCGATTTTTAAGATGCACCTATTGGAACTTTCAATGGACCATCAAAATCTGTTAATTCAATAAAGGGACACCCAGCATTGGCAGTGACTGAGTTAAGATTTTAAAACAGCTGATCTACAAATTCATTATGAATACCACTCATGACAAATCTAGCTCTTCTTTTTGAATGAATTGTTCACAAACGAACTATTACTCTCTCCAAACACAACCTACGTATATTACATCCTGATTTTGTGCCTTTTATTATCCTGTTGCATGACTGTCATTTCAGGTGGATCCTAGTCCTGTTAGACTAGTCAACAAATACAGTAAGCAGCATAACTGAAAACACTGAAGCTGTGAATTTCTCATAAAAATTCAAAGAACTTTCAAAAATCATCTCATGCTGATACTTGTATAGATACAGAGGGCTATAATAAATCACACAATTTTTCCAGATACAGCAAAGCTGAGCCAGTACTTCAGGAATCATTGTCATTTTACCAGATGTAATCTGAAGGATGCTTTCTTTGGTTAACTATTTCCATACTTAAAGAGCCCACAACAAACTATGGTACAGCAACATGATACCTTATTAAATCATTAATATACTTCACTATACCTATTAGTAGCAAATATCTGCATTTATGTATAAATATTTTAAAATATTTTCACATATATTTCCAATATACAAACACTTAGACCAATTCCAGCTAATTATGACTAAACAAAAGTAAATATAAAATTTATAACTTTATTGACAATATACTCTTCTTTATGGTACATTATGCTAACTAATTAAATCTGCATTTTTAAAAAGTAATCATTCTAGTATTTGCACCATACAACTTCTTTGTTGAATTATTGCAAAGAAATCCTTGGGATATAGGGAAAACATGCTTTCTGTCTGCATATTTTACCCTGGAACATTTCATCGCTTTTGTTGACATAAAGACATGAATATTTTTCACTAAGGTCATATCCATGCAGCAAGATAACTGTAAGATGTAAGATTTCTCTATATAAACACATACATTTACGTGTATTTATAAAAACCTCTCTGAGAAAGGTTTAGGAAGAAGTCTGCCTCAGTTTTAAATGTTACCTTTTACAGTGCAGTGCTGCAGGATTACTATTGCATATCATAAATAAATGGCAGTATCAGGGAATTTGAAACACATGTAGCAAAAAAAAGACATGAATATTATCTAGACAGATGTACTGATAAAAACACTAAAAAAAATTCAAGGCAGAATAAGACACTTAGTGGGAAAGCTAACAATCAATGTAAACTTCAGTGTTTCCTACCGAAAAAAAAAAATCAAAAGAGCCAGTATCAAACGAGTCGAGTAAGACTGCATTCCAGTCATTTGGGTTTGGTATTGACCTCAAAGATGAAAGAAATCCCTTTGGAAAGCTGATTTGAAAGTAAATATGCCTAAAGTTAAACATACAACTTGTATTAATCTCAGAACAGACTCAAGACCACTATTAAAATAAAGCCTGGGGCACATTGTGATGCCTACGATCGGTGGGTGGATTTTAATTGACTTGAAGACTGTCATAGTCCTATTATCATAAAACCTGTAACGCACTTCCAGCATGGAGGACCCATCTGTGCGCACCACCCATCTGTTTAGACGTGATTGGCAAAGTGGTTGGAAACTCGCAGTGGTTGCCTCTGCCTGAAAGGAATAAACCACAGGATCTTCCAGTGAGTGCCAAAAACTTCTGAGAAGGTCTGCTGCCATGGCTTTCGGGGCCTCGATCTACAGAAGACAGCATTATTAGTGAAAGACAGCACGCCCACGGTGCACTTCAGTCAGCTAGAACAATGCAGGTTGGCTGGGGATCCATTACTGGTCTCTGATGAATTGTGTCCCAGCATCACAAATACAGCCTTTCTTTCATTACAGCACGCAGCTGAGACTTAACTTTGGAGAACAGAAACTATCTGTGTCGTCAATCAACCAAAGGCAACTTTTGAAGCAGAGGAGAACCTCAGAATCAATGAAATGTATGTCAAGACACACCAGAAAGTGTCTTTTGATCTGCACTTTTGAAAGAAAATACAGTTCCACTGGCTTTGAGTAGGGAACGAATGGGAATAACGTCAGGCTACTTTGTGTACAACCAACATTAAAACATTAGTGAGCTGCTGCTAGAGATAGGAAGTACAAGGCACAGTACCATACAAAATAATCTTAACAAAGTGCCTTCAGTTCCTTTTCTCTCTCACACAGTTAAAAAAACCCAGCTGCTCCTTTAGCTTTGCGGCAAATAAATGTAGAAATTTTACAGCACTTACATGTCTTCACAACAGTTTGACATTTTTTCTATACTTGTAGTGTCCTGTTGAAGAAAACACAATGAAAAAGTATTTATTTACATTCCTAACTGTTAAAAAGTCATTATGAAGGCAACTAAATAAAGCAGAGAATCAATTCTTAGCATACACTGCCTTGGCATTAGTCCAGTAGGTTACGTATTACTCACATGCCATATTAGTTTTAAACAGCTGTGAGATTATACGCACAAATTTACTCAGTCTGTTAAATGATTTTTACAAACATGATGTGAAACTAGACTGTGCAGTTTTACTACGATAGCACGTACCACAGAATGTCAACAAAAACTTACAGCATTATTACAGCTAAAATTAATTCAGATATTACAATTAATTCATGGGACATTTAGAAGTAATATGTGTAAGGTACACTCTTGCCATACTTTTCACAAGCACCCATTCCAGACTTGGAGTAGTCCACTGAGATAACCACAGGAAAATTTAGTAAAATGCAACTATTAACAGATGTAGCATTTTGAAAATCAGGAGCTATTAAGAAGTTTTAAAATAGTTATTTTCATGGGTAACATAATGCAAACAGCACCACTAGGAATATACCATCAATTTCCATAGTCTCTACAGGTAAATACCAAATATAAAAACTATTCTCTTAAAATGTAACAAAAACTAAATAATGTGCAGAATGAAGGCACCCCTGCAGCTAACAGTAAATTAAATTCATACTTTACTTTTCTGAACGTGATTAATTTAACGAGTCACAAAGTTTTATAATTAACAAATCAATTCAAGCTTAGATCATCCCCAAATAAAACTTTTAAAACTACCAACAATAGTACTTTTTTCCTCACTTTTGCACTATATATTTAACAAAAAGGCTTGCTTTGTAAGTGAGTATCACTTCAATTTTAACTCCAGCTGTATTAGTGTTTTCAATGGACATTCATAGTTCATTATGTCTCAAAATCACTCATGAAGTCCGAAATACAGTAATTGAAATATTTCTCATGGCTCCATCTCCTTTTCATGGCAGCTTGATATTTCCCTTTACTGTTCATTGATTTAGGCATGCACATAATGCACCTGTCAGATTACACTAGCATCTGAATGAAACTGAGAGCTAGTGTCTATTGTCCCAGCCATACAGAGACACAAGGGCTGTGGTTTAATTAGGCTGCGGCTTCATTGTCATCTGGAAACACTACCTAGCAATAAAACCATACTGTGTTCCTTGATTGTTCCTGCCATCAGTGCATCCAATTCAGTGCTGGCACTGCTGGGATTCTGCCACCATCTTTCATAAAGCTTTGAAGGGGAAGGGTGAAATGTGAGTGGGAAATAATGTACAGGAAGCTGCTTCCCTGCTTCGCCAGACATGGGTGGCCTCAACTCCCCTTGCCAAATTTTGTCGTTCTAAATCCGCTTCCCAGCTCTGATGAGTTTTGGAACAGGATCCCTTGCCACATGCTAAACAGCAAAAATCTTAGTTCTGCCCACGACCTACCCAGCTGAATTCCAGACACACTATGGCGAAGGGGAGAAGTCCCCTCTTCTCCAGGGGACCCACCAGGATGCACAAGTTCTTCCCTGTTTGTGCAGAGAAGGCACGCCCACAGCAGACTACATAAACCATTCTGGCCCCATCATTAGGTGGTTTGAACAACCACTCAATAGCGAGAGAGAGGACCAGACTGGAGGCAGCAGACTGTAAATACTGTCTGTTGTTTCAATTCCCATAGATAAACTGCTTCTCCTCTCCACCTTATGGGCCTGTCTAGCATACTCCCCCTCACCTGCCACAGGTGGCAGGAAAGCATTACAAGACACAAGCCATTCTCCTTGTTAGGGTGGGACCTGACTGCACAGCCAAGGGATATTCTGCTTCCTTGGGCTGGCTTTTTGTCCAACTCTTGTCAGAACCACCACCACCTTTTCTGACCACAGAAAATCACACACAGCTTTCTGAATAAAAAGGACTAAGTAAGCACAGATACTACTTCTGTCACATTTCAGTGAGGTTGTAACAGCGTTTTCATGAGATGCTATAGTTCCTTCTGTAACTGCAAAAATATCTCAGCTCTAGAATTCTCCTCTGGTCAACTCAAAGCTGTCTACCTGATAGTGACAAAATAATATTGGTATGTTTGAAGGCAATGATTGCTAATGATTTTTTGTACAACAGTAGCATGCTGGTCCAGACTGTAATTGATTTCTAGCTATCAAAGTTTTATGCTATCGTTTCACAAAAGGAGCCTTGAAACAGCTTTGGGTGCAGAAGTAACATAACAAAATAACACCTTAAATATGGCTTCTTGTTATGTTTCTCCACATTGTATATTCATTGACACATTTGTACTGCTCCCTGAAATACTGTATTTGAGATTTTTGGAGGAATTTCCAGGTTGGGAACTGGTAGTTGTATTTCTTTTTAATCATTATCATGGCATGTTATCAAGACCTGAAAGATGCTCATCAGGGTCTGCTCCCCTCAAAAATGTAACCCATTAAATTAACAAACTAAGTGAAAGCACCAAAACACGAACTGGAGAAAATTACTGTAAGAAAAGACTGTCAAGCTTCCACACCTTTAAAACATACTAAGGATTTTAGCTGGATAAGAAGTCAAAGGAAATCCTTATTTCCTTCCTTCCTTTCCTTTCCTTCCTTCCTTCCTTCCTTCCTTCCTCCGTCCCTCCCTCCCTTCTTCTGTCCTTCCTTCCTTACTTCTTCTATTAAAATGCCAACATCTACTTTTGCTTTACAGTAAAGGAATTGGGACTGAGCCGTGAAACCTTTGCTTCGGGAATACTTTTTCAGAATTAAAAAAAACTTTATAGCCGCATTTTAAAAGCTGTGAATTAGGGCTGGAGGGAATGGGAGGAAACACCTCTCTGAAGTTTAGCTACTTAACAAGTGCTGGTGACTGAATTTAAGAATCCAAATTCCCCTCACAGCTTCCTTCCCCCAACACTGCTGCCAAACAGTTGGGCTCATTTGAAATGTACTTTCATTTCAGAGTGAACCAATTTACCTTTTCACATGAAAGTGAAACTTCACAGCACCCCAGGAAACTCGGTAGCCCCTCTAGAGACAAGAGAGGAAGGAAAGGGAGAGGGCCACAGTTGAGTTTTGGCCTGTTATTTAAGGCTTTCTTCTCAGACAGATGAACTTTTCTTCTCTTGGAGACAGGAGGACCAGAGTAACCACTATTCTTCTGAAGGACAAGGTGTTCTGTTCATTAACACATCTCACAAATGGCTTTCAAGCAGAATATCATCACTCTTAATTATGCATTTGATGTGTACCAAGGTTTTGCTACAACATCAGTATTACTGTGTTCAGCCTAAGAGGCTTTGGCTGTCTGCATCTACTATCAGCCTGGATTACTATTAATACAAATAGAACTCTGCTAAGATTCGCCCCCTCCCGACTCACAGCTAATGCTGATGTCAAAATCTTTTGGAGAATTGGCACTCATCCAAAAGTTGAAAATAACTTGGTATGAGCTAACAAGGCACATCTATTGACTCCTAGTAATCCCTATCTCCAAAAATCCCATAAAATTTTCAGTTGCATACAAGACGAAACTGACTAACCCACAACTGATTAATTTCACTTGAGGGTCATCTTGACCCCCAAAGTCATCATCCAGATTGGAAACAACTATTGTTCCTGCACCTTATTCAGGTGCCTGCACTTATTCAGACATACATACCCACTGATAAGCATCTTAAAGCAACTAGGAAAAAAAATCATACCTTAGTGAGAACGGCAAAAGAAATCAAAGGAAATAAACACAGCAATCATTAACAACATATCACTTTAAAACAAGAGGAAAAGGGCAAAGGGTTCAGATTCTGCTGAGGGGATGAGGAATGTTTTTTTGCTTTGAGGACTCACTGCAAGTCTTTAAGAGCAGCTTGTCTACTCTAAGTGAAGTAAGCTACTGCCACAGCTAAGACTGTTACGAGAGGAATGGAGAGACATATGTAAGAGCACCAACTGAATTCTGCAGACCAACTTAAGATTCATTGGCAGATGAATGCGCCTGCGTTAGCTACTAAGAAGAATACATCTTTCACATCTATATATTTAATTAGGACAACCAACTGCCTGAAAAAACAGGTTTTTTAAAAAGATCACATGCACTGTTTAACAAACTGTGCTATGGGATGGGATTCATCATGAACTAATTTATCATGGAAGAAGCACATGGAAAGAATATTTTCCTCTTACTCATTCATGTTTTCCAAAGGAGAAGCTGTAATTTGTAACTCACAGGACTAACTCCAAAGCACGCAGCCACAATCTCTGGTTCAATTTTTCTTCTGTGTTTGCTTAAAGTGACATGTAATCAATACAGCTCTATTTAATACTTGGAACAGAAGAATGTAAGATTATACCACGCTTTCTTAATGTAGTATTTTCAAATACTCAGTATATAAGAATCATCAGGAAAGTGTGATAAAGCAGAAAGAGAAAAACCAAAAAAAACTTGCAAGCCTTCCTGGATTTGCAGCCATTGCTTTTATCCAAAAGTGCAAGACAACATATCTTCTACCTGAACAATATATTTTTTCATTCCTTCTACCTAACATCCTTTCATTGTGTGTATGTAAATGACAGGTGAGCAATTGAAGAATATAAAATACTGAACATCTCATAGAAAGAACACTTCGTATTTCAGAAATATTTTCCTTTTTGGTTTTAATTACATTTTGGGCTTACATTTGGCCACTTTCTAGCATTGTTTTCTTAATCTAGACTTCTCACATAAGATAATATGATTAATTTTATCAATTAGGTTCAGCCTCAAAATTACTAGTTCAGTTTTAACTTTAAATCCCTAAATCAAAGAATTGTGTGCAAAATGAAAAATGAAGCTACACTATGTTATATCTAGGGAATACTCCTACACTCCTCTATGCTCTGATGAATTTAGTTAAATAGATTTTCAATATATTTGTCAGATATTAGAAAATTATTAAATGAAAATAAAACCTCTGACAACATATTAGGAACACATCTACAAAGAAGATGATACAAACAGATCTAGTTTCTTCAGTCTGTTTCAAATCCGAGGTGTGTTAGGTGCAGATAGCTGCGTGACAGCAAGACACATGACAAAACATATTATTTTTCTTGATACTTACAAATATCTTAAGACAAAAATATTAAGAAAAAAATGCTTAGGAAAGCTAGCTGTTGACTTTCCTTACACAGAAGCCATTTTAATGGTCTGATGTCTAAATTTGACAAGCAACATTTAAACAAAATGTACTCAGCCCCCAGCACACTCAAACATCATTATTATAGTTACTTATTTTCAATTGGCTAAAGGTACTTCCTTTACTATTTGGAAAAATAACTGAGTTGTAAAAGGACTTCCTCCTGGAGTGATGAACAGGGGATATTTTTGGCATGATATTTTTGACTCTCTGCACAGTATAAAATCTCCTTGATTAAATTTTCTAACTTACGCTTTTCCTTAATAATATTGTAAATAATTAATTTCAATAAAAGTATTCCCACTTTACCTAAAACCATGTAGTGATCTAAACAAAATGATGAGATCTTTTGCCACTTAGTGTGTCTTACACTTGAATTTATTCTTACATTTTAAATAGCTCATGGAAGAGGTTTTTAAAATAAACTAAAATTTTATTTTGATGGTAAATAGGTGTTTAAGACTGTCAGGATACATTAATCAAAAATGCTAAACAAATTGCTAGTCTATTTGAGAAAAATAAGGTAAAGATACAAAAGACTTTAGACAGTTAACAAAATCCCATTCAAAGACCAGGATATCACTAATTCCTGACAATTTAATTTATAGGACTTTATGCAGTCTTCTAATAGGAGATTTACCTATAGGTGGATTAAAGGTAGAGACAGGAAAAGGGGAAGGGATAAGAATAATGGGGAAGATACAGACAGACAACATTAACAGGAACTTATTTTCTGTTACATCTCTAATTTCAAATTACTATTTGGGTTTATAGTTTATATACCTTTTGCTCTCCCTCTACCATGATTTTATATCTTACACTTTATTATAGCCAGGTAAAGACTACGTTTGCCTGGGAATCCTAATTTCCCCTTCCAATTCTTATTTCTTCTGTGCTAAACTTAATTATGAGGATTAACCATTCCTTGATTACATTTTGCCATGTTTGCAAAAACAGGAAAAGCCCTTAGTACTTCACTAATCAAAACAATATTTAATAGATGATCTGATTAAAGATATGACTACAAATATTTTTAATTATAAGATACTTATTTTTAAAGACAAAAAGCATTTTAGCACAACTACATCACTTGTGCACTCTGTATATTAAAACAGCAATGGATCAACACTATGAAATACGCAAAGAGTTTTGCCTTTGGTTTGATTCATAGACTAACTGCAGTTACATTTTCATTATTTTGCATTTCAACCTTTGTAAAATTTTGTCTGACTTACTGATTACACATAGAATTTTAAATTTGTCACTGGCATTTTTATTGATTGCACTTCATTTTTGCATTATACCATTAAATGAAATGATACTCCTAAAGAAAATTACCTGCTTGAAAATATTTCTTTGGGGTAAATATATCAGAAAATTAATCTGTACAATTTCCATCTTTTTCTGATTTCCTTAAAAGGAAGTTTTTGTCCTCTTGAGAAGAAAAGAAGCCCTGAGCAGAATGAATAATGTTCCTTACTACATGCTCACTGCAAGTATCAGTGACACTAAGTAAAATAGCTAAAATATATTAATTAGTGAGTTCAAGACGTTCATGTGGAGATGGATCTGTTTATAAGAACAACAAAAAATAGCTAGTGAAGTAAGTTTGCTACTTGAAGGTGAGAAGGAGAAACACTACAACAATAATAAAACATAGCAGTTAACAAATATCAACATTTTAAAATGCTTCTGAGGGGAAAAATTTATGTGGTAAGCATCATAATATGCACCAGACAGACTGCTGAACACCAGCTGTTAAACTATTTTCCCTTCCATCTTCCCCAAAGCAAATAAAGGGAAATTTCTCTCTACCACATCCACGCAGTACTGATTCACCAGGATATTGAAATATCACTGTACACCATTCAAACAGTTAATTAACAGGAAACCCCAGTAGCATTAATTAAATTAATAAAGTCACTGTCCACTTAGTTTATGATAATACATCCACTACCTTGCACAAAGACCACATGGTATCTATTAAATTTATAAAAGCGCATCCATTACATAGTTCTGCCCCAGAGAAACAAGTTAATTACTAAATAATTTTAATGAAAAGTTTTTCTCTGCAATACTAACACACAAAAATCACATAAAATCATATTTGATGGACTATAGTGGAAAAATTAAGAAAATGTCTTTAATTCCATATAAATACTTCATTTGAACATATGGAAAAATGAAACCACAAACTGTTTAGTGTTTGAAATAAAAAACAATCAAAGGTAATCCTTTAAAATTAGGGTTCAGATTAGTCTCTGCAAAGGATGCTGTTTAACTGAAACATCTGGTAGTGTTACGTGGAGAGACAGGCCTTTTTTAACTTTGGAAATGAGATTAGTAGATCAGTTATTTGTAAGTGTCCAAGTAATTTCTAATTATTTTATCTGGGTCACAGATAATCCGCTTTTACAGGGCTCCCACAATGACATCAGAGGATCACTGCTGAACTGATTATCCTGTTACCTTCCACCATCCATGGGAAGACAGGATTTTCCTTTTGTGCAGAGGAAGAGAAAGAAGTGGCTGATTGCTTCAGACAGGTGGCAGCCAACAAAATAAAGAACACCACAGACCTTGAGAGGAAGAAAACCTCACATATGCAAAAGGCACCAGCCTTGAAAAAGGTCAGCAAACTGAATCCTTCTTAGTAGTGTGTGGTGCAATTTAAAACTGCACTAGATATGAAGAAATATCAAAATAATCAGACAAGCCATTGTTTAAAAAAGCGTGCCATATTATTTATTACTTATTCTACAGTAACGCCGTGTAGATCAAACATAACTGACGTCAGAATCTTACTGCATAAATAGAAAAACTGGTTTTTAACATCATTTAACTGCTGAAGTGATGTGAAAGATATACAGAAGTACTTTTTTAAAGCAAAAATGGAACATGAGCGAGAGAAATGCAAATGCCAGGGCTAGTCTTGTACTAATACACACATGAGCATCCTGACAGTTCCACCTTTTTAAAAGAGCCTGAATTGCAGCTCTTTACCTCCTACAACCATAAATCAGAAGCAATCTGTAGCTGATAAAAGAGACTTTCTTTTTTTTTTCTAGGTGAATTTATGCCCTTTCCTATGAATAAATGAATAAATAGGCTAGTTATGTATTTTTTAGGAAAACAAGCGTCTGTTACATATAAAAATATCAAATGAGAGAGGACTTCTTAAAAAATACATGTCAAGAAAATATGTCTTGAGAAAGCAAGCAAGTTTCTCGATATCATTTGATTTAGCTTCCAATTACATTTTATTATTTGATATAACTACAGAAAAAAAGTAATTGGAAACAAAATTGAGTACACAGATATGTTCTCAAGATTTTCTTCTAGGTTAAGTGCAAAATATTCTTTTCTAGATAAACTTTGCATGTGTCATTGCAATACAATGTCATTAACAGGTATAGGCAGTAGTTGCACAAGACAGTGGATGTTTTGGATTTCTTTTATAGAAAATTTAAAAACTTTCTGAAATGGAACTATCTATCTAAAGCAAAATGATAATTTATCTATAAATAGTATTTTTACTATTTATGACAAACCACCACATAAAAAAACACCTCTCTACCTTCATGGAGTTTGAAAGTGTCTATACTAGAGCTATCTTGTTATCCTGTAGTGGTTGAGGCAAAAGAGGAATAATTGCTTGCGAGAGTACAAGCAGCTAGAAGTAGTCTGAAGTAAGGGGTAACAATAATTAAAAAAAAAAAAAGTTATTCTCAGTAGGAGAACATTTAGTTTTTCTAGGGTGCAACTGACAAAAATCTTTTTTTGTTGTTTTTTTTTTTTTTTACTTACTGTTTTATGCTAAGCTTGCTTTTACTTCTCAAGCAGTGTCACTAAAAAACATCATGCTGCCTGGGAATGTAAGAATACAGGCTCATTTCCAGTTAAGGAATATAAAATTCAAATTTGCAGTACAAGCAATGACAGGGAATAGAGGACTGGAAAAGCAAGCACCAAGCATGGAAGATAAGCAGGCCTTCAATATAAATGCATGATCATTTTGGAAATTACATCAGACAGTGCTTTCTTCATGGGTGAAACTGATTTCTTCCACCCAGTTCTCTAGAAACACGAAAATTGTAAGTAAGAAGACTAATTGTTATGCTGAGATTTTAAGAAGAGTATCTTCTTAGGATCCTAGAGTTCCTAAATTAGGATCTTAAATTTCTCCCTATTTCAGAGACTTCTGAATTAGAGAGAACTTAGATACCTCTATTTCCAAAGTATCCAAATAAAAGTTCCCCCAAGAGCTATCTGAGGTACAAGCTGGAAGAAGTGTTAAAATTCAGGATGATGATGAGAGTAAAGGCAAACAAAGCTTGGGGAAAGCAATGGGAGAAGGAGGATGAAAAAAGCCATGTGCCCCTTCTGCTAGAAGTGTGTTTCACATATGCTAGTTTCTAGGGAGAAAGCACTAATCTCGTATACAGAGGCCACCTCAGCTGCTCCCCTCTTCATCGGAACAATTAATGTCAAAAGTTCCTCTAAGGACAGGTTTTGCCAACCAGCTGTTCTCCTGTCATTGTAGGAAGTCACCTCCCTTGCTCTTTGGCTTCCTAGACCTCTAGATGAGATATGAATAGCCTTGTGCTAATGATACCCTAACAGTGATACCACAGTAAGAGGGGTCGTAAACGTATTCAGAGAAATTACTGTGTGTTAGGTAACTTGGTCTATTAATCACCTCCTCAAGCAGTACAGCCTTAAGAACATTCTCTGTGCAAGAGCCAAATTTGAGTACACAAGTTACAAAGTTTTCATTTTTACCAGAAAGCACATTTTTTCCAAGCATCTTAGTATCTGTTGAACACACGTGAAACAGGATAACAGCAGATTACATGCATGTTCTTCTTAAAGAACTTTTACATAATGGATCTACTGTTATAACCAATGAGAGTTATGCAATGATAGGCAGAGAAGATCAGTCAACTGCACAACACCACTGAATTTTGGAAAGTGCCAGCACACACAGCAAAGTATTTCACCTGCACTTCATAAGTGCTGCTTTGCTTTCCTGTTTTAGCTATTGCCCTGTTCCAGAAAAACATGCTTGAGTATATCAGATACATCCTTTCCATTACATGTTCAGTTGGACAACATTTTTTTACTTCTGAGAAAATTTATCAAAGAGCAGAAAATGCCAATATTTCCCCTTAAAATCCTATGAAAAACTTCTGCTCGTTCTTATGGCTTGTCAAGCTATCACTTAGCTCAATTCTAGTAAACTCAGCTTATAAAAATGCTGTATACAAAGGTCACTTAATGCAAACCAATTCTATACATTCAACATTATCTATCTTGCTGCAGCGGCAAAAGGATAAACTTCTGTAAATATGAAGAACAAGCATGAGTGCTCTGACCTCGGGTACATATCACACTTCACAATGCATGCTACGTTCCAATCATTTACATTTGAGCAGAGTCATCAGACTGTGGAAATCAACCACAAACAATGAAGCACGAAGTTGCCATTTCAGGTCCCAGTTCCTTATTACTGATGATGCTAAAGGATGACAAAAACTCTGTGGTTTCATTACCCCAAGTTGCTTCTGTGAGACTGACACTAAGCAGAGCACATTCTGTGTATGTAGAAGATACTGAAAGACCGAGAACTGGGGATTTTTTTATTATGCACGTCCCATATTCCTGGAAAAAGTTTGCCTTAACTTTGTACTACTTAGATGAAACAGAAACTATTGCCTTGGTTCCTGGAAAATTATATAATGATGCTCAAGCAAGTTTACCTTATGGAGAATCAGGAAGTTTTGCTACTGGGTCAAAGTTTGATAAATCTTGAGTTTATTTTTCCTTCCAAAAATACAATTTTGGCAGCATTTGAAATATAGGTAAATAACAACATTAAACCCCAACAAACCTGAACTTGCTGAACTCATTTAGCAACAGTATCTATCAGTCAAAGTTTAGATCACAGAGCTGCAATGCTGATTGTCTCTATTATTTAAAAATAACTTTTATCCAGGAGCTGTGGAACTAATCTTGGCTTGATGTTAAAACTGCAAACATAGGCATGGAGCATGAACTAGGAAAATGTTTATTATCTCTTTTCCTGTACAAGCACAAGAGCTGCTCTGCTTCACCTTTTTCAAAAGGCCCATACTCTTGTCCACCTCTTGCACACATCTCTGGGCAGCTTCAGCAATCACTGAAATTAATGCTATCAAGAATAGCTATGGAGCAATTAATATAACACAAATGCTTTAACTGTGCATATCTAGGCCTTCAAGTGTTTGAGTTTCTTTTAAATTAAGCTCAAGTCTGCGCTATTACACTTCAATGATTGTGTTCTGCTGTTAAATAAATTTTGACCTGTACCTGTTAAGCTTAATTTCATCATTAATTCATTATCTTAAATAGAGCTTATTTCAGATACAATTTGCTTAGTTTGTACAGGAAGGTTAGATGCTGAACAGTAACTCCAGCACAGTACACAGTAGGAACATCGCTGTCTTTTAGTGATCACAGTCCACTGCTTCTACAGGACTTGAACGTCTTCCATGCTGTGCACTCAGCACTGTGGGTGGATATATCCAGTTTCTTTGTTACCCTATTCTATGCATCATAGGAGCGTCTTCGGGGAGTCTGCAGAGAAACTGCTCACTCACCTGCTGCCCTCTCCTCTGCCTTTTCCATTGGCTAGCCAAAGCTATTAGTAAGTGCTTATGGAGGAAGCAAATCCCCACACTACAATGCTGACAATTAAAAACCATTTGTAGAGAAAGATTTTCTAACGCAACTTGGAGACTAAGCACAACCTCACCAAACAGACTCGGCTTTGTTCATTTGAAGTCTGACTAGTTGTTCCCCAGCAGATTTCCTCAAAATGACTGTATTGTTTATTCTTGCCAATTCTATACTCACGAAGAAAGGAATGAAAACGAAGAAGACAATTGTGCTGCTGGTATGCAAATGCTTTGAACGGGGGATGGACTAGATGACCTACGTTCTTCAATGAGTCAATGCAACAGCATCCATGTGGTGTGAATGAATTAGAGTTTGGAGTTCCCAGTAACGGATTTCTACTTCCCCAGCAATCCCAACCCAACAATCCCAAACCTAAAAACTTGTCCATAAGAACAGTAGCCCCTGTGCTACAAGTAGGGTGCAATGAGAGGCCCCAATGCAGAAGATCTGTACTTTCCAGCATCTGCCTCTCATAGTCCATCCATATCCGCAATTACTGTGGTGTGTTGGTTGCACAAAGTTTGGCAAAGAGGACAAGAGAGAGTATCCAGGCGTGCTGCAGCTAAGCGATCCACAGAATTATGATATGAGCACATAAAAGGAGGTTGGAGATGAAAATGCTATTAGCCCACATCTGTTCCAGGATAGTGGCCAGCTCAGTAAGTGCAATGGGATGTACTTCACAGTATATTATACAACTGACATAGAATAAAAGGGCTTTACAGCACTTCATAAGAGTTTGCAGTGGTGGTAGCAGCCTGACATTGTTACATCTCAGAACCGTGAAAGAACATACTGGGAATTCATGCCTCTTGCAGAGGCAGCACAGTTGGTATCCTATGTCAGAACAGAAATGTCCCAAGTTTCAGGTGTATCTGACAGAATCAGGTTCAGTCTGAGAGTTTTTATTTCATGTGTACTAATAGTATCTGAATGGACACTGATGGCCACGGCCAAAATTTAGTCCAGCTTCTGGCAGCACGCGGAACAGAATGGTAGACTTAGGTTTTGTTCCTTGTTCTCTTCTGTATCATTTCTGTGTTTTAGTGTAGTACCGATCCCATGGCTTTTTGTTCCTTCTCAAATATCCATTTAACAGAGACTAAAAAGACATCCATATTTCAGCATCTGAACTCTAAGGCTCCCTGAGTTTCTGTGTCTCCCACTACTGGGAGTGAGGGTGAGCACAATTCAGATGTCTGCACCACTTCAGCTAGATACCCAGCAAGGCATAGCATCGGATTAGAAAAAAATCCCAACTCTAGAGGACGCAGACGCAAAGGTTGTGTGCCAGCATTTAAACAGGGAGGTGAGAACCTGTCAACAAGACCCTGGAACAGAAATCAGGCACACAGTAAAGGGGCACAAAGGTAAATCTGTAGACCTGGGGGCTGACAGAAAGTGCAGAAAGGAGTCTGGTAGAGCAGCTGGAAGATGGCAAAAATAATACACAGCATAGCTACAGACGCACAAAGAGCAGAACGCAGTAAACTTACGTAAAGGTAATACAATAAAAACAATAAGCAATATTATTATTTTATCTAACAGAAGGAAAAGCTATACAATAATTTTTGTCCTTTATTCCATACAAAGGAATTACATAATACAGTTAGGAGGTTTTCCATTATGCACCTACCTACAAAGGTTAATACTGTGTAAACCCTCATAATCCCAAAATGAAAGCTCAGGCAGATCTCAATCAGCTGCAGTCACAAAAATGCTGTCATCTTGTATGTTATTGTCTTTAAAAAAAAGTTTTGCAGGCCAGATCATACACCCTTTCAGACATGTACAGATCCAACTAATGTATCCTCTCTGTTCAACACTGCAGTACTTCAGACACTTCTATGGATACTCAAGATAACTTTAAGGAATTCACTGGCAGTAAGTAACTTCTAATGTACAGAACAGGATGTTACAGCAACAAAAGCTTGTTTCTTGTAGATATTTATTACATTACCAAAGTCATTTAACTGCAAAATTTTTCCATGCAGAGTACGTTTAAATACAGAATATGCATTTGGACCGTAAATTGTACATGATTCCATTCCACAGTTTAGTAACTGAAGAGATAGGAACGTAAGCGCATTTATTAAAATACTTAACAAAAATTGTGTTCTCCAAATGTATGATTTATCAGTGGGCCACGCTGTCACAAAGTATAATTGAGACGAGGGCATGTAAGAGTTTAAAATAAAAACAAAAATCAAAACCCACAAATACATACCTTGTACGCTGCGCAATTCCAGGACAATGTATGGTTTTATTTTACTACTACAAATCAGGAAATTGCCTTGATAGGTGAATTATTAGACACTTGTTTGTTAGAAGGCTTCTTAAGGCTTCCTTGGAGACAAGAGTCTTGACAGACCACATACCAAATAGGTGCCTCATAGTGCAAGTGTTTCTCTATTCTTCCCTTAAATGCAATTACTTTTCTGCTTTTATTAATTTTATTGAAAATAAAACTAGTATATACTTCTAAAATCAGATACTTACAGTGAAAATACCCATTAGCTGAGTGTAAAAGAGTCCACTTATTCCACCTAATATTATTAGACCCATGAAGGCAGATATTCTTAGGAGAGCAAGTTCATGTCTAAATACAAAAACATCCTAGAACAAGACAGAAAGAAGAGAGAGACTTTAGCACTTACAAATTAATTGAAGTCTTTGAACCAAGTGGAAATACTAAGTAAGAGCTGTTCCCGAAGACTTACAGCTAAAGGCAAATACTGGATTTTTGAGCTACATTGCAAATCACTGACACATTTATGTGCTAAAACTATAAACCAATAATTTTTTATTTATACACGTAAACAGTTGGGGTTTTTTTGCCAAACTGTTAAAAAACCTCATTCAGGTATTTAAGGCTTGGGAATAGATCGAGCTCAAATAGGTTATTCCTGAATCTTCCATCTCAAACCATGCCAGATTGCTACACACAAGCTCCAAAACATAAGAAAACCATTCTGTTAAAAAGTCTGATTTATAAGACTTGTGCATCTTGGCTCCCAGCCACAGCAAATTTCATTTTAACATCACCTCTTTTGTAATAAAAATAACAACATTCCTAGCTTGACTCTTGAAGATGGTACCTACAAAATCCAAGTATCTGTATTGGATTGGTCTCACTGTAATGCTGTCCCTTATCCAACATAAACTTATCTTCATCTTTTAAATCTTTGCCTTAAGTGGATTATTGTAACTTTGGATATGGGTGTACAACCAAATTGCCTCAGGGTACAGGAGAATATGAATTTACTGTATCAGCTGCTCTGGGAAGCCTGCTCTCACCCAACAAAAAATATGAAAAGTGTAAGAGTGTTTTATAGATCTTTTTCAAAGGATAAAACACCTTATTTTTATCACAGGAAAACATTTGTACATGGCAGTTACTGTAGATGTACTGCAAGTTCACACCCCATCTTACCCTTTGATAATGAGTTAACACACCCATTCTCTTATTTCTAAGTTACGATTATGTTCTCAAGGCTGTCTTTTGAATCTGCACATCTGTTTTTCCACTTAGAAAAGCCAGATCACAGCAGGAAACTATTAAAACCTTTCAAGTAAACTTTAAATTACAACCAGAACATAAAAGTGAACTGAATGAAAAAAAAAAAAAACAACCCACTGCTTTTGAACTTTCCTTCTTTACGTTCAACCAGTAGGACTTAAGGAAGAGGAATTTTTAGATTCAGGAACACTGGGTTTTAATTAAACAGAGAATAGTTAAAGCAAATTACATTTAGTAAAAAAGTCTGATTTTAGATTTAGAATATTTCCATGAAGGTTCAAAATATAAAGCCAGGAAAAAAGTTTATACTGGCTACTAAAGCTGTGAAGAAAGTCAATATTTAATGAACAAGCAGAAATCACTAGTTAACCAGCTAAAACAAAAAGCAAATCCCAACCACCTTTTCAGGACTGGTAAGCCAGCTATTGTTAGTATTGGCCTTTCTTGCTGCTGTAGAAAATATATGCTTCATTTCTATTTTTTTTTTAAACTTTTCTTACTCAGTTAACAAGTTAATTCAAAGTTAAATCAACTCAAAACAAAAGCATTCATACTAAGCTTTATTCCCCTTTCCACCAGCCCATCAAAGCTTTAAAGAAAAGCAAGGTAAGACACAAGTTCTACTAGCTGTAAAATACTTTCTCTTCATATCTTCATAGGTATGTTGTTTTATTATATCAGAAATGTTTTAACGTATTCAAACTCAACTTGACAGAAAACAGTAAAATGTAAGAGAAGAGTGCCAACAGTGAAGTCACATTCTAGACCTAGCATCACACTCCCCCATTAGAAAAAAGTTTATAACACAGCTCTTAGCATCCCCCCAACACTCTAATTGGAAGAGTTCCTTCTCTTGAGCATCATCTTCAGCAGGAAAAAGAGACATCACCCAACACACGACAACAGAAAATCCTAGCGTAAAGAAGGCAGTTTGCATTTGGCCCTTCTAACCTATGTTAAAACTAGAGGCATAGAAAAGGAAACACCTTTCACGCCGAAGACCAAAGAATACTACTCTGTCTTTCCTTCCTTCCTAAAAGATGAAAGCACCTACCACAAAAGACTGTGGGTTGCTGAATTAATAGCGAGAAGAGGTGACATCACCGATGTTGTTTCCAGCCATTACACAACCCTAGGGGAATCAAAGTCTCTGAGGCAACGATGACCTGGAAATCAATACTGGGCACTCACCTAGCAATCTGTACAGACAGAACAGCATTTTTCTGTTGAAAACCAAAGTATATGCAGGAACAGAGTCTTTTGGTAATCAGACCTTAATAACAGAGCTACTTTCACAATTCCGCATTGAAATAGAACCATGTAACTCCATGAAAAGAGAAAAAAAGACTATTTAAAAAAAATCCATTTAAATCACAGTAATAATAATAATTATACATTTAGGATGTTGCTGCTTTACATAAAAGCTCAACCCAATTTGTTTTTATTATTCCTTCTCAGAACTGAAAAAACCATTTTTCCAGCTAAGAAAACCAATCAAAACTATAATAAATCAACCCCCAAGACTAGTCAATAATTAATCAATCCCTCTTTCAATGTATTTTGAACAGATCCTCTTGTTCAAACACCATTTAGGACTCAGCAATCTCAGTGCAGTGTGAGTACTGAGACAGCCTGCCCCCCCCAACCTCCAAAATCACACTATCTGTGCTAAGAGAAAGAACTACACAGACTGAGCCACAAAGCATAAGCACACGTAAACTAACATCACCAATGCATGAACTCTCTCTCATAGCACAATAGGGTTTTGTCCCATAGCAGCTTTTTTCCACGTTGGGCCAGGCTGACATATGTGGCCTTGGCACAGATGTTAAATGCATAGTTTTAACAACGTGAGAGCTGCCCTTCAGGTAGCCCCTTTCTCCTCTCCTTTTTGTCAACATCACAGCCTAACTGCTCCGTCAAAACTTCAGTTCAGGTGGGTTGCTGCCACTGTCTTTCTACTTAGCATTTCCTACACAGCTAGGATGTGCCCTCCCCCCAGGCTGCTGCCTGTTCTGAAGGTTTTTAAGCTCCCTTTAGCCACTACTTCTATTCATCCAGTCAAACTGCAAGGATTCTTGGCTACTTATAAAAACGGATAGAAATGTGTACAATGGATGCTTGTCACAAAATAAGAAACAAAGTGTAGGTCTGTAGGATTATGTTGAGGAATGGATTATAAACCATGAGATCTGGCATCTAACAGGCAATACCAAAACACTCCACAGAAAGCCAGTCTCCATGAGAGATTCACACAAGACTTCCTCAGCCTCATGGCAGAACACATGCCATGTCTTCATTTGTGAGCATCAACTGTTACAGACGATGCCTCTGATGAACAGTACCATTGACTAGGAAAGCAGCTATTATAGCTTTATGGTGTCATACAGGACAGAGGTCAAAACCAATGATGGGTCCAGCTCAAGATCGTAATCAATGATATGACCACTGCTTCCAAATTCAACCTTCTTTCTACCCTGCTAACAACAACAAAAAAGCATGAAAACATTTAACGGTCCCTGCTATTTGCAGCATTGAGTTATTATTTTCAAAGGTTTACAGTCTTCCTTCAAAAACAGCACACTGTACAGAGGACAGAGCTTTCAGCAGGACCAACACAGGACTATTGTATGTGCTCCAGAAGACACAAAGTGAAAAACAACCCTCATAAATTTTAATTTACAATGTAAGATTCATTTATTCAATCTTGATTCTTTACTGAAATATGATATACAAAGAAATTAATATACTAACAAAATATATTAAGATATTTCATCTTTCTCTTGGGGAAGGGCTACCTCATGTAACACATGCTAACCTGCTTGTCTGTTCTCAGTTGCAAATGCCCGGGATGTCTGTCCCAGTCTGGTGATGAAGTCAGTCTATCAACTTGGCTATCATAAAAACAGTGTAGAACACAGAACAAAGCCAGGCTGTCGGATTCAAAAAAGCAAAACAAAAAATACAGACTGCAGGTTTTGCAGGAAGAAAGAGGAAGGAGAGGTACAAGGGAGAAAATTCGCTCATGTTAAAAAAAAAAAAAGAATTAATTCACAGAACACGAGCTGCATTCTAATAAGCCCTTTTGTAGAGATATTTATTATTAGTAACAACTGATGTTTATGTAAAGCACTTTTTGATTCAGGAGTATTTCAGGTCTGCTAAATGAGCAATTTTCCAGTCTGATTCATGACTGATTTGGTTTAAAGTGAAAATGGGAATAGCACTCTGATTTCAAAAACAATTGTCTACGCAGGGTTCAATCCAAAGTGATAATACTGAAATAATTTCAGACTAGAATAGATTTTAAGAAAAGGTCATCCAATCTTTGCATAAAAATGACACTATCAATATATTAAGTTTTAACAAAATGTTATCCTCTCCAACGTTCCTATTTTTTCCCTACAGACCATGTATTTACTTTCTAAACTTAATTCAATAGTCATATACTGTCCTTGTAATTATACAGGAGGAGAGCAGGGTTAGGTTGGTTTTGCAGAACACTGAGAAGGAAAATTTTGATGTATTTTCATTTTTTTAAAAATGCTCACATCCTGTAGGTCATTTCATGACCTTAAGAGAAAAGGTTTCCTTTAGATTCTCTTTACAATATAAATGGACTTTGGATGATACAGATTTCCAGATTTCAATTAATATTAGTTAATACATAATATTGAAATAAATATTACTGTAAATAATTTTCTATCAAAATCTAATGAATATTTCCCAACACCTTTTATTTGGAATTGGGAAAGCTGAGTCCCAGACAGAGCAGGCTGATATTGCCACAATGCTTCCTCCATGATGTTCCTTCCCCCTCTACCAACAGAGCTCAGAACACTTTGAAAAGTACTTAAGTAACAATATTTTCATAATACGCAATGGATAACTGCAGAACCAGGAACAAAATAAAACTAAATCAGAGCAAAGGGGTTTAGGTTTTTATATGTCAGTGGTTTTTGCTACGACAATCATTCCAGCAACATTTCTAGCAAACAGAATGTATCAGCAAAACTTCTTTTGCTGAAGAGATTAAAAGCCTTCTATGAATCAGGTAAAGTATACTGCCAAAGCATTTATTTTTGCTTCTACTTGACCAGCTGTGTCTAGAATCTGTGCCAGCACAGCCATGTAGAGAGCAACTATGTAGTCATGAGAAGACTCGTATTTATTCTTCTCATCTCACTATCCACAAGACTGAATACTTCCTGAAAGATACAGACTTCCTGACCTTGATGGTTTTTAATGAAGATGCAAAATTAAGAACGTTCCAGTCTCAGCCTCTGAAAATCACCAAAGCTAGCAGACGAACTCATATGCTGTTTTATTCAAATTATATATTTTTCTTCTGCTAGGATCTCACACAGGCAATTTAATTACCATTTCCTTCATTTCTAGCAGTAATTGTACTCCTCCTGCTGGACAAACAGAGGCAATAACCACAATGCACCTTTCTGACAGTGTATCAATGACAAGAGCCAAGAATACTATGAAGCAATTTTCTGCTATAAGACCTGAAGCTGAAAGATTGTATCTTTATTGAAATGCCTTCCGCCATTAGCTTTAAAGCTATCACACTCACCTTAGTATACTAAATTAAAAATGTTTGGGTTTTTCTTACTTAACCCTTTAAAAATAAAAACACAAGTTTTCATTCAGAAGGAAATACTAACAAGCATACAGTGATCATATTTTCATAATGCATTAATCAGTACTGTGATAAAATGATTATTTCACAGCAGCATTAAAAACAATTTTAATTCTATAGCTTCTGTGTTATACTATTTTATATCCAAAGAATAAAAATTAAGATGAAGGCACACCGCCAAAAAATTCACAAGTATTTTTAATGAGCAGGAATAAGCTAATTCCAGATGGCTGTTTAGAAAAAAATTACCCAGTTTTTTGAATCTGTGCTAAACACTAGCCCTTGTCAATTCAGAAAAGGTAAGCTTTTGGTTACAGCCAAAATTTTGACAAAGAATAGCGCTTCCATGAAAGGTAGAAGGTACTGCAGTCTCTGGAATGCTGTGGTACTTCAGCTTTAATTGATATACAAAGACTAAAAGAATCTTGCAGGATGCCTGCCTAAAAACCTAACTAATAGTAAGGAAATCTTCTCACCGGTCCTGTTCATTTGATGTCAAAATTACATAATTCTGACAAATTATTCTGTGGCACAAAGTTATATGGCATCATATCCTTAGCAACACTTTAAAAAATCAGCTTAATGGGGCTCTGATGTCATCTTCTGGGCAGATACATTGACTAGACACCCGAGGAAATTATTTTTAATTTTCTGTACTTCAGTGTGTGCCCTCCAATCCTGCAGCTGAAAACTGAGAAAGCTAAATACTATTCAGTGTAATACTAGACTTAACAAATGTCTGAACAGACCAGACCTGCTGTGTCTACTAAGTTTTTCTATACAGTGTAGACATATTTATCTGTCTGGGACAAAGAATGTTATATACTATAACACAGATCTAGTTTTTCAAAAGGAAAAGTGTCATCTGAAGTGTCCACATATGCAAACTGATAAAGCCAAAAAAACCACAGCTAAAACAAACCAAAACTAAAAGTACTCCATTTTTTCCATGACTCTGTATAAATTTAGGCAGCCAAACATGGGAACCTGATCCACTCTTCAGGCAACTACATTAAAGTGGGTTAAAATAATTATTGCATATGCATTCTGCCTCCTAACCTGTCACATCTTCTAAAGAGTAGATATTAAAAGTAGATCTCTCCAAAAGACTTGAAATTAACCCAGTTAAACCATCAAGAACAAAGTTTCACACGTATTCATTTTTTGAACTATTATTATTACCTCTTTAGAGGTTGTAAACTGTCTGAAGTAAATATGATTTCCCTTTTCCTCTCTTGCACAGACCACCTCCAAGCCAATAATTTGGTTCCCTTTCATGTTGTTTTTAAAAAGCAAGGCTAACAAACAGAACTTGGGTTCGTTATCTAAATACAGTGTAATTACTTAAAGTAAGTTAGAGCATTCAGGGGACTCTCACAATGAAAAGGAAACATTCTACCATGAAATCACATTATTAGAGGAGCACCGCCAATTTCATACAAAAATTTTACCTTTGGAAAATAACACTCCTTCTAGAAGAACTCCAATACCCAGTCTAGTATTCAGATCAGTACCACTGAGAAGCCTTTGCGCTTGAAACCTGCAAACCCTGTGCACAAGAAGCCTTCAGAATATAGAAAGTATAAGATTACTCTGCCCAGAAACATAGTAGGTTAACTTAGTTTACAAATTAGAAAGAAGTTTACACAGCTACTGAAACTAGAAGCAAAGGCATTTACATTTAGTTACCTTTCAAAAACATTAACTTTCCAAAACCCCAAAACATAACATATCCACATGAAATTTTACTTAGATGACAGATTTCTTCACTCATACAGAAAGACTGCAATTTCATACCCCTTTTAACTTGAATGCAGCTACAACAAATCAAAATAGCTCCCTCAAATCTCACAATGCCTGTAAAACAAGGTGAATATGAAAAGCCCATCTGCAACAAACTGGAAACAAAGTGAAAATTGTGAGTACTCCATTTTAAGAGACACATTTTACAAGTCTGTCTCAGTTTACATGGCAGTGTCTATGGAAAGATGCTCCAAACAGACAGAAAATTCTTCTCTCTTCCATATTTCTAGAGTTCCTTAAACTACTTAAATGGAAATATTCATATGGATGAAAAAATTTAAAAATCAGATTCCTTTAGAATAGAAGTTATTTTAAGAAAGATTTGCAAAAATCCTCAACTTTGGTACATTCCATATAATAAAAAGTTGGTATCTATCAACTTGAATGTAACACTTCTATCAGTTCTGGATGATCCAAGGAGTACAGTCTTCCCATATTTTCAGATCTCCTTTGACACATGATATTCACATACGCTTTCTTGGGAACATCACATCCACTGCAGTCTGATATGGGAGCAAGTAAGAAGTTTGGAAGGCTACGCCCCATTCTTTTCACAAAGTAGAATTTTTCAGGAAGTTTAACATTCTTATTTTATACCATTTAGGATACAAAATAATACAACAAACTTAAGTTGTTCATGGAACATGGGACTTGCCTTACCCATAACCAAAGGCCAGTCTCCAGCAGCCTTGAAAGATGGGTGCGATGTCACCAGCACAGAGTATGCTGGGGTGTCACATTAACGTGGAATAAAAAAATCTGCAGCACTTCAGTACTTGGAAAAAATCTCAACCAAGTTTAGAGTACACTACCATTTCTGGGATGGTCTTAGTCTCTTCACTTAGGATATCTGGAACGTTACTTAATTTTGAACATGTTTTAAACTTGTTTCCTAGGTTTTTCTCTTCAGTGCGCTTGTATTTGTTATAGTCCAGTACAAACACAAAGTCCCTTTCAGATTTTGGGTAGAAGTTTTTATGTTTCTTTACGAGCAAGATCTCATAACATTTTCCTCAAGAGTATCAGTTTTGCTGTTCGAGCACTTTCAAGCATCCAGCAGCTTTCAAGGAAAGCTCTTGAATATTCGGAACATTACAGATAACAGACATAAATGAGCATCAGACAGAGACTTTACAACTTCAATCCCATAATGCAAGAAGGTCCTTAATTTTTTACTCTATTCCAATCCATAAGGCCATTTTCTCTGTGTGTTCAACCGCGTTTTGCTGATGACAAGATGCTGAAATACGACAATGGCATAGAGTCCAAGTAAAATAAACCAAACTTAATTCTCCCTTAACCCGCATGACCTTTTCAAAGCCACACAAAATATTGCTTCAAAACCAATGTACATTTTTCTCCTTTCGGAATGATCGTATGCTTTTTCTCATTTTTCTGGCAATATCAGCATTTTTAAATAGGGACTTAGGATAGATATATACTCTGCATAAGTTTACTCTGGAGGAAGTAAAAAGAAATTTGAATACACCTGAAGTAGTTACCTTGCTTCTTCCCAGTATTCACTAATCACTTCTAACGGAACCTAACTGGTTCTGTCCTCCTTTCCTAGATTTCTAAGAAAACTAATGTTGTGTTTTTAACACATAGAAATCATATACCCTTTTAGAATGATATTTTGTTACTTACCATAAATCAGTTTGCTCACTCAATAACATATATCTAGTTGAACTCTCTTCATTGTCAACAATTGAGCCAGCAGAAACATGTAGTAACTAGATACCAAAATAAATTACATTGCAGTACTAGCTATTTATTCACTTCGTAGAAAAAACAGATTCTTACCCAGTTTTCTTTCTTCAGAGGCAAAAAGTAGTAGTAATGGCAGAAATCAAGTATCAGTGTATAGGAACTAAGGATCTGAGTGTAGAAACACAGCTGTAAAAACAGCCAATGATTGTCTTCACCAACACAATTATTAATCCTGCAGAGAAACAAAGTGTATACATAAAGACAGAAATATAAAGACTTTAACACTGCAGTTATGATATTGTGAATAAGAGAAGTTATGATTATCTATAGAGCAAACATAAGAACTACTGACTAATCACTCTGTTCGTAATCAAAGTGATGGTCTCTGTGTTAGACTTGGCAGTTAATCTAAGGAGTGGTTTCCTTACACTGCCACTTAAAGTGTAGGTTGTATTACTGAGATCACTGCTTAGAACAGGAGACATATTTCTCCGTATCTTCATATAGCAAAGATGCAAGTAATACTCAAGTAACAAAATTATTTTTTAAAAGTCTGCAAAATTTCACAGTAGTATGTATTATCTTCTGCTACTCAACACATTTCACAGGTTGTGAACATGCAGAGTCCAAAAACTGGAAATGCAAATGAATGGTTTGAAATAAATGTGGTCACAGGGTAACCCAATGACAAATAAGCATGACTTAGGAAGGAGCCTAAGACACAGAAGACAGAACAAGAATCTCTATTCAGAAACTCCTTCTGCATACTCCAACATAAAGGAGTAAAGGAATCAAAAGTATTCTAGAAATATTAAGTACAAGATTCAAAACCTCTGAAATCTAGGTCTAGTCTGTTTCACAGAAGTTACACTGATGCAAAAAACGTGGTTGGGGTGCAATTTCATACAGGCATTGACACAGACATTAGTACGAAGCTAAGCCATAATGACAAAAGCGCTATACTGGCAATATTTTCTGAAGCAGTGATTGACAAAAAGGGTAGTTTGAAAAACAGCCAAATCAGCATAGGAGGATCCTGATGTCAATTCTGTCCTCTGCAGTTCATCATTGCTGTCTTGCTGGAAATGATACCTCAGAACTACCAACAGAAATGTTTATTTTCATTTTAAGCTACAATCAGTTTAAATAGAGAATTTTAGACAGATTAGCTCATTTTGACTGAAACTAGTTAGAGAACAGCAAAATAAGCAAATTCACTACAAAATCAGAGAAGCTATAACAAGTGGGGCATGGTATGAGTCAATAATATTTTCTACTCAGCACAGCCATCTGGTAAACTAAAAACCAAAAGCTGTCTGAAACCATGATCTATTTCTATTATTATAAAGAGCATCCTCTCTTATGTTGAAATTGTAATCTTTTATTTCAATCCAAGAAACATAAATATGGTTTAATTTCCTACAAAAAATAGTTTTTTCCAGCATCAGAAACTAAATTGCAACAAATGAAATAAATCTGCAATGTACAAATTAATTATATTGAGATCAGTTTTAGGAGTAAAAATTCCAATTCTTTAAACCAAATATGTGAATTTTCCAAAACTATACGGCATATGACAATTTGACAATGATAAAATGTTACACTGCAACAGTTCTTACTGTCAGTTTTACTTGTAGACATAAGAAAGTCTCAAAGCTGTTCTTTCCCTGCTCTAAATGCCTACATGATTAAGCACTACTGGGAAAGAAATATGACAAATGAGTAATAGTCAAGGCCACGAACTTTGAAATGATTCACTAAACAACAGTAGATTGTTAGAACAAATGTCCTGGTCTTACCATGGACAGTGGTGATCCATCCTCCTCACACAATGTCCACAACGACTGCAATGGTGTGAACGCTTTGGTCTCATCATATTGCATTTGTTACATAATTCCCAATATTCTTGTTCTAGGTGAAAATGTAAAGACACCTTAGAGAGATTTAAACTCAGTACAGCACGCTGATGATGAATCTATACGCTAGTGATTCAAAGATAAAAAAATTCTTACTATGATCTGAGAAGGGTAAGCAGCATATAAAAAACTTTTTTCCCACTGTCACCTCAATTGAACTGGAAGATATTACTGCCACTCTGTGCCAGTTTTCTTCTCCAAAATCCTCTCGCCTCCTATATATTTCTAGGGAGTAATTATTACAGCACAAAAGCTGTCACTCCAACAAGGAAGACTGTAATTCAATTATTTTCTTACACGTCTACTGTGAAAAAACATATCTGCTAGACAGAACCATCACACAATCTCCCTGCCATTCCAAAACCTCCTGAGGAAATACTGCTACTCAAACTTGTCAAAGCTAGCTAACCAAAATAAAATACGCAATGCCCACTTCAGGAACATCTTCCATCCCAAAGCATTTTAAGACATGCATCCCACAACATGCAATTTTACACATAAGGCAACCAAAGAACAGATAGAGGATAGGCTTGTATTTAAAAATACACACTATTTTTGGATGCCCAATGTGAGATTCTTTAAGATGATCTCCAGAGATACTGAGTAGCTGAAACTACCAGGAGCTACTATTGCTCAGCTTAGCCAGTATTTATCTCAAATTGCACCACGCAAATTAGAGGAAGCTTTTGAAAATGAGAATTCAAGTGACATATTCAGAAAGTTCATCTTCACATGTGAAACAAATCACACCAACACTGTAATACTTCCATTCACAAAAGCATATATTTTCTGTCTTTAAGGAAAATAGGTGCATGACTGAGAATCTTAAATACTTTGACTGGTTGTTTCTACCTAAATAGAACTTTTTTGATGCAGAGAAATTTCTTAAATCTCAGGAGGAAAAAAATAAGCTTAGTTTTTACAGTAGAGCATTCTGAAATTTTATACAGCAAAGCATTGTCCCTATGTAAACAAAATAAAGTTAAATTTAGCACTTCTAAGCCACCTGCAGGCAGTTCTAATCTTGTCTTTCTTGCTGCAAAATAACATTTGGACACTGGAAGTAAAGCAGCTCAATATCTGAGATCATTAAACTAGTAATAATGCCAGATGGAAACTGATTTACAATCTGTTCCCACGAATCCAGTGTCACAAAGGTGTCACTCCCTAATAGGGTAGCTATCAGCAGAGTTCAGAAACACCCCTATCTCATTTTTTTAATACAATTTATACCATGCAAAAATGTATCTTCCTGTCAACCTAGAGAATACCAGAGAACTGAAGTGCTACTTTAGGAAGTACAAAACCCCTGACATAGCATACACCAAATCATAGTATCAATGTCACAGTCAAGCCTAAGTGTTCCATCTTCAGAAGTATCTATAAAGTATCATTGCCGTATGAAATGAATGGAGCATGAAGAGGTAGGAGAGCTATTCAAAGGGATCCCTTAAAAAAGAAAGAAACATTTGTGCACAAAGGGAATTTGTACTGGTCCTCGTATTTTGCAGGTAAATGAACATTCAGTCATAAATGTAATTGTCTGTAGCTGTACTGAGTGTCTTCATTCTCCAGCTCGGGTTGCAGAATCCATGTTGTTCTTCCTGCAGCAAGAACTCTGACTGCAGAACCCAAGTCTGAGCCACCTTTTGTTTTACTGGATCAAAGGATCAGTTACCAGGAGCAGAAAGAACACCGACGTAAGATTTTCTGCGATCAGTGTTTCACATCTGAATCCCAGGGAGATACATCCCTTCCTACTATCTGCTGCCCAGTTCGTGCACATGGTAACATCAGGGCTGAGGCTCAACAGATCATGTTTCCAAACACATCATCCTAGATTCTCACTAACATCAGGAAGAGAGAGCAAAATGTTACTCCTGGCCTCCACCACGTTGCAAGACAAGACTGAAATATTCACCCCTCACTGCATTTGATACACTTTCTACATTCAAAAAGTATTTTCTGTTAATGTGACAAAGCTTATGCTGTTTAATAGCCCTACTCCATTCTAAACTGCTATGTAAAAGCTCTATGCATTAGACAAGCACCTTAAGAGCATCAAACAGTTCACAAAAATATTGGCTTTCTCTGTGGAGAATTATTAAGGTTTCAAATTTCTTCCAATTTCTGGAGCATCGGACACCATACAGGAATTGTGGGATAAATTCACAAGGACAGAAGGTAATTCCCACATGTTAAGTTGCTACTCTATAGCAACGCAATGTAATTAGCATCACATTTGTTTGGTTAACAGCCCATACAAACATAAGTCACTGAAAAATAATGCGTAAAAAATGCACAGGTAAAATCCAGCGTAAGAGTACCTTTTACCACCATTTTCAACATCTTATAAATTTACCTAGAAAAAAGCTGTACAATTGTAATGACTAACCATCTCTAAACATTTTTTATTAAATATTATCAAGTTAGAAATATACGCAGTATGTTTGAAAGCCTAGAATGCAAAAAAATTCTTCCTATGCAAGAATTTCCTAGCAGAAGTTCCTACATAACTAAACTTCTGATGGAATGAAAGTTTTGAAAAAGAAGTTTTGAATCTACACAAGGGAAAGTGCTAGAAATTTACAAGTTAAAAACAGTGACATACCGATTTTAATTTCATTAACAATATAGGCTTCAGCAGAGACAGCTCATGGTTTCCATCAAATCTCACAAAATCAAATTGATTCCTAATTATTTTGAGGACATTAAAATAACTTTTATCCAATTATACAGAAACAACTTAATGTACCTGTAATTGGTATCTTTGGGTTTTCAGGTAGCTTTCCTGGATCAGCTACTGAGGCTCTTAGTAATGAAGCTATACAAAACAATGAGCAGAAGTAATAACCTGAAAAAATAAAGAAGCATTTGTTAGTCTTTTTCAAGTGTACAAAATATCTACTATACACTGCATCAAAAATATAGATGCTCCAGCACTGAGTTGGAAATTACTCAGCCTCCTCATTCAATTCCAGATGTATTTTTGGTACCATACAGCCTACAATATTAAGTACTCCCCAGTCTTTAAAAGGCAGAGGAAAAGGTAGCAGTGAACACTGTTTTGATAGCACCAGCAGGATGCCACTATGACCTGTATTTAAGAAGTTCCTCCACTGTCTTATCAAATAAGCACCGATCATTCTACACCTCAAGGCCTCTATGTGAAAGGACATTCCCAATAGTCCATCTTCACTTTAAAGTTGGTTCCAGTTATAATTCAAGCCTTTTCCCTAACAAAACCTATTAGCATAATTCATACTAGCTGACCCATCCAGGGATGTATGACAAAACTGGCAAAACTCAGTTTGTGAACCATCAGTACTACCACCCCAAATTCTGACAAGCTCTAGGGGGGCCTGAAATTCAGTCAACAAGTTCTAGCTACAGGATCTGAAAGCCATATTAATGCTTCTCCTCTGTTTCCACACAAACAAGTTTTACCATAACACCTTTGAAATGAAGTGTCTCGACTTCTCAGAACACAAAAATGTAGGATGTGTCCTAGTACTCTTATCTTTATCCTTCACCTTATTCTTCATTTTCTGACCTTTCTCATATATGTTAACTACTGCCGAAAGATATTATTTTTACTAGCAGAAAAAAGGGCGAAGTTAAATTGACTTACACAAAATTGCCACAACTGAAATATGTCCCTCTTCATAGTGAGGAAAAAGGATGACTTTTGGAATGAAGATTGTATTGTACAGCCAGACAAGGATAATCAGGCCCAAGCAGCACCAACCCTGAGGGTCAACCACAAAGTGAATTCGTCGTCCCATCGAACACAAACAGGTAATAAACTGTCAGGACCCACGAAGAAAAGATTATCCTAGAGAGACCTAAAAAAAAAAAAAGAAAAAAAGAGTAAATTAACTAGTATCATGCAACCTACAGAGTTCCACATACATTCAAACAGGAAAAAAAAACCTGTCAGCTATTGATTTAAGGAATTAAATGAAAACTTACAGACATTTTACATACACTGTTCAAGTACCAAGACGAGAAATATTTTATGATTTCATTAATTAGTTATATCTTGCTAAAAAGTAACATCATCAAGATGCAAGTAAAACAAGTACCTGGGAAAACTATTAAGTAATAGGTAAAGCAAGCAACTGTCAGCCAGCTGGCAGCAGCAAAGGTTATAAACAGTAAAGAAAAGATGTCTCTCATCAAAATAAAAAGGTTGCAAAGCAAAAAAGAAATACAGGGAATGATTTATGTTATACAAGGATTTATCCCACCTACCTATCGTAGTTTCCCAACTATATTTCAGGATTATTTTTTAAAAGCTTGTTTGCTAAAATAGTGACAAGCTTCCCCAGGAATTTGTCATTTCTCCCTGGTTAAAAAACCTCCTTCATGGCATTTATAGCAAACCAATAGAGAAAGGAACCACACTACCCTGACATCTTTTATGTAGATCATTAAGAGGTATCATACAATAGGAAGTTTTCTCACTATTAATCACACTTAAAACATCAAGGTTTCCATTCTGATAGTTTAGTGTGCTGGGTTCTTTTTTGTTTTAGACTGAAAAAACCCCACCAAATCCTACAGTATGAACTTCAGGGCTTCATAAACTGGTCTTCATAAAAATGTAGCACTAAGTTGTAAGCACTATTCAGCAGAACCTTCAACAGAAGAATTACTACTGTTACTTTTTTGTCAAGCTGCCTTCATATACGTATCTTAATATTGCAACACACACACAAATCCCAGGCTACTCTCCTACCCATTAGTTTCCCTGATTTCTGGGCTTCAGGGAACTTGTCCATTTCAGACAGATTTCCTTCCATTCCCTTCAGCTTCTACTTGTTGCACTGAAATTTCATATTGTTCATTAGTCAGACATCTCTGTTTCCAGGGGTTCTGCTTACTTGCTTCATGTTTGTCTATCCTCACTCACATTCACAATTTCTCTGCTTAATGTTATCCACGAGTTTCATTAATGTCTTGTTTTCTCTCTTTCTAGATCTCTAATCAAAATCAGACCCCAATAAGCTGACATTTTTCCACACTTCTCCTATGCACTATTTATCACCACCCTTTGTTTGCTGTCTTCTAATGCAAAAGTGTGTTCCCATTCAAGTACAGCAGAGTATTAAGTGCTTATTTTTATCCTAAAAATGCATCAAATTTGCTAACACTTGTTTTATAAGCCCATGTTGCTTACTCAATACAGCTTCTGTGCCCTTGAAACTGTTAAGTTCATGATAATCATAGAAAACTATTTAGGCCTATATTTACTATTCTTTTTTAATTTTACTATAGGTAGCATGCATGCACCACAGTCTGTTGTGTACGTGGTATTAATATACTACACATGTATGTACAGTCTCTAGACATATAAATGATGTAGTATTATACTCCTGAATCTGCCAGTTCTTAATGTGCCTCTGTTCTATGTCAGATTTGGCAACCAGCAGGTTTAGAACTAAAAACCATTTTATATCCTTCTAAGCGTGCACTGATGGAGGATCTGTCTCATCAAGCAGAGAAGCTGTGGGAAGAGGTGAGCAGACTGAACAACATCAGGGATGCTGAAAAGGAGATGGACCAGATCCCCTCCAAGACCCTGCAGCTACAGGAACCCCCACTGCACCAAGGTGAAGCAGGCAGAGCCTTAGCTTGTCAGGCTGGGCATGGAGATGTTGAGTGTGGCGAAGCCTGGGAGCTTGTGAGCTCCAGCACCAGGAGGACGGTGCCTGCTCCACTGGCAGCTCTGATCTACAGAGCAGGTTCTGAGCCCTGGCAGCAGGCAAAGACAGGGAGCTCTGTCCAATTAGGCCTCCAAGCTGGCTGTGTCCGAGTCCTGTGGCAGTGCGGGCAGGACGAGGCAAGGAACAGTGGTGGGAAACTCCCTGCTGCAGGGACAGAGGCACCTCTGTCAGCCCAACCTGTCACCTGGAAAGGTTTGCTGCTTGCCAGGGGCTTGGGTCCTGGATACCATGGGTAGGCTATTACTGAGGCTGGTAGTAGTCTGGCCCTCAGACTATTAATTACCCTCAGCTGCTCTTCCACATGGGCATCACGGATATAGCCAGGGGAGACTGGGAGCATACCAAGTACGACTACGTGGCTTGGAGTATGAGGGCCAGGGCCTGGGGACCAGGTGGTGTCTCCTTCATCCTGCTGGTGAAGGGGAAGGACTTGAGGAGGAGTAGACAGATCCCGCGGACCAAGAATTGGTTGTACAGCTTGTGTCAAAAGCTGGGATTCAGCTTTTACATCCATAGGACTTTCTCTGAGGATCAGGAACTTGGGGGTGGGGGGGCCAGGATCCATCTGACACTCTGTGCGGTAAAAGCATGTTTGCCAACAGGCTGGTCAATCTGCTAAGGCAAGGCTTAGACTAGGAACGATGAGAGAGGGAGGTGGTGACCTACGATTGAGTAAGTGGTGGTCAGGGTTTGCAAGCAAAGGATGCAGGATGATGCGGACAACAGAGATCTTATAATCAACGAAACAGAGGTGAAGTGGGGCCACATCAAGTGTGTGCACACACTTAATACAGAAACATCACTTAGGTGTAGCGGGATGGCCTTAGGAAAGGGAAAGTCCACCTGGAGTTGAATCTGGTGAGGGATATGAAGGTCAAAAGGGAAGTCTTGTACAGGTACACGAGCAGCGTAAGGAAAGCTAGCGGAAATGTGGGCCTGCTGCTGAATGGGGCGGGGTACCTGATGAAAGGATACAAAAAGGTCAAAGCGCCTTCTTCACCTTTCTCTTTACGGGTAAGACCTGCTTTCTGGAATCCCAGGCTCCTGAGACCAGTGGGAAAGTCTGGAGCACAAAGACTTACTCTGAGTGAGGGAGGATCAGATTAAGAAACCTTTACACAAACTGGACATAACACTTCCATGCGACCTGGTAAGATGCCACCATGAGCGCTGAGAGAGCTGGCCCTGTCATTGTGTCTCAATTATGTTTGAAAGTTTTAAGCTGATGGGTGAGGTTCCAGAGAACTCAAGAAAGCAAGTGTCAACCCTGTTTTCAAGGGCAAGAAGGAGGATCCAGGCAACTACAGGCCTGTTAGCCTCACCCTGATCCCTGGGAAGGTTGAGCAAATAATCCTGGAAACTGTTGCCAAACACTTGAAGGGCAAGAAGGTGATTGGCAGTAGTCAGCACGGATTTACGAAGGGGAAATCATGCAGACAGAAACACAGAGGCCAAAAAAAAACCAGAAGCAGCTAGAAACACTGCTGACCGCCAAGGAATCCATCTGTTTTCCATCTTACCAGAGCAGCAGAGATTCCATGACTTCACAGCGCTTCCTCAGAAGGGGAAGTAACAGCTCAACAAACAAAACAGAGAGATATAAGTACAGAAATACTTGTTTCCAAGTGACGTACTAAGTATCATGTGTGAGCAATAAGCAGTGAGAGAGATTCTGGAGAAAACAATAAGAATGCCTATAATGGAAGTATATCACAAACTTTTGTAACTCATTGACTAATTTTTGCCTGCATGACATTATTCACTTTTACAATTAAAAAACCCAACCCAAACCAAACCAAACCAAAACACCACTACCACCCCCAAACCCATACTTTTGGTGGCAACTTCCACAATTAAGTTGGAACTATGCAAAAAAAGGCCCCATTCCCAAGAAAGGGAGATTTTTCATGACCGCCTTCTGTATCTTTTTTGAAAGAGACAGAAAATAGTGTGATACTCAAACAATCATCATCACTGGTTTGAAAGGCAGCATATAATAGATTACCTTCTACTCTGTTCTTCATACCTCACCTCACCTCACTGAGTAGAGCTTCCTCTCAAGCTATTCAAAGAGATATCCAGATCCTTTGCCGCTCATGTCTGAACTGACATGCTGATTCTAACTAGCGTTCCTCTAATTTCAGTTCTAGGCCATTTCAAAATTTTAATACAGATTTAAAAGGATGGGAGCGTTCAGAGAAAGGTCTGTATAAAACTGTATGACTGTCAGTGTATTTCAGTTATTTTAAATTGTGATACACTTGCTTCCTGCATGCCTATTATACTGATAAATTAAGTTTTACATTTTTCATTATACTTTTGTCAGCAATACTGCATAAACAACATTAATATATTGACTTCCTCCATCAAAGTGAGCTTTTTCCCCTCTCCTTTTTGGTTAATGTACCATACATAAATATGTAAGGGGGAGGAGGGGAATAAAGAAAACCTAACGTGTACATTCTAATGATTAGGTAGAAAGTACTAGATTCCAATTTAACTCACAGGCAAGGTGAATTTATAGTCTTCTCTTTTTAAACATACTTTAAAAAAAAAAATCTATATTTACCCTTTCAAATACAATGTCAAAAGAAAGGCAGACTGATCTCAAATAATTCTGTTCTTTAGGATGCTTCATTTCTGATAAGAATAACCACAATAAGTAGAGGAAAAAAGTCTATGAGCAGGTTTACAACAAATCAGTTGAAAAGAAACAATTAAGTGATTTATATCCGTATACACTCACCGGTATGCAATGCCTAAAAATTGTACAAGAAAATAATTTAGGATAAAATACACAACACTAACATTGGAGGTTTTGTGATTTTCTTCCCTCTTCCCCTAATTTATAGCCATTTTTTCTAAATAAACATCTCAAACATAAAGCATTTGAAAGCAAACAGTAGCTGTGGCTGTGAAAAGCTTCAGATATACCAAAACATGACTGAGTCCTTCCTACATGATCAAGAATTGTTCTAGCCTTTCCAAAAAATACTTTTACTATGGGATGCCTGGACAGCATTTTTTCCTCACCCTTTTCTTTCTGCCCAATTCAATTAATGGTATCATAAACTCAGTATTTGTTCACTACAATCACCTCCAATATGACTTCTGATGTGACATCCATTGAATAATGAGACCACAGAATGAGTCAGGCAGGTAGAAAGTTACTTCGGAGAAACAAGAAAGCTTTGCACTAACCAGAAATGTTAACATGAAATAAAGATTGTTTTAAAAGGCTCACTTGAATGCAAGCTTAAAAAAAAAGTATATAATTTTGAATCAAGGCTGTCCCAAAACATAATCAGAAAATTCTGTTTCATAAATAAACCCAATACAAGCACTACTCAATTTCTCATCCTAAGAAGCATGACAACCAGCTCTGGTGACATCCTGCTCCTTGCACTTTTATGCCTGTTGCATTGATACATAACTAGAAACCAAGATTCTATACATTCTGCCTCACTTTAGCCCTTGACTTGTAGTTCAGTAAGAAAAGCAAGACTTGTGAAATCTGATTTCTAGAACTTTTTTCACAAATGCTTAAACAAGTCCAGAATGAAACAGATCAATAATTCATAGTATTGTTCACTTTGAAACAGAATTTTAAGACCCCATGCAAACTGAACAATACTATGCTCTGTAACATACACTTCTAGAGTGAGAAAAACACCACGTTCTAAAAAGGCTGTATTCCAAGTGATTCAGACAGAAAAAGGAACGGAGAGGAGAAACATGAGAGATACACTTTCTATAAGATTTGTGGTAGCCAAGCCAAGGCCGTGACAATCAACAGCCTCTGTCAATTTGTGGATCCAGCTGTGATTTTAGATCTGTGACTCTCCTGAAATCTTAAGAATTATTGCCAAAAATTACTGACATAAAACTAAAAATACACTTCACCAGGAAAAAAAAAAGTGGACTTGAACCAAACAACTACATTACTTTCCACTACATTTTAAAGAAGTCACTTATGTGATGTTATCAAGTGTCAGAATAGAATTACCATTACACCTTCTGCAGCTCTTACATTTAACAAAACTAGTATCTGGATAACTAGTTAATCCAGGCAGCAGCATATTTTTGCCATGACAAAACCCCATGTACCTGGCATTGCACATGTTTATACAATAGATGGTTGTTAGTAGAGACCTTGGCGCTACACAGCTGTTAGGTGGCTCTTGACACGTTGGTTAAGATAGGCAAGACATTCCCACCCAATTCTTTTTTATAGACAGGATCTTGCAAGGTGTACCTGTAAATATCTACTGCATTCACGGAAGATGCCACAGGGGTTGGACTGGGATGCGGCTGGATATAATGCATACACACTATACCCTCCTCATTGATCACAAATCCATGAAAACTGTCTTCACCCACCGGTGACCAAACAGCCACTTGTAGACAGATAATATATGTTACTTAAGCACATCAATGTTTGGATCCTCAGTGCGAAGAGAATGCAGACCTACAATGTCATGTTACTAACTACTGGAGCGGGAAAATGAAAGTGTGAAACTAAGAACGGTCAGAGAGCATTGTATTTCCTTGTGCTGTGTTGCTGGAGCACAGAGCCAACAAGACCCACGCACCTCTTCCATTACCACCACACAAGCAGCAAATGCCCTCCTCATCATTTAGCAAAAAAAGCAGCACTGTGGAGCTCCACGAAAATGACAAGAGCATTTCTTTATTTTGTAGATAAGCAGATACTCATGAAGTCTGCTAAGGACTTCCCTCCCCCAGCTCTCTACACAGAAAACAGCATTCCTGAAGTTAAAGTTAATACAAGTAAAGCAGACTGGTAACGCAGACTTAATCCACGACTGGCAACGCAGATTTAACACAGGAAAAGCCGACGTCCAAGACTGGCGATACGGAAGCCCCCATCGCACCCTAGACAAAGCCTACTACCCGTCAGCCTTCCCGGGACCATGCCACACGCGTCCCGAGGGGCGCCCGGCGCTCTCCATCCCATCGCCTCAGGAAGGGCGGCAGCGGCCTCTCCACCGAGCCCCTGACTCGAGAGCAGCGCTCGGGCACGGGACGCCCGCAGAGGCCCGGCCACAGGGACACCCCTCACGGCAGCGGCTGAGGGGGGGAGCTGCCCTCGGCGAGCCGTGCAGAGGGCGGCCCCTCCCGCAGCCCCCCCGGCTCGGCGGCGCCCCCGCCGGCCGCGCAGCCCCTCCCCCCGCCCCCCCCCGCCCCCCTCCCCGGGGCACGAGGCGGAACCAACCGTTGGGCGAGGCCAGGAGGAGAAGGGCGGGGCCGCGGTCACGCGCCCCCCTCGCCCCCGCTCTCCATAGCAACCGCGGGGGCCACCTCGGCCGCTCGCAGCGCGCGCGCGCCCGCCGGCGCCCAACCCCTGCCGCCGCAGCGGCACCTTCCGCTTCCGCCGGCCGAGCCGCGCGTGCGCGTTGAGAGCACGCTGGCGGCGGGGCGGGGCCAGGGCCTGTGAGGGAGCGCACTGGGCGGCGGGACGGGGTGCGCTCGGCTGCCGCCCCGCGGCCCCTTCCCCTGAGGGCCGGGCCGGGCCGGGCCTTCTGCCCTCGGCTCGCACTGCCGGAATCACCCGCGCGGGGCGTACGTGAGGCTTTTGCACCCCGCCTTCCCTGCGCAGGCGGGAGGAGCCACCTTGGAGGGACGGTCTCCCTTGCCCGGCGGGAGTCTGTCGGAAACGTCTTTGCCTGATCCGCCGTTGAGCGCTCTCCGGTGTTGGAGCTCCCTGGCGCAGGCCCGTTCCCGAGCGCAGACGTTAGTCAAGATGAGTCCTCTCTCCTTCATCTTCTGTAGTGTCCCTTTGCAATTCCTGACAAAATGTAAGCGCTGCAGACAAGGCCTCTGCCTCGGTCTCCAGGCTCCTGTTAGGAGAAGCTCATCCCCTGACTGTTGTACGAATTAGTCTTTATAGTATGAAATTGTATGAACTTTCTTAATAGTATGGAATTGTGTTAGCTTTCTTAAGAGATCTTTATTTTACCTTTAACCTGCATGATCATGGTTAAGTCACCATAACTGAAGGGCCCCAGCTCACTGCAAGGAGCAGAAGGACAGCCCCCACCTTGAAGATAAGGACCTTCTGTTTCTCGGACTCTTAAAGGCATCCGTGATGAAGAAAGGATACCGCTGGACTGCCAAAATAATGCCAGCATCCCAGCCCCTCCAACACCTTCGTGAAGCCCTCCCATTATCTGGCATCGTAGATAAGTAACTGTAGCAAGACCAACTCCAGGGACACCTAGGTCAAGAAAGAAGCAGATGCATGATGGCACCATAGCATTATAGTTGTTTTTCAGAATAGTGGTATGTGTGTGTTAAGTAGCGAGCGGACAAATCATGTTGTATCTGAACTCTTGAAAGGTATGAGAACCATGTGTAAAACCGCATTCGGTGTGCCCCGATTTGAATGGGACACCTCATGCGCATGAATAAAGAATTACTGTTGTAATTCTATACTTTGTGTCCTAGCCTCTCTCCTCCGTCAGCACAGACCAGTTGCGAAATTTTCATGACACTCGGGTCTCCTGCTGTGCTGTGCCCCTTGCTCTCAGAGGGCCCTTGCATGGCCACGGAAGCCAGTCTTTGTTTTTAAAAGCTAATTCTGACCCGCGAGGGATTAGCAGTGGCTAAGAGCCACAGACAGCTTGTAACGGACAGCATTTTCAGTGTTCCCAGCTGGGAATCGTGCCTTGAGCACCCATTGCTGATGCACATACATGATCTTTTGGCTACCTAAAGGTATCCCCATCTGTCTGAGTGGCATGATTCCCACTGTAAACTGATGGGCTCTTGCCCTGGAGCATGTTTCCTACACAATGATGGATGAAATGGATGAAGAGTAATATGGTGATCCCCACTGACACAGAAAACTCTTCTTTATTACTGATGACATTCTTCCTAAAAATTAATCATAATATGATTATTCCGAAAAGAGTGTACCCAAAAAGTCAGTTTAGTGTTTAGGCGGATTTCAAGCTTTTGTTGAGACTTTTGGACCTTGTCCTGATTTATTTTTCAGTGTCCACAGTCTTCTGTTATACAGGGCAATTGTTAACATTTCAAGCTAAAGTTGCTCTGACCTGAAAATACACATTCTTAGCAGGAACTGGAGGTTGTCTGGAAAGAGAACGAAGCATGCTCCAGGTAAACCAGAAGATAGCGCTTCCTCAAGAACAACCTACATATGTCCCTGGGAACAGGTGACACTGAAAATAATAGACATATTAATTGGACTATTAAAAAACATGGGGAAAAAGATCACTGGAAAGGTGGTAATAAAAAACAGCCTCTGCCTCTATTCCATGACAAATTTCACATATGAATTTATGCCTATGTGTAAAAGGTATAATAAGATGTGAAAACTTTTCACTGATTTGAAGAATAAATGTAGATTAAAAAAAACCGAAAACAACCAGGGAGTGGAAAGGAAACCAAGGACTTGGGAAATAAAATGGAAAGATAAACAAAAAGGGTAGTATGATCGATGAAGGTTTCTTGTAGAATGAAAAAGAATCAGTCAATAATGTCATCTTCTAGTCAAATACCAGGTATTTGTGTTTCTGTAGTGGTACACTGATAATGGCCAGTCGTTAGATCTGTAGTGTTGTCAGACAGATTGTATTTTACTCTTGTCTACTCATGGATGTACAGAGTAAACACAGGTTGTGGAACAAGGGCAGTAGTCTATTCTGGCTTAGTCATCAGCATAGCAGCTCCCATTTGTTAATATTCCTTTTGGGGAAGCACAATACAGGAAGAAAAGCAAGCAATCATGTGCTGGACTTCCCAACTGAACTTGCAAAGGCTCGGACTATAGAAATTACCTGACACTTTTGCCAGAGTATCGAATCCAGGTAGATAGATAATGAGTCTTTGTGGTGAACTCCATTCTGAAGGAAAAAAGCATACCTAGGGGAAGTACTAACTTCGCATAATATGGACTTCACATAAAGTCCAATATGGATGTATTACACAAAGATTATTAAAAGTCTGCAAATTTAGAAAAATACCCACATTCTTCAGTGCTGAATATTGCACAATAGCGTAGAATTCCTCTTGGAGTTTCTGATGTCTGTGTTGTGGTGTTGTTGCTGTTTATAAATTACCACAGGAGCCACCAGCTGTCATCCTATAAATTTTATTGGCACTCTGTAAATATTAAATCAGCATGCTGAAATCAAGCCATGTGCAGTAACAGCTGATGCTCTGTTATGGAGAGCACATGCAAGAGAGAGGTATGCACTGTGACTCCCGTGATTCTTACTGCTTACAAGCCCCTTGCTTCATGAGACTGTTTTCCAGGGTTCATTTTGAGCCCAATTGTACCCCTTGATCCACGTGTAGAAGGGGCTCTGTCTGTGCACAGATACCTCCTGGGCTGAGAAATCAGCCTTCTCAACAGTACTCATCTTCCTGGGTCCTTCTCAATTGTGCAGTTTGTCACTGCCACTTCTTTTCTGCAGCACCGTTGCATTGCTCACTTCCTTGCCAGCCTTGCTGATGTACATAGGAGACACTTGTTAACTCTAGAATGGGAGCAGAATTCTTCATGTCATGATACATATCATGAAGATGGAGGTCTGTGTTAATGTCATGCTGTGCTGGAACAAAACCCATCGTGGCCCAGAAGTTTTGTCAGTCACAATGTCACATACTGAGGATGAGGCAATAGATGTTAGAGTAAACGAAAAGGTCTCTCGCGCTCCGTTTTCCCTCTGACCTAATCATCAGAAAAATTGAAGGCAAGATATGTTTTCTGATCTGTCTGCCTCAGTAGTAGGCATGGTGAAATCTGCTGATCGCCCAGCCCAGATAGGTTACATGGAGGCTAAGCTAGACCAGGGAGTAGCCTCATTTAGGGAGTTAATTTTCATCCAAGGCACTTCGGTGGTATGAGGAGCTCTGCTCAGATGATGTCCAGCTGCAGATGTCCTAGCATTAGCTCTTCTAATGCCTCTCTCCCTCCAGGAGCTGCTGTCTGAAGTCCAGGCAGGGCAACAGACTACTTGAATGCTTCCGTATCTATTGCAGTGCAAGGTGAGTTTGAACCAGTGTCAGCAGAGGGTTAAGCTGAGATACTGCCTTGTTCAGAAAGGCAGCTTAGGTACATGCCTGCTCTGTTTGAACACTCTGACTGCAGGCTCCAGCCACCAGCAGAACATCAGACTAAATGGCTGGTAATAGCAATACCCTAAACCAGCAAAACAAAAATGCCTCAGAAAAGGCCTTAGAGAAACATAAGGCTGGCCCTGGCTTTTCTTCTTCTTATTATTATTCATTTTAGCTTTTGGTCCATTTTTTGTTTTTCAAGTTGAAGTGCGTTTTGCTGGTGCCGTGGAGCACGAGGCACTGTAAACAGGATGATTTGGTTCTCAGTGCGGACAATTAACATTTTTATCAATATTCTTGCAGCGGGCCAACTACAGAGTCTTCTCATCCCCATTCTTTCTCATCTGAGCAGAGGGAGTGTGCGCAGCTGTCAGGGACAGATTTCAGGGAAGCTGAAGTTGGTGGCTCCATACCAGATATTCAGGGAGTTAGGTTTAGCAAAACGGCAAATGCAAAATATTTATAATTCACTGTCAATGTTTCCTGTTCCCACTGGCAAGCTGCCTGATGGAGGACCTGAGGTAGCCTCAACCCCACACCTCTTCACATGCAGCATCCTGGACAGCACAGGCTCCCAGATGCATCTCAGACATGATGTGATTATGCAGCTGTACGGACTGGCAAGGAGCTTCTCTCTGAGTAGGGAATCTCGTTGTCTTGCTATTGCAGCAAGGAGCTGGTACATTTAGGAGAAAGTCGGCAGCAGATTTCACCACCTGTCAGTAAAACATGCTAAAGCATGTTAGCTGACAGCCATGAGGTTAGCTGTGAATATTTCATAAATGGGGAACAAAGTACCAAGCACAGCACAAAGTACTGAGTGCAACTTCAGAGACTTTGCCCTGCAATATGTGGTTGTGCAGAATTTGATAAGAGTTTGATGTAACTATAGTGTTTGATGTACTTACAGGCATTAAAGCCAGTTGCATAAAATTCTTATTTAAGAGAATAGCCTGTACTGAAGATTTATTTTGCTTAAGCAATTAGAATAAACAGCACTTCAATTATTTTCAAGGTAAAGCACACCCATTTGGAAAAGAGGCAGTAGGTCAAATAAAGTGGCAAAAGCGTACAAACACCACTTGGGATTGAGCTGAATTTTCAGAGTGCTCTGCAACTATGGCTTAGTTTTGTTCTGTAAGATAGGTTTGCACAAGGAGTGCTCTGAAATAGAAGAGATCACATTAACAGCACTTCCATTGTAAGCATAGTTACATTGGAAAAGCTTTCATTACAGAAAGCATGCAACCTCTGAATGGACACAACTAAATTGAAGTCATGCAGGTTTGCTGCTGTAATGGCATTACTACTGGAAGCATCCATATAGCGATACGGATCACACACCTCACCTTTCTGACCCACATCATTATACTAGTAGAGGCCATCATAATTGTGCTGAGAGAGCAAAATCCTGTTAGCCCCTGAGCACAACTTATTCCTAATAGGGAATTTTTAAAGGCTGAGAAATCTGATCCAATTAACACATTCTTGATTTTGCAGAATACTGTGCTAATTACATGCAACCAGTCATTCCTGGGTTAATTAAACATTCATCCAAAAAACCTACAGCACTAATCTAATTAGCAATTACTACAGCTGTCATTACCTCTTTTCACCTACTTTTAAGCTGTGCAAATTCACACTAAGAATCTGGTCCTGTAAACTCCTTACATGAATAGCTTTCTTTGACTGCAATAATGCTTCAGCACACAGAAGGAGCTTTAAAAATTAGGCTGAATACTTTACAGTCCACAATATAGCTTCAGTTCTGCCATCCTTATGTGCAAAAGTCACAGTTGAACAGTCAGTCATGTCAAAATTACAAGACTGGAAGATCTTTCTTTTTAATTCACTTGTGATCTTACTGGGAGTATATGTAGGTCCTACCTTGCAGGTTCTCTGCAAGCATCGAACCTGAAACATACTTGCATTTCAGAAAAAAAGAAAATGCAGACAAACATATATTCACACAGCTTTAAAACATCAGTGGTTAGAAGCCTCAGAAGATTTAGCTGTTTCAGATTAAAAAATGAAGTTGGGAATAAAGAGAAAAAAGTTGGGAACTTTCATGCTTTGTGTGCTTTTCTTCCTTAGGCTTGATTAAAAATGGACACTAATAATCACACTCATAACTCACAAAGGTTTGATAAGGTGCTGAGGTTTGAACCTTATGGTAAGGCAGGGAGTTGTTTCTTAGCTTTTCCACTTCCATACAGCATGCTTTAACAAATCACCAGTTGTTAGGGCTGACTGTGCAATTGGACATGCCCAGTGAAGAGGAATCTCTACAGAAAAAAGCATGAGCCATAAAGAATTACTTTGTTCTCTGAAACTACACGGTTGCTAGCTGGTGCTGCTTTTCCTGTTAGAAAAGCTCTTCTTTCTTTGGCCATAACCTGAGCCCATTCATGCTCAATGCAGCCTAACGTGTGAAGGTAAATGTCTGAATCAGGTTGCTAGTTCATTGCACTAGCATCCTGAGAATATCGGTCAGCATTATAAAGCTAGAATAAATATTAAGTTAAAATAAGTATTTCCTTTATTGCATTCAATACAGGGAAGATAAGACCTTGACAGCTTGTTACTTGGAATGACATCATATATCATGCCATAACATACAAACAGCCATATGCAGTTTGCACATCAGTCCTTGGTGTAAAAGGATAGAGAGAAGGCTTTGTTCAGTTTTAGTATACAATTTTTATTATTTAAAAACAGGTTGATATCTAATGAAAGATAACTATATGCTAATCTTCAGTTCACTCACTGCAAGTGACCTGCAGAAGCAAACAGCTATTGCAGCAGTTCAGATCCAGTATCAGAATATCATTCAGATGCAATTTTCAGTAAATATTAAATATGGGCCTTGCACTCCGAAGCCATGCTGAACATATTTTTTGACAGGATATGAAGACACTTCTGATCACAGTGCAGTTCAAATACAAGGAATCATTTACTCAACCCTTGAACTGACCAGCCGTATCAATACTGATTTCCAATACCCCGAAAAAGAGCTGTGGGTAGTTTAACAACAGGGGCCCAGGTCTGAGAGTTTGGCAATAGCAGTGGAGCAGATACCCAGAGGACTGAAGGAGCTGGGTTAGAAACAGGCTGAAGTCTAGTTGCTGGAAGCTGATCACTGCCTGGTGTGCCAGGTCTGCAAGACAAATCCAGGGAGAAGCAGCTGGAGAGAGCAGAGAAGCCAGCAGTTCAGCTAACAGCCACTGGTGCTGTGTTGGCTCGCACTAGACTCAGACCTTTCCTAGCAGAGAGTTTTGTCGGCTGTTCCTATAAAGCTATACAGGTATTGCCACGCTGATAAAATCCTTCTGCAGATTTTCTATCGCACAAATGCCTTTTCTGCTTTAGTTTAGGTGTTGAGAACATTCTTTAAACTTTATCTTGGAGTTACTGACAACGTTAAAATTCATCAGACTGGAAAATGTGCATTGTCTTTCCACAGTGAATTTAAATAATAACAATCCATTCATATATGATGTTTTCTGTGGGAGTATATAATTTTTTATACTTTTTTTCTCCTTCTACTATGTAACAATTTCAGTAAAAAAAACATGCAGAGCAAATACAGGCATGTAGAAGAAGAGTAAGTGGTTTCTATGGCAAAATATCCTTTGCAACCACTATCTAAGTGTGTAAATTGTGAGGTATAGTAGTTTTCACTGGGAACTGAACACCAGCTGGGAGCAATCAGAATGACCTTAACTAGTCACAGCTTTCTATCATCTGCCCCATGTCCATTTATATTTTACACTCTCCAGCCACTATCTTGATGTAAAAGTAGACCTGTTTTGGCAAGGAACAGACTAAAGCCTCATCTGTGTTGCCAATACAGCTATATTGGCAGTCCCTGCAAGCAAAGGCAATGTAAACCAGTCAGTACATTAGGTTTTTGCACAGATAAATCATGCTAGTTCTTCAGCTGTTGTTTACTAGCATCCTAGAAACAGTGATACGAAGGGTGGCAAATTTTTTAAAGGTTTCCCTTGTTAAAGTAAGAACTCTACACATAAGCCCAGTAATTTCCTCTCCATTTCTTTAACAGCTGCAAGGAAACATCTGTTACATTTTAGGTAAAGTTATTATTGAGGCAGAGAAGCAGTTCAAGTAGAAAGTCTACATCTTTAATATTTTTGTGTACCAGTGTGATGAAAGCTTTAGTTTTTTTGGTTTTTTTTCATTGGCAAATTCTTGTGATCAAGGAGTTAAGGGGTACTTTGCACAGGTTAATTGTGCTCATGTACATTTGCATGCAAGTCTGACAGTAGAGATCCAATCGCAGGGACTGTAATCTTCTGAGTCTCACATTTACACTCTTCTACAATCATGACTTCTTTGACCACTGGGACAGAACTGGTGCAGTTGAGATCCAGGCGCTTCATGGAGAACTTGCTGGGCAAGCAATGAGAACAGAAGGTATAAAGACGATCTTCTGGACCAGGAACATGAAAGGAACTACATTTTCCAAAACACAGATTATTCTGTACCGTCACCTTCTCACAGTTCTCATGAGTAACACCCTGAAATAGAAAGCAGTTTGAAGTTTCTGGTACATGAATGGCCCATGGACTTTGCTAGAAGGCATGAAGGCAACCCCCCTCCCCCCCCCCCCCCCCCCAAATACTATATTTTTTCTTCTCAGAACATTTACCTTAAACATGTTTATTTTTTATGCCAAGCAAGTGGTAAAACATAAGAGCTTTTAAAAGCAAACTTTAGCGCTCCTATGGGCAATTCTTAGATTGAACAATGAGGGCAAAATCTGCTTCAATCAGAGCCTTTGTGAGCTGATGGGGGAAAATCCAATAGGTGGGTTTGTCATATTTACTTTTTAATTGCTCTTTGAGTTCTACATTTCTGACATGGTTAAGCAGTCTTACCCACTTAGCAGGACTTAAAACATCGTTTTGGCCTGACATTCTTGTATATAAACCACAAGCTAGACTCAACGGTAATCTTGAAGATTTGTCTCTATGTGGAAGAGGCATAATGTTCTTTAGCAGTTTTTTTTTAATGAAAATCTTAAAAGTGCAATGGAAGTTCTGTAATCTCTTGGTTTGCAAGAATAACAATTCCTTGTGTCAGGAGAGCCTATGTCAACTCCCAAGCCATAAAAAGCTAGACTGAAGTTAGCACTTTTGTATTGGCATAACTGCAGCCATCCTGGAGAAAGCTTGCCATATTACATGGCACAAAAAGTAAAATGGTACAAGTTTCTCGGCCACATCTATATTTACATATGTCTGCCAGTGAAATAAGTTTAGTGAGGGATGTGAAAAAACATGGTCCTTGGTGGACTGTGATTATAGAAACACTGAGAATAGCTGTTGCCTTACGAGGAATACAGCACTTTTATGTATACTATTTGCTTGTCTTGATGTTACAATATGACAGAATGGCTTCATCTGTGCATTGGACAATTTACCAGTTCTCCAGCATTCTTAGCACAGAACTAGATGTATGCATCAGTCTTCCAATTAATACAGCAGAAAGGAATCCTTGCTTAGCTGTAAGAAAACAACCAGCTTCTCCTGTAAATACTTGTCCCGGGACTCTTTGTATATACACATGTGTGTGTATACATATATACATCTATATATAGGTAATTCATGTATACAAACTGTTTAGATGTATATTCATTGAATAGATAATTACTCACCACTGCCCTGCTGCTCAGGCTAGCTCAGAACATCTTTGCATAAACAGAACAAGTAACTCTGAAAATCGAATGTGTGGCTTTCCAGTGCTGCAGCTTAGCAGTTTGCCTCATCAGACTAAAGCTTTTTCAGCCTTTTTCAGCAGTGTTTTTCAGCCGCTTATCATGTGTGAATGTTCTGAAGCGGCCCTGTGACTTAGCAAATGAAATAACCCGTGTGTCTTTAGTTGCTGATTACAAGAGGCAGGGGAAAGGACATGTTTATTGATCTTGGACACCTGTTCTTACCTGGGAAAAAGGCAGGGTTCTGCAGTTTTCTTCGTGCATTTCATTGGTCTTGATTGGCAGGACAACCTCTTCAGATGCTGAATTTTTCTTTAACATGAAGTGATCCCAAAATTTCTTGGCATCTTTTCTATAGGGAGGCTCAGCCTCCCTCTTGATGGAATAGTGGGATGGAGAGAAGTTTTCTACAGGAGAGATCTCTCTGGGTGCTGCCCGTGTTCTCAGGTCTTGGTCTGCATGGTGTGCTGCATTGGGAAGGATGAATCTGGACATTTTTTTCTCCTCTTGCTTCTCACTTTTGGGTGCAGTCTGTGGAACTGCTACAAAAAAGCTCGGTTCTCCCAGGGTTTCCTCAACACCTACTGGGCTTTCCCCTACCAGCTCACCAAAACTCTGACTTTCAAGCAGATTTTTATCCAGATAGAAAAGGTGCTGAAATGGCCTTCTGCTTTTCCTTTGCGGTGAATCTCCCTGTGGCTCTGTGGCTCCAAGACATGAGAGCACTAACAGCTGAAAGAGAAGCAGTGACATGATCCTGTAAAGTGCAGCCCTGTAGATGTGCTGCTATTGCAGTGAACGTAGTGTGCTAGCTTTATACGAGAGCCTGCTGTCAGCTTATGGCTGCTGTCTGTGTGCAGAGGAGGGGAGGGCTCAGAGGAGACCCTGGTGTGGCTAATTGCATTCATTTACTGTAGATTACAATTATGATAGGGGAGTTTGTGCTAATGAAACTCTGCTTTCAATCTGGATTATGTGTATTAGAAGTTCCTATCTAAAATCTAGTAACCCAGGATGGCGTGGGGGACAGAAGGAGTCAACAGGAGGAAATGTTTGGATAAGCTGTCTAGTTTAGGCCTAGGAATTAAGGAAACATTTGAGGTTGTGTATTAGCATGTTCAATGTGGTCTTCATTGTTTATTTTGACTTTCCATTCCACAAAGCCAGAGACTGTCAAAACAAGGAGTGTTATTTCATCACAACAGGAAAAGGCAAGCTGATTAAAGTTTGCTAAAACATGAAGCTGGATGTGGAGACGTCAAATCAGCCCATGTTTTCAAAAATTGAGTTTAATTTTGGTCTTTCAGATTTGGGATATGACCCAAGGCCTGCAGCAGCACCACTGCAAACTGGCAGACTGGTGCTCACACACCCAGAGGAATCTGGCAGAGAGCACTAACCCTTGCTTCACCTCCTTCACAGCAGGTTTGCAGCTGCTGGAGTGCAGACATATCACTAGCCCAGAATAAAAGGTCCCAGGGTGAAAAAACTCTGCGCCCCAGGTTCTCAAAGATTAACTAACGCTGCTACATCCTCTTCAGGCACCAAAGCCACTACAGGCATCCTGTAATGTTGGTAAACAAAATGAGGATTTAAGCAAAACATGTTAGGACTGACATATTTTATGATTCTAGACATCAATGTCTCAACAGAAATATCTAAAGACTAATAGACCATAAACTGGAAGTGTCTTTTGCAAAATTATCATGCTATGCAACGTGAAAGAAAAAAAAAATCTGATAGGACATTATGCAGAGGAAAGTTTTGGGAGAAGGAAAAGATCTTTTGAATAAACATTGCAAACATTGATCCTAATCTAAAAATACTAAAAGGAAATTCTGCTTCAGATAATTTGCCATTTAGGTGCTCTAATCTCTACACACTCCTGTTTCTACCAGAAAGAGTCTATCAATAGACTCTTAAGTTTGTAGCTAATTTGTTCATTATTCTTGAAAACTTGGGTGGTCTCTACTAGATGGATGGAGTTATTTGACTTTCATTTCCGGGGAATTAGTTTATTGCCTGATAATCGAAGTAAACTAATTGCCTAGCAACATCCTTGTGAGGCACTGACTTATAACTTTAGCACAAAGTTAGTGGAGATCTAGAGCTTTTCCATACTGCATAATTCACTTGAGTTAAAATTTGTTCTAATCTCGAGGTCCATCCTGAGACACAGGTGCATGGAGCTCCAGCAAGAATGGGGTTCACACATCAACATTAGAGTGTATTTGTGCCTTGACCTCAGTGGGATGATCTTGTTAAGGGAAGCACAGCCATCAAGCACAAGCTTTATTGCTCTGTAATTTCAGCCGAAAGCAATTTAATTCTGCCACTGGTTTGGTGCTTTCCTGAAGTCTCAAGTGTGCCCTGGGAGGGCAGATTCTCCCACAATTATCAGGCGTGAAATCATAGAAAATACTGGCATCTGCAACAAGATTGACTGTGAGGTGTGCATGCAAGAAGTCCTTGCCTCATATTTACAGAACTATGGTAGCATTAGGGTGGAGCAACAATGAGTCAAGAGGATTAATTTGATGGTAGATAATTAAGTTGCCTGGAAGTGCAATTTGAATCCTCACATCCTGTCTTTATTGGCCAACAAGTTGAACTGAAGCAGTTGACCTTTGGAACTAAAATTCCTCATATCTGGTGCATGTTGGTAGTAGTCATTCAAAATTATTCAGCAAAGGTAAGGACATTACATTATGAGTTTTCCTTCTTTTTTTCCTCTTTATTTTAGTTGTTCAGAGAGTTACAAGGCTGGGCTGTTACTCAGACCTATGTATTATATTGTATTATATTGACACAGAAGGGTCTGACACATTTGGCAATGTCTTTCAAACATGAGTTTTGACTGTTTGAAGCAACATATATTTTTGCAGCTCTTTGCTTCAGAATTTAAAAAATATAAAGCTAAGTAAAACAATTTAAAGATGATTCCATCTGGATTATAGCAACACAACAGAAGTGTTCTTTCTGTTTGCTTTTATCTGTTTCAGCTATTTTTCACTTCCTTTGCCAGGAAGTGCCTTTTCTCTAAGTCTAGAGCAGTGGTATACAAGCTCTTTCTGTTTAAAAGTTCCAGCTGTGGTCTTGATCCTGTAATGTCTGTATTTAACTTTATCCATATAGGCAAAATTGCATTAAATTACTCACATGTATGTTTACAGAATTGAAAACTAAGTGCCTGAAAGGCCCAATTTACCTCCCTTCAAAGCCTGCTTAAAAAATCCCACCACCTTCAAGGTAAAAGAAACAAGGCTTTTAAGTCTCAGTTAAATTTTACCCCAATCTGCCCTGAAAGAAAAAAACATATGTGTATGTGTGCAGGTGTATTCTGCCATTCTTATTTGATGTGGCTGAGGCATCGTTTGGTGCCCAGACAGCATCTTAGTTTTTGCTGGAGGGTTCTCGTCTTTGTAGCAAGAATATGAGCAAAATAATTTTCTTACTGCTGTTTACAGAGGGTTCTTTCTGCAGTTCTTCACAAAGAATAAATCATGTTGCAAGCAGGAAATGTGGTGCAAGTGATTTAAGGATGTCTCTGTCAATGCACAGATAAAAATTAAGTAAATGGTAGTACTGAAATGATTGGGCTGCCCAGACACTTCTATCTAAACTAAACTGGTCTGGGTTATTGGTGCAGTGCAAATATTAACAAGGAATGTATAAAAACCTTAGTATTGGCATATATGTATAGATGTTAAGCTGCTGGTGTTACATTTGCAGTGCAATGGCACTGAAAAAAACCTGTTCAAGATCAGGATCCATTCGTGGTATGTACTGTTCTATCCTGTAACATACAGCAAGAAAAAAGGCCTGCCTTAGAGGGCTTCAGATGTAAAAGCACAAAATATTGTTTACAGAAGGGTAGGAAAGAAGGCTGAAGCAAAGCAGTGTCAGCAACTCACTCCACAACCTGAAGGCGGAAAATGGAGGTCTCTTCCCCTCTAGGTCAAGCCAGCTCTAGTTCCTGCATTTTCTTGGATGGTTTTACCTAAGATCTGTTGAGAGCCAAAAGCAGCATGCCAGCTCTGGTTCTGCCAGGCCAGTCTAATACTGTTCCTTCATGCCTATGATAGTAAGCTGTGGCTGCTTTCCAAGAGACAAAGTTGGAAAGGAATGGGACCTGGTACATCTGGACACAGTTTGTTCTATACTTACATATTGTCTAAATCTGTTTTGGAGTCAGCTGCCTGTATACCCGTGCACAGGTAGCAGATCTATCCTCAGCCTTTCAGCTCAGCCAGGAGCCTGCCTGCATTATGGGAAGGCATCCCAGCTCAGACAGTGAGTTTGGAGAATCATTCTGAAGTTAAAAATAGTAAGTATTTATAAGTCTCTTTGTGGTGACATCAACTCCATAGACTAATAATTGACAACAGAGATTGGACTGGGCACATAAATCATTATGTTCCAAATACAGCTAATCTCAGATTTCTACAGAAAGCAATGCTGTATCTTTTATAAAAACTTGTTTTCCTGCCTGATTACCCTTTCATATAAGCATAGCACATGTTTTCACTGTATTTTGGTTGTTAAATCTTGTGGCTAAATGCAGCAGTGTCTTTCAAGCAGGCTTTGATTTGCCTTCATAGTAGCAATTTATTCAGGACATTCTGTTTTCACTAGAAATAGTCACCATGAATGTTTGCCCATCCTTTTAAAACTGTCAGGTCTATAGATGACAAGTGCTATGCAAATGCAAAGTGGTATTATTCATTTGTTTCAGAGCCGGAGTTTATTCAGTCATTATGGACATAAACTGAGTAATTAGTTACATTGCCAGTTGATGCCTAAAAATAATTCTTAGGCAGTGCTTGAATTACTTGCCTTCTGTTGAGCTAAATAGTCTCATCATAGCATGATTGATGATTAAATCATTAAAATGGATTTTATATATTACAGCCCAATTCAATATCCTATCATTTTCAAAACACATCCTATGTAGACAAACTTGTATCCAGATATATCTTTTACAGAACCCATATGAAGACCTCAGAACTAATGAATTAGCACTATGCAGTTTATTCTCCAATTATAGTACTTAACAAAGAAAGCCATCTGTGGTCTTTGTTTTACTGAGTTTCAGGGAAGCAGATCACATACAGGCCTCATGGGAAAGTTATAATTATGAAACCAAAAGGCTTTTTACAAGGTATGATATGAAAGAACAAACAATAAATCTGTTTAGTTTTGTACCTTCAATCTTAGATACTGTACATCATGAATTCCCCCCTTTGCTATTCAGTTTCAAGTCTGTTGCATTGTTTCTTTCTTCACTCATAATTTATACCTTCCTGTTCACATTTCTGTTTCTTTTCTCTGTGCTGTAAAACAGAACTGAGAACAGTCTTAAGTTTGAAACTGCTACCAAAATGTAGATGCTCACACTTGAAAATGTTCGCGTGTGTGTCCAGCAGGGCCAGGATAAGTGTCCTTTCATGTGTATTGGACCATGTTCTCGTGGCTGTAAGTACGTACACGTGATGCAATGGATGGTTTTCTCTCTATTATAATTCTCAGACTGATAGATTTTGGACAGGTGTCCACCTCCTGAAGCATCTCCTGAATGGTACTGGCACATACGTACTGCCCAGTTGAGAGAGTACCCAAGTCCAAACCCAGCCTGAGGAGCTATGTTGGGTATGTGCTTGATTGCTTCAGGTTGTTAAGCTGTGGGACAGTGAGCCAGGGGAGAAAGAGTTTGGGCAAAGAGACATTTCAGTCTTCAGGAAGACACGTCTTTCTTAGATTGCCATGAATAATTTGAGAGAGCAGTGCTGATTTACTGAAGAGTTTGACAACAGCAAGAAAATGTTTGTAAGCTAAGGAAGAAGATGCAGATAAGGTTTCTTTTATTAAAGTAAAAATATATTTAGACTTATCTGAAAATTTCATCTGTATGAATAAAATTATATTCTTTTGCTTACTGTGCTTTTATCCAGTACTTCAGATACCAGATTCCTATTCATTAGGACTACTTCTGACTGAAAACAATACATTATCTCAATGCTATAAAAATAAGCAAACCCTATTGTGTTCTTGTCTTCTAACCTTATACTGCTTGTGTACTGATGTAGAGAACAGTAGTTAAGAAAAGGAATTAGAGTAGCAGAGTTCTCCATATTACAAGCAGCATAGCTTCTTAAAGGGTAATAAGATAGGAGAACTGACATCCGCATCTCTTCCATGAAGATGACTGAGGTTACTGAGGGATAATGACCTTTTTTTCACATTCTCCTTTAAAGCAAGAATCATATTAAAATTCAGTTTTATGGACTGACAGTCTTTCTTGATTTCACTCTTCCTCTTGTATATCTGCTTGCAGATCTGTAACTTTTCTTAAATTTACTTCTCAAAATAAACAGCATTTTCTCTTTTAAAAATGGTTTGCTCACGATACAAATGTCATTATAGTATTAATTCAGGAATAGGCTCATGCAGAAGAAACAGAATTCAGAAACTGCGTAAACAGTAGGTATATTATGCTTAACTATAAGTGCATTTCTACTATGCCCAACACTATAGTTTTTATGACTAGGAAAAAAAGCTTTTATAAGATTATGAAACTGAAGAAATAAGTATTCACCAAAATATGTTTCAGTTTTGTAGTAACACACATTACAAAGTTAAACATAACAATATATATAGTGTTCTGAATACAAGAATTACAATAGCACCAGTCTTGTGATGTAAGTAATGTAGAATCACAGTATTCACTGAATTATATATATAGTTCTCTCAAAGCTATTTTTATAATTTTACAATGAGTGAACAAAGACTTGAAGGCATTCAATAAGTTTCAGTGTGTACAAAAGAGATCTGGAAAACTTTTCTGATTTTTTTCAGATTAAAAACTTCATTTCCGTGAAGTTAATAACAACACAAATGTTTTAGAATATTTTGATTTGGAAGAAGTGCTCCTGTGGCCAGTTGCCTATCCATTTTTTTCATAATCTTTGTCTTCGAGTCAACTACTTTTCTCTGTCAAATTTGTTTGAAATTGGTCAACAGATTTAAAAGATACTTGACAGGGAGAGAAGGTGGTTAAAAGCAACAGGCGCACAAAGAGCTCACGTTGCCCATCCCTTTGTAGAAATCTAGGCTAACTGCTGGGTTCTTTTCCCCGAGCTGTTGCGTCTTGGTTCTGTTGCTCTTAAAAGGTATATGGATACTTCTGGTGAAATAAATCCTTTGTTTATCCAGAAAGTGTGGCATCCATAGGTGAACACCAGCATTTACATGCTCCTTGTTCTTACTTTCAATTGAAATTCCCCTGCTGATGCTGATCCTCTGAATACTGATTTTCCCCTGAGTTTACTCAGAGTTTAATTCAAAAGTAATGAAGACTGGAAAAATTCCCAGTAACTTCTCAGGATTTTAGGCCTTTCCTTTACTAAACCTCTTAGAGACAACAACTTCCTATGGCAACAGAAAAACTGATTTATTTGTGCTTTTCCTGATTTGAGTATGATGTATTCTTTGGACTCCAGTATTCTAATAAAAGCTGTAAAAATCTATGAAAAAATACTTCATTTTTAAGGACAGAAAAATTAAAATTTATGAATAAAGTTTGGAACAGTTCATTGTATTGAAAAACAATTCAGCAGCCTTTCAGGGCAGAAATATCCTTGCACTGCAATATAACAATTTTAGCTTCATTAGTGTATTGTATGAGATCTAATGAAACCAGTACACACATACCGTTTGCACAACTAACAGTCTATTGTGTACTGAAATCACTTTAAAGTAGTTCAAATGAAATACAGAAGAGGGAAATTATCCCCTCTTCTCAAAAAAGGAAACCTCCGAGATCACTGTTGTCTCAGACTAGGTATGAGTCATTTACTACTTACTGATCAAGTAACAAGCACCTCGGTCAAAATTCCCTCTGTTGATGTCATTCATTTATTAAATAATTAGGAGAGATATTTAAATAATCTTGACAGGCTTTATCAAGATAGCACCAATAAACAAGCAGTTTTTATAAAAAGAAGGCCCTAAATATATAAAAGTTTATGTCTAATCAAGCTCTCTTAGTAAATTTTCCCTGGAATTCCAGAACACAACAGCAAGAGAACCCAAGAGTGCTTTTTTAGATCCTAATTTTTTTTGCAGTGAAAACTGTCAGAAATAAAACCAGGTCTAGATGGGTACTAAGGGGTAGTCGGTTTGGGGAGTTCTTGAAACAATTAGCCTATCTATGTTGATCTAGAAAACTCCTTAAGCAAAAGTGTTAGCATCTAGCAAAAGTGTCTAGAAGCTTGGCATAAAGATTACCCTGACAAAAAAAAGAAATCCTGGAAATACTTTTCTCTATATCTGTTGATACCAACAATAAGGGTGAGGAGGTTCTGTCCCCAATATTTTACTCTAATTTTGCAATGCACTCATGCTTATCTGCAAGAGTCCTTTCAGAAAGGTTCTCTCCTATATACAAAGACTGTCCAGCTACTCACATGTGTATTCACTTAACATGTCACAGGCAAGGAGGAAGGATAAATAACCCACGCATGCCAAAGGTAAGGAGGAGGGATAAATAATCCCTGAAACAGTGTCCCTCAGCCCAGAGGGGAGAGGTGATTCTGCTGCATCTGTCCTTCGCAGGACTCAGAAATTGGTGTGAGGAACCCCAGAAGGAGGTTTTGCACCTCTGGTGCAAATAGTGTACGGATGCAATCGATCCAGAGGCTGGCCGAATAGACGAGCTGATAGGGGGCAAGGGGAGAACTGGCTGCTGGCAGCAGGCAGGCAGATGGGAGGGATGAGAGTTCGTAAGGTACAGGGCAAATTCACCCTACTCAGTGCCACACCAACTGTCACACACTCATCGTGGGCAGAAGGAGGGTTTGAGAGGAGCTTTAATATTTTTTTTTTAGGAAGCTTATGACTTGTTTCTTTTTTTAATTTTAAGGCTGGCAGTAAGAAGGTCCTAAAGCAGGATTTTTGACAGGTCAAATATAAATTTACTATGACGTTACAAAATGGTAACATTGCAACTGCATGTATTTAAAATACGTTAAAGTTAAGTTACGGGCAGCTGTTTTTTCATATTAAATGTTGATTTTTAAGCCTTTTTCAGAACTAAATCTGGATTTTTAATTATTATTTTTAAAAACCTCAAATCCCTAATAAGGACTTAGATTAATACTTTTCAAAAGCCATAGCTGCTTTAGTACAAAAGATGTCTCACGATTACATTGGTTTATAAACACATATAAATCCCATTGATGTTCATGTATCACTGAATATCCCAAGATGATATTCTAGGATTAAGCTTCAGTATTAATTTTTTTGTGTTAATCATCCTTTGATATAGCATTAGATTTATAGAGGTCCCATTATTTAATTACACTAAAAATTACAGCACCGACCTGCAGCTCCAAAAAACATTGAACAATTTTGGTTAGGAACGTGAAACAATATGCAGCTTTGTGTGAGCAGATCCATTAGGATCTGAGTCTGGCCTTGGGAGGTAGAAAAAGAAATACAAGGCTTTGCTCCTGTTGGTACTCTGTCACTAAATCCTGCTGTTGGTATTTTCGTAAGACATTGTACTAGGGCATCCACCAAAGAAGCCCCAGTCTCCTGACATAAACTCTTGTCACCCAAGGGGACCTGTTTTTAGCCAGCAGAGTCTGCCCTCATTTCCACCCCAAGCAGTCTTCCTCTTTTTGTGACTGCAGGGTAAAACTGCAGTTTTTATTGCAAATGAATTCAAGCAACACCCAATTCACAAACCCTCCTTAAGAGCGAAGCAAATCAACTGATGTGCTACTTTCTTTTTTTAAAAAAAAAAAAGTATTTTTATGCAGAAATGTGATGAAAGCCTTCAGGCCTAGCTCTCTGGTGTAAAAATACATACGAGTAAGTGACAGATCAAAGTCTTTAGGGAGAGTTCAAAACCAGAACCTGGACTTAATCTTTGCAACTGACCTCTATTCCTTGGTTAGAGTCCAACACATCTGCACCTCTGGCAGCATATGAAATAAAACTTGCTGATAGTTAGGACAGTTTTCTAACTGCACATGTCTGCAGATAAATAAAACTGAAACAACATGAATGTCCACATGCTTTCACAGGCATCCTCCATTCTTTACAGCTTTCTTGAACATATGTAGCTGTTCCGTTTGACCTTCCTGCAGTCAGTTGCTTGCCATTTTCCTCGCTTCTGCACCAATACACAATTTCTTCCTCTCTTTGGAAAGTGGTAGGAGCCTCTTCTCCAGTTTATGTAGGTTACAGGTTCTCCTCCATTCCACTCCCAACGTCCAGGATTGACTTGGTCATTCAAGCCTGTGTGAAATCGGTAAGACCAAATCAGTAATGTTTATCGTCTCTGGAGCCTGCTGCCAACAGAAGCATGTTGTTCTGCCCCTTTGTTAAAAAATGCATACAATATTGTGCTGAGAGAAAAAAAAACATCTGGAAGATTACAAGTAAAATACAATTTAATATTTCATAAGGCCATCTGAATCAATTAGTGCCATCTGAATAAGGGAAAATATACTTTTCTGCATTATTGCCTGTGTAAAATGTTTTCTCTCTTTCCATCTATTGCATGTCTATCACCTCCCAGGTTTCTCTTTTGACATTTAAGATGCCAAGCAGAATGTTGTATTCAAGTCTGGGCAGCCTCAGATGCCTTCAGGTTCCTTCTGAAAATAAAATCCTGCAGATCTTTGTAGACCTTGTTTACACTGTTGAAATTAACAGTTGTAAAATTAGGTTGTGTTAATTAATACAACCTAAAACACATCTTTTCACTTAGACTCTGAGTTACTAAGACCAACACGGGTGGCATATTTTCAGACATGACCTGTCTTGTTAGCTAGAAGAGACCAAGATCAGCAAATTGACACAACGGTCTTGCAGTCTTTATTCTTATCAAAGCAGTTTATTTCTCTCAGGTTTACAGAATCATGATACCATTAAACATGATCCCAAACTAACTGTAGTTTTTAAAGTTAATTTAGTATAGCTAGTAAACCTATCTCACAAAATTACTAAGAGCTGAAAATTGCAGTTCACAATTGGAAAAGAGAACCTAAAATGTGGACAGTATAGCAGAAACAAGAAGGGTTAGAAGAAAGCAATAGCACGAGTCCATAAGCTAAGGCAGTCATTCAGAGAAAGGGATCAGGAGGTACAGAGAAGGCCCAACTGAGTTCTTTCCATTTCTCATGCAATGAAAGGTGCATAATAAGAAATAACTAAATCTAAAATGATATGATGAAATCTTCTTTAGCTGATCATCTAATTAATTCACAAGATTTCTGATACAAGATGACACCATTAAATTAGCAGTAACATAAATAATTATTTAAAGTTTAAAAAAAGATAAATTAGAAATAAATAAAGTAACAGTCAAAAGAAAGGTGAGATAAACAAGAGAGCAGGAGCTCCACTAGAACTTATTTTACCAGCTAGTATTAAAATGGGAAAGGTTTCAAGGCAAAAACAATCCAACAATAGGCAATGTGATAAACTCTTCTTTTTGATAAAGACTTAGAAAATTAGCCAGGTAAATTATGGCTTTCAGTTTATGCCTTGCTCTGAAATAATAAATGCAGTGGAAAGTTGAGGACAATGCAACATTTGAAAACTGGTCTGGAATTGCTGTGGCAGTTTCTGTTTTCCAAGGTGCACAGGAACTGTAATCCTCAGAGGGCACTGGCAGCTGAGGTACTTGCCTATCCAAAAGGGCTTCCTCCCACTGAAGTCCCACAGCCACTGCATGTGTTGTTCATTAACCACGCTTGCTAGATTCCCCAGGTATCTAGGCTCAAGGAGACAGGACAGAGTAATTAGCATTCCACAGAGTGACAGACAGCTCCCATCGACTTACCAACAAGGGGCACTGATTCTAGTATAAAGCATATAAATAACATTTCACAGGAAAACCATTACCTACTGGCATGAAAGAATAATTACATGAAGATAAAGTCTTAAAATTCTGGATTACTTGGAGAGGAACCAAAGTCCTAGTCTGATTTTTCTAACAGAAAAATTAAATCAGCTAGGCAACTGAAAGAAATATATACAGGAAATGTGTACCTCATACTCACAAACTGTGTTTTAAACCATTGCCACAATCATTGATACATTCTTTTCTTTAAAATAATAATCTGCCTGCACTAAAATCCAAGCCACTGAAAGAAACAGCTTCACCCATTTGGTAGTAGAGCAGACTATATCTTTTTAAAATTGTGTTCTGACAAAACTAAAGCTTTGAATAACACAGTTAAAATCCTTGCCATGTTTCAAAACAGAACTAAGTGCATGTAATTTAGGGGTCTGGCTTAGAGTGGTAGTGTGGTTCTGAGAGGTAATGTTGGGTTGTCTGCAATGACTACACATTTAGTTCAGATCAGAGAGCAGTTGTGGCGTGTATTAACCAGACTATTTCACAATGAAACCAATGCATAAGCTCTGCTCTGTGTTTGTACTTAAAGTATGCCAGCCCCATAGGAGGACTTGCCAACCCTAGCCACTGAGTGGCCTTGCCACTGTGAAGTCTTCCAACTAGTACCAAGCATGCAAGCACCAGCAGGCTGCTCTTAAGCCGTTTAGAGATCAGGCTAAATCCTGAAGCGTTAAGAGACAAATGGCATCCTTCACATTTGCCAGGAACTGTCAGCCATCAGTGGCTTCACTTTCTTATTTATCCATCTTTTTGCCTGCCTTGATACCATGTCACCTTTTTACCTGTCACAGCTGCTGTTGCCTTCCCTCTTCGATGCTGAGCCTCTGTCACTTCTGTTGTCCCATATTTCTGACTGCCACTCAGTCTAACAGTGATGCCAATCCCTTCGGCCTCCCAGAACATCCTGGGTGATGCTTGATAGGGCCCACGCAAACAACACTGCTCATCAAAACACGTTTTAAGAGAGCCCAAAATTTTTCTAGCAGCAGAATAAGTCAATGGCATTATGACAATTTTGCTAATTTCATGACTGTTGCCAGAAAATGGAGACAAAAAATCAGTATTGCTCCAAAGGAGGTAAAGACTGTCCTTAAGGGCTGGGACAACCACCGGAGTTCAAGAGTGGCATGGCAGACTTGAATCCACTATGGAGACCATGAACAGACCTTGGGGTGCAAGCCCACCCCCAGGCCTGCTGCCCAGTTAGAGACCCATGCCTGGAGCTCCATTCCTGTTTGCTGCCTTGTATCTTTCCTAACAGTACTGATCCCGTGGATGCCATATAACACCACACAAGATAGGGAAGCAGGCAAATTTTACATCAGGAGGAATTCAAACTAGTAGCCCACAATATTCTGCACAGTCCCTACTGCACTAAATCTGGACCATTCCTTAATCTGGGCACACAGGGTTATGGAACAAATTAATTGTAATGCTGATGGGATGCTCCTGCTGCAATGGCCTCCTCCATTATCCCTGCAGTCAACCAAAGCAGCAGAGGATTCGCCCTCTGCTCCGCTTTGCACGGTGGGTCTGCCAAGGCCTGCAGGACAGCTGAGCGTTAGCCCTCAGTCTGTGTAATCATGGCTGCCCTAGACCAGGCACTGCACAGTAACATAAGTCCCATCAAGGGTCCCCTACGTTCAGGGGCTGCCAGAGAACAAGTGTAAAGGATGTTGTTGACATGTGTGTACAGTCTCCTCAGGTAGAGGTGTGGCAGGATGGCCTCAGAAACATTGATCATGACTTTACAAATGGCACACTGTCCGAGCACAAAGTGGCAACTGTCTGGTAGGGGACAGGATTGTGCACTCACTTATGGTACAGGCTCCCAAAACTTCAGCCAGTGAAGCTCCCAGCAGAGGCTTTGTCTGTGCTTCTCATTACGGTAAAGCTTCAGGCATGGTGTTGATGCCTGTATGTCCCAAGGGTGACACGCTTCCACACTTCTGGGCCCATCTACCAGGCACTGAATCTCCAGTGAACCAGGAACAAAGCTGTTACACTGACAGAAGCACTTGGAAAGTTTGGTACTCCATCTTCCGCAGACAAAAAGTCCAGGGAAGCAGGCTCAGTTAATTCAGGGTGTTCACCCAGGGTAACTGATTCAGTGGCAGGATGCCATTTCCCCTCACAGTGACTGTGGTTGGCCACTGACCAAACTTGGGGCTAAGAAGAGATTTGGGCAGCAGTCTCTGTGGTATCACTACTAGCTGAGCAAGAACAAAAAATAGGGCATTTTATCCAGCTTCTGCTTAAGGACAATCAAAGCCCTGGAACTAAGTTGTTTACTTTAAGTAAGCATAGCTTACTCCTGTTGTTTCAATTGTTTTAGAAAATGTGAAAACAAAAAGCATCAATGTGTATCAGTAACTGCTATATCATTTATGACATACAGGGGTGGTCTGAGCAACAACAGTTTCAGACTTTTACTTCAATCCAAGTACCAGGGAGAGACTTCAGCACTGTGAAAGGAAAGCACTGCAATAATTATAACGTTATCTAATCTTTTCTCCGTAGGAGTGCTTTCTGAATACAGCCTGAGAAACACACATGACTGAAGAGAGAACAACCGTTCTAATTGTTACACCTAGTCAGAGGTTTTGATGTATTGTAGGGAAATGAGAACAGTCCTGAAGGAACATACCACCTACAATAATACTACTAACTGTACCTCTAGGCAGAGCGCCAGACACAGGAAATGACAAGATAATGTTATTTATGGAGTTATGTAAATCTAACACTTCCTAATTTAAATGACCCTAGAGAAGGGGTCATAATGCCTTATTGAAAAAAAAAAAACCAAAAGCATACACATCACTGGTGCCTGTGCTGAACAAGTCCATTTGAAATTATTCCTGTGTGCTTTAAAATTTTTGCTATCAAGTCAAGAGCATCCGTCATGTTAGAGCAGTTGCCCAAATTAAGGAAATATTTTGGGTAGCCATTGACCTTGAAGTATTGTATGCAAAACACTTAACACAAAGACTTTGCTGATTTTCCATTAAATCATCCAATACATTTAAAGGAGCTTTGTACCATTCTGATAAATTTAACTTCAGCAAAAGCACACTTGACTAGCTATGAATGTCTCCACAGCACAGGAGGACATTTAATTTGAACTGCTGTAGTAGTTCCATACTGTAGTAGTACCATACTGACGGTGAAGCGGGGGGAGTAACTGAGAGGCTCTGCTTATCCCAGGCTTTTGTTTGATCACCTAGGGAGTAATCCTGGTGCCTTGAAATAGGTGTCTAGTGTTGCTTACAACACCTCATGGTATTCAAAACATTCAGATGAGGCTGGCAGACATGATGCAGAGCTTACAGGAGCCCTGCACTTCCAGAGTGGCAGTTGAAAGTCAGACCAGATACACTGGGCCTTTACAATGACTCTAGGTACCTGAATCCCTATGCTGGAGTCACCAGCAATAATATAAGTTAAACCAGTCGCTTACAGAACTAGCACAGCATTAGGAGAGGAGGGCAGCAGGGTCCATCCTGCTTTGCACTAGGCAACACTGAGCCATCACGAAGGATCTAACCTATTATTTTAGATGTGGTTCTGCCTGTGATTCCCAAGGACTGAGGCCACATGCTGCTAATACACAAACACCAAACAAAATAACAGCCCCTGCGTTACAAAGCTGGCAGTAAAGGATCTGAAATCTGACCATATTTAAGCTCTAATTAAATGTTCAACTTCAAGAAGATTAAGGTATAATCTGACTAACAAAGCAAAAGACACAACTGTGGGTTCTGTCTATCCAGTGGAGAGTCCCTTCAGTGGCAGCAGTGAAACCATCTCACGTGTGAGTGAGCCCTGCCGCACTGGCCCTTGGGTGGACATGTTCCTATGGGATAAACAAGAACTGTAACATAAATCACCAAAATTGCTGCTAAATCAGGCTGCTGTGGGATCACTCAGCCGTAATATCCCCCAGATGCTTCTCTTCATGTTGCCAAGGGCCTCTTCATGCATACAAAACACAGCTAGAGGAATGAGTTCTTAAACCATCTTTCTCTCCAGTGTATTGGAGAACGGTTAGAAATGGTGCAAGATTTTCACAGCCATTAGCTGAGATTTTTTCCACCCACACTATCACCATGGCATACAGCAGCTTGCATCAAGACAAGCGCATTTTTGTGTCTGCTTCTATCCCTGCACATGGAAACTGAAGAAAAGGCTGGTATGCCACCTGCAACAAATGGATGCAATGTATGTCAAAGCTCATTAGAAGCCCAAATAGGTTTGCATAAGCCCATGTACTTATAGTTATGTCCAGACAACAGTTGTTTCTGCAATAAATTGATAGCATTGCTTTGATGGAATAGAATCATAGAATCATAGAATACCAGGTTGGAAGGGACCTCAAGGATCATCTGGTCCAACCTTTCTTGGCAAAAGCATGGTCTAGACAAGATGGCCCAGCACCCTGTCCAGCCGAATCTTAGAAGTGTCTGATGTTGGGGAATCCACCACTTCCCTGGGGAGATTATTCCAATGGCTGATTGTCCTCATTGTGAAAAATTTTCCTCTTGTGTCTGGTCAGAATCTCCCCAGGAATAACTTGTACCCATTACATGGGTACATCTTTTCCATGTGACTCCTTGTAAAAAGGGAGTCTCCATCTTCTTTGTAGCCACTCTTTAAATACTGGAACATGGTGATAAGGTCTCCCCTAAGCCTTCTTTTCTCAAGGCTGAACAAACCCTGTTCTCTCAGCCTTTTCTCATATGGCAGGCTTCCCAGTCCTTTGATCATCTTTGTGGCCCTTCTCTGGACCCTCTCCAGGCTGTCCACATCTTTTTTGTATAGCTTGGTCTCAAATCCATCATCTCAGGATAACAATGTTTTCTCTAAGAGGTTAGGAGATTGGTTAGTTGGAGACTGTTACTGAAACAACTTTAACAATGCTTGTGCTTTTTTCCTGTTCTCTATAATAGAAAAAGTCTAGCAAGAAAATTGAATAGAAGTTTAAAATAACGCCATTTTTGTGGTAATAAAAATGATTCTTATTTTTCAGTGAAATTGGCTGATTTACTGAAAGTCAATTTTAGTCTTTTCATTTAATGCCTAATGTTTGTTTGATCTATTAAAAAACTGATGATTGACCTCCACGCTGATTTTATTTGCTTGTTGGAAATATCAGCTGTTTAAATGTCAACAGCAGAAGTATTGATAATAGAAATACCACAAATGGTGGTGGTGGCGATCGCCGGGGCGGGGGGAAGCTGGGCAAAAGCACAAAATAAAATTTATTAAGTTATCTTCCTGTACCACTTTTAAGTGTGTGCCTGGGGTTGTACTTCCGTAAATCAGTTCCAGATGGAGGCCAGGAGTACTCCATTTCCCAGGATAATGCTTCCTTAGTCTGTGGTAGTCTGACATTAATTGAATCATCACTGCCCGAGGATTCATTTGCTTGTGGATTCAGTGATATGCCTTGACTTTTTGTGTAGGTGTTTAACACTGTGATTAATTTACTGTTACTCAGTTTAACATCTACATTGCACACGATAGCCTTCAGCAAGAAGTTACCACCTACAAATAATATGGGTCACCAGGAGCACACTCTTTTAGGAAAAGGGGAACACCTCGCAGCAGAGTGACATACGTTCCCAAGGGATCAACTGAATTTTGAAGCCTTCAGAAAAAAAAAAATTAGAATATTCACAACTTACAGCTTTGTTTGGATAAGTAACAAAATAAAAGCAGGTGATAGAAAACCATTTCAGGAGCTGAAATTTTAAGTAAACCAATTAACAATGTGAAATTTGTGGTGAGCTCACAAAAGCAGGTAACATTTACATTTTAGTAAAGAATAACTTCCATCAGCTGGGAGGTATTAGAACCAAGACTTTCTTTTTGTGTGTTACCAAGACAACATAGTCTGGCATAACTGAGTGGAACGCATCAAGGTTTGTTATGCATGCTTGTCCATGTTTCATGTTTCCTGCATGTTCTTCAACCACTTAGGGAATATATTCTCTTTCTTTCATCTCCAACTCTTCCCTGTTTCAGTTTTCATTTCATGGAGTAATGGAGAGGTCTGTTAAAGCCCCTCCTGTTGTTCAGCTTTGTCTTCAGCCTGGTGCTCACAATTCAACACAAGGTACAGAACATGCATGATCCCAGGGCAAGCTCCATGTTACCATGGCTAGCATTTCTTCCAGTCCTAAGCTGTCACTCCTAAAACCAAAATCACAAAGCAGGCCTCCAAAGAGCAAGACTGGCGGATTTTCTATTTGTCTCCTACTTTGAGACAACTATTATTATTATTATTATTATTATTATTATTATTATTTATTAGCTTTCATTTATCCTTAAAAGTCAGAAATTTACTGTTAAATTGAATGTTAAAGTTTTCAAGTAGTTACAGAATCTGAAGAGCTGCATCTTCAGAAGCATACAGTGAGGCACACAGGAGCTGGCAACACTGTACCCTTACTATATCAAATGAAGGTAGAGCCAAGGAACTGGTGGGTCAGAGAGGATGAAAGACTGAGTCTTTGCTCTATTTCTCTTCTCACAAACTAACTCTCCTGTTAGGAAAGCGTCCTCACTGCAGATGGACAGCTTTGGGAATTCACATTGTGAATAAGGTAGCATCACCACCTGAGACATCATGAGATTAATAATATTTCTATCCTCCACTGGGTCTGAATCCCAGGGCTTGCTCTATTTTTTTGGGGAGCTGTGCAGCACAACCAAAGTGGGGCTTATCCAAATAAGCTCAGCCTTGAGAGCAGCATTCAGCTTAGGGCAACAGCAGTGCACAGCAAACACATTCGCTTGGAGAAGTCTCTTACTGTTCTCTGCAAGCCTGAGCAGCAGTGTTCCAGGTGACCTTGTGATTCACTACCAGGAAGTAGCAGCTGCCCTCATGATGACTCCATCCAGAGGGACATTTCTTCATGCTTACCTCCTAAAATAAAAGAGGAAAAGGCAAGACAGACTCCTGCTTACAGTGATCTAGGTCTGTGTGCTAATAATCAGACTGAAGGCTGGAGGTGCTGCTTATGGCCGCCCCAGAATTAAATTGAACATGAACTTTGGTGTGTATCAATAAAGCTACAGCATTGCTTAAAAGATGTAAAGAAATAAATGCCTGCCAGAGGCGCCTACAATTTATAATGAGTAGCTTTAAAGGTGACACAAGGTTTCAGTTCCAAAACTTAAGAGACCATGTTCATTTGGACACCATTTTGTCTCCTGCAGTCTGTGTAGGGAATGCAGCACAACAAAATTCAGCATGACATCTTATGTGGTGGAGGGGATGTATGTTTACAGAATACTTAAGTGAGCTAATTTTACTAACTCCCACTCATTCTCTCACAGACTTCATTCACTGACTGTCTCATGCCTACATCCCCACAAGCACCGAGACATCAGTGCTCGCGTGGTTCATCCAGGAGCACCTGTGGGTGATAGAGAGGAAAGGCAACCCCAGCAATCAAGCCCTCACCATGTCTCTGGGAATCTTTTTTTCTGGTGACAGCAAACCTGACTCTGGACAACTCTTTTAGTCACTGTACGAGTCAATAGTTGTTATAGGAAGGTCTTTTGCTTGAGTGTCTCACTCATCGTAGACTCCATGCTCTGATTTAGGTGCATACTCATGGCAACATTTTTACCTTGCTTTGGGAATTCCAGAATTTCCATATTATCCCATCACACTGAAATAACTTTTGAGTGCTTTCTTCATAATGCAAGAGCCCCTTTAAATCTGGTGTACAGGCCTTTGGAAAAGAGTAAAGGTCCTGGAAAGAGAAATGTCATTTGAACATGTGAAGGAAAATAATTACACAAAACAAACAAGCTACATGAAACAGATTAAGTAGATCTTATATTAAAACTTTATGCCATGAAAACTCTTCAAGGGCTGTGTTGTTAATTTCTCTATGTATTGGTTAAACTCAGCTTTGGAATGGGAAGGGTTAGACTGCAGATCTCAGAGGTGTTAAATCATTTTGGAAAACAGCATGACTGAAAACAGATGGTGAAAATGCCTATGAAACAAAAGGTTTCATACCTGATGTGTTGAGCTTGGTTCAGATGCCAGTTCTGCCTTATCAGCTTGTGGGATTTCTGTCTTCCTAGAGGAGACAACATTTATCTGTTGTTGTGCTCGGTTAATTACTGACACTTGAGCCTTCTTGTTTGCTTTAGCTGATGAGGTGTCATCCTCTATTTTGAGTGATACCATCCCGTGATACTTCATTTTACAGTATCACACACACAAGGAGAACAGGAGAGGGAAAAGAGGGTTAGCACATACAAGCAACTCTTAAATAAACTAAGAAAAGAAAAAATTATAATACAAGTTGTTGCAAATCAAGGGAAAGTGACACCAAAGAAAAAGAAAGATACATAGAAAAATAAAGTATTGACCATAATGAATTATTAAGAGTGATAAAGCCTGGAAAGAACAGAATCAGAATGAAATCATAGAAATGTCTGAGCAATACTCATAATACTCTTACTTTGAAAACCACATCAGTTCCATTTCTAAATACAGATGAAGGGTGAACCTGAAAAAGGTAGAATAGCAGAATGAGATGGGCATATTCATGCATTATAGAAACAAAAAGACTTTATGCAAGATTTACTACAAGGTCTAGGTTACAAATCATGCAGAACATATCTTGGTTTTAGTTCTTTCTCTTTCAGAATGGAAACTGATCATCTCTGAAAACAGCCGTAAAAATCACACATTACAAGTGTGTTTATAAACAGATTCCATTAACTGTTAAGATCACAATAGCACAATGTTACTAAACCACGTAGCTAAACCAATATAGCTTAAGCAGGAAAATCAATGAGCAAGTTTTAAGTAACTGTTCCCTGTTTAAGCTAACAGTATTTTCATCTTTAAAACTTCAGGACCAGATGCACAGCTTCTATACATTTGCCTGGCTCCAGTGACTTCTTTCTTCTAGCTGACCCATAATTTAGACAAGATTAGAAGCTGCATAATTGCTGAAGTTGCTTGACGCATGTTTCCTCCCCCAATTCTGTTTTTCTTCCTCTCTTGCATACATGGATCTTCAAAATCAGGATTTTTTTTTTTTTTTTCCTCACAGTATTTTTAAATAGCTCTCAGGTGTGACTCAGGGCAAACTCAGGTAGTTTATGGTTATTGTATGGTCAGGTAGGATCACTACAAAAATATGACAACTAAATGAAGATATCGCATCCCAATAAATTCACAAATCAGGCCATCACTGTACTACAGAAGTGTCTTACTATTCTGCCATTTCCAGTCACTCTCAGTCTGGTCCTTGATCGATTCGCCAAGCCGTGTTTCTGCCGCACGTCCCCTCCGTGCTCTCTCATCCCTTTGGAAGGAGGCAGTGGGATCCCTTCCAAGGGAGCATTGCCAGGCCTGGAAGGTGATGAGGAGCCCGGGGAAACTGGAAACAGCATGCCTCTCCCCCAGAAGTTGTGCTTGTTTTGGCCAGAAGAATGGGAATAGCTGCACTGACCTGAAAGCATAAAAAATGGCAGATGGTCAGTTCTAACTGCATGAGCAGATAACTGGTCACGTTGACATGGGCACATAAACAGCTTGTCATTAAAAGTTGGATGATTCTTTCACTTGATGTGGTTGATTTGCTGTTAGTTCAGTCATCCTCATTTGTGGGGTTTGCTATGACTATGACTGCAACTACTACTTGTATATGTATGTTTTTATACATAATGCATCTCTCTACACACAGATCAGAATTTCAACCAAGCATCTGCTGCAAATACCTGTTTCATGCATAGATTGGGGTTTGGGGTGCTGTTTTTTGGTCATGGATAGACCAAAGGTATCGGATAGATATCTTTAACTAATGTTGGTGATACTTTCATCATGCCCAGACAATTTTGTCTTCAGAAATCCAGGACACTATTGTTCCTACAAACTAGTTGTGTCAATTAACTCCTGATTTACATTATGAAAGTTAAAGAGAAAAAAGATCTGAAATTTTAGAAGGAATTTTTGTAAAATGAAGCCTAATTCATTGCAACACAGGTATTTAAAATATTGTTTCACTAAGCACCAGAAGAAAAAACACTCTTCAGCTTTCAGAGGACTCAGCTGCTTTGCTGGTTATATCTGTTTTTTCACAGTTGCTTCTTTTTTGGTGTGATTTTAGGCACACCACATTTGGTCACTGAAAAACACAATAATAATGCAGACATAAAAGCCTAAACTCTGTAATGATCACTGCTGTGTGCTGTAATGTTGTGGACTGTGTTTGCTAAGCATTAGAAAATGTATTGCTAAGAGCTGGGTTTAGTTGCTAGGTTTCTTTTTTGAGACAAAAATAAATCTTTTTCAGTGATGTGTAACAACTGTTAAACAATAACTGGGAAAAAAATTCTAATGGACCTAAAAACATTTTTTTCCCACTTTAACAAATAAGAACTGAACTCATGTTGTTATGAAAAGTGGTTTCTTTCCTTGCACCCTTCTCATTTTGTACTTGTTGCTTTCTCCATGCTGTGTTTCGTAAGAGGATGCATATGATTGTGTGAGAGAATAAAGGGTCTGCAACTGTCAAGCCTGTTTTCTCGAAAAAGAAATTAAGCATTTTGATGTGAAGGTGAGTGTTAGGAACAACTTGTGGTTGAAAATAAGTAGCTACTCAGCCAAGATTGTCCCACCTTCTTAATGATGAAGATCAAAAGAGAATACCTCCTTTTGAGTCCAAAATTTTCACTACAGCTTTTGTCCGGGTGCCAAGAACAGCATTCACAGGGGAGTTCAGAACTACTTCAAAGACTTCATCATCTTCCTCTAATCCGTCACAGGTAATTGCTATATTCCACATCTTGGTTGACATTCCTAACAGAAATAAACATTTTAATTACTCTTTAAGTGCTATTTCAATCAATCGGGGTGTCAAAGAAATATATTAATTAACATGTCTGCAGCAAGAATGGAGTAGCTGGTGTATGCTATTGTGCTCCTACCAACTGACTGGACTCCTGCTGTTCTTCCAAATAACATTAAGTTCAAATTTGTTCCTGGGCAATGATGATTCAGTTCAAGTGCGCACACTGTAACAAAAAGCTGATGTAGATGTGCAAAATGACACTACAATACATAGATTTAGGACTTCCATTGCAATTTTCAAGAGAAGATAGATCATATGTTTTTTATCTTGAAAGCTTAATTTTAGAGATGGAACAGTTATTTAAAATACCTGCAAATAGATCAAAGACTATGTTAGATGGAAGTACAACCTTTTAGGCAGACTTTATACTTGATTACAAAATTTTTACTTGGTTGCTTGCCTTTACTGGGTAACTTCAGGCTTGCATTATGGGAACGAGAAAACATCATTCCAAGATAAAGAACAAGGCTGGTTATTACACAAAAGGCTGCAAAATTTGTTCAGGAAAAGTCAGAGGCAGCAGGACAGAAACAGATCTCAACAGACACATTGCTGTCAACAAAACATCTTGGGAACTGTTTCTGCATCACAAAGTCAGTGCTAACATCCAAAATGAATATCAAAGATATATGTGCAACGTTATAAAAAAAAATCTCTACATCCTTATGACACTCCATAACCTCTATTTCCTCGCTCCTTTCCAGTATGAATCCTCTAGCTAAGAGAAGCTGTCAGTACAAACAGACCCATAAACTTGGATAGGGTCGTCTTCTGCTCCTTTCCATTACAATTTATTGATTGCCGTCTAACGTGCCAGTCAGTCCAGTCAATTAGCATAGTTGAGGTTTGTTTTAACAAACCTATCAGCTTGACTAAATAATTAATAAATACTACTAATTAATAAATATCAAACATCTTGAATTTAGAACTAAGAAACCGATGTCTTGAATGTAATAGTTTGGAGGGTCCTTCCCTAACATAAAGCCTCAGCAAAGGACTTTTGATGAGCGCAGCCCAAAAAAAGACTGTGAGGGAGCTCAGCTGGCTTAACTGAGAAGCTGGTGAGAAAAGGGGAACAGTGTGCATCTCTTCGGTCCATGTTCACAGTTAATTTTCATGTGGCTTACCACCATATTGAGAAAGACAATAACAGTAATTCCAAACTGTCCTGTGCTTGGAGAATCTGCATGGACCAGCAGAAAAGGAAAATTCTAGTAAGGGGCCTTGCACTAAAAATCTCTTTGCAACAATCTCGAGCCATTTCAGTCCAGAGACTGGTAAGCTTGACTGTATAGTACATTAGAGGAAAGAGAGCTGGAATCCTGGATCAGCACAGTATGAAGCACTTTTTACACTGATCTCTCAGAGCTTTCTTCCATCTTCTAATTTAAAACTAAAAGAAAAAAAAATCTAATGCTAGCTAAAGGGTCTCAGAGAGTCGCTTATTGGTTTCAGAGGTTTCATGTGTGTTCCACAAACACTGGAAATTAGGGCAGATTTCCACCTTTCCACCCAGTTTTTTTTTTACTGCTGTCTGCTGGGTGTCCTCCTTTATCCACCTCTGATAACTAACCAGCAGTTGCTCATTCTACACCTTTACATAAAATATGCCTTTCTCAAGATGGGCTGTAGTGGCAGATTTCCAAAATAATCAGATTTGTGACTCTGAACTTAAAGCTAGAAGTTTTCATATGGGATAGCCAAGCAAAGCTGGGGTATATATGAATTCATCCATGGGATGCAGTGCTACATGATCTCTGTAGCATGCAATGCCTTTTTTTCAAAATAAAAAGCTTAAGTCCTAAAGTAAAAATCCCCAGGCTTTGGCTGGAACTGACTTACTATATTCCCCATATCTGTTTTTCAAATGCAGGTAAGCACTTAGACTAATTTTTACCATCAAATACATGCCATTTATTTCAGCCTTTCACAGATGATATATTTTGTCTCCTCTCTAGTCACGGTGACTTTCTGCCACTGAAATCTTACTGCTGGCAGTCTTGGGATAACCTCTGCTGGCATTGCAGGCAACATCCTGGGAGGCCTGTGCAGACCCCATTTTCTAAACTCAAATAAATCCTGGACTATGCCAACAGGATGTGTTCCAAAAAAACTCAGACTTGCACACGCAAAGGAAGTGATTATGATAGCAAATGGGTTTTCATTACCAGATAATCTATTTATATGGGCAAAAACAAGTTTTTCAGGTGAAGCTGAATTTCTGAATGGTAAATTGTGAAACTCTCACCTGGACTGTTTTTTCCCCAGACCCAGGGAGGTAACCAAAGCATAGTAATAATAAATTGTGCAGAGCAGAGGAAGCTTTTTTCAGTATCTTCACATTTGTATTCATTTTTACTATTGATTCTGCCCCAGCAAAAAAAAATCAAGCTCCTTTTGATAATACAGTTACTATCATTTCTTGCTATTTACAGCCTCAGCCAAGGTCAGACTGCTGTTATGATTGCAGTGCAAGCAGAGATGCAGTCTGACAATTTTCAGGGTCTTTTGCACCTTTCTGGTCTTGGATACCTTGCATAACTTAAGTTGTACTGAGTTTTGTCTAAATTTGACCAGCGTCCTGGGCTTTACCTATTATGCCTTAAATCTCTAAAGCATCTCACAGCTCAGCTCAGGGTGAGTCCTCCCCAGCCTAGCTGTAGGGAGATTAGGAGACATCATTTCAGCAGTTTTGATATTTTAACTGATGTAAAGGGACCATATGCCATCTTACCCTAAGTAATAAGGATACTAATTCACAAAGGAAGCCCAATGCCCTTCCAGAAAATGAGCCCAAGTATCTTTAATCCTATTCAGCTCCTCTAGCTACAGATACGTTATAGGTTTCACTCTCCAAAACGAGAGTTTACACTTTCAAAATCAGTGAATTAATTAATTTTAAATTATTCAGTGCACTGTTTCATACCTGGATCAAACTGAACAAGCTTGGAGGGAGTCACTGTAAAGTCCTTTCCCAGCATAGCAGATATTTCATTGACCTGAGAAGAAATCAAACAATAAATACCTATTTCACCAAACCACTGTGTTCTGCTGTGTGCTGAAGCTACTGTGTGCCTCTCCATGGAGTCTCAAAAGGACATGCTAACCCACGCATGTGCTTAGGCTGAAAAAAAGATAAAGGCCTAAAGAATAACCCTGGTGATGTGCAACTGTCATTCTGCCCTTGCTCATGGTTTAAAACTCATAATCAAAAAAATTTGCTCATCTTCAAATTTTGCCTCATCCCCCCCTCAAACTGCTACTTGACAGCATCAGATAACACTGCTGTTCACCATGCCTGGGGACCCAGCCATACCTGGCTCCTGGACAGGCACATCCTGGCATCCCAGAAAAGCAGCAGCAGCCTGGCCACGTTTGCCTATTTAGCCCTTTGTGAGGTCCTGGAAAAAGTGTTTGCACACAGAGCTGTCTCAGCCCCAAAGACTCGTTGGGACAGGCATGAACACCTACATACATAAGTATGGGGAGTCCAGCAACTCCCTGAATTTTCACAGGAGACTGGCAGAGGACATGAGCTTCCACACTGCTTTCTTGCTGCTGGGATCAATTTCACAGGTCTTTTTAGCCAAGTGACAACCAGACTAGAGTCACTGGAGTCCGTGAAGGGTAGGGCAGGATAGCCCCCGATGAAGTCAATAGCAAAATTCCCACTGACTTCAGTGGAAGAAAAATCAAAACCATGTTTCCAATTAGTGCTATAATCCTGAGAAACTGTGAGGGAAACCTTTAGTATTTTTCTAGCAAGGGGAGCTGGTAAAATCCTGGAATTCCCATTTTACGAGGAAAGATAAAATTTGTGAAGGCCAAGTTGCACAAAACCTGTTTTACAAAATTATAACCTGCAGCTTTCAATCTAGGTTTTTTGACATAAGGCAGAGACTGTTTCTGCAGATATAGGGGGTTCCTTGGGCTTTTTCCTAGGCTGATGGCAGCGGGGGGAGAAATGGGGGAGGCTGCCATGACTGTGGAGTTGAAGCTCCCGTAGTTCCTGGGCTCTTCCAGCCTGAGCAGGGAAATGAAAAGTCCCAAGGCCCCAGGCTGCCCAAAGCCTGGATTTTAAAGTGGCAAATCCTGGAAACCCAGCTTCTGAGCGTAGTGCCAGAGGAAACTGCCTGCTCTGTCACAGAAGGTCATCAAAACTGAAAAACCGCTCCAAAACATTCCAGTTTTGGTTAATCAGCATTTCTACTTAAAACTCAGAAAGTTTTGTCAGAAATTTTTCAACCATCTGTACTAGCACGGACAATGTCCCGCTAAGTCTGGTTTGAATTGCATGGCCTCTTTGCTGATTACTGAAACACCTTTTAAGTCTGAGGAAGAAATTAACAGGCTCCACTACTGATTATTAAGTTTCCAGTTAGGAGCTTGGCTTTTAGCTTTACCTTCACAGCAATAAAGGCAGAGTCAGCAGAGTGTCCTGCCCTGGTGATTTTCAGAGACACCACTCCCACGTTCTCACACACTTCATATTCAGTCTGTTGCATTTCAATCCGAGACCACCGTAGCTCCAGCCTGTGGGAGAGGGGGGAACGCCGGTGTGAAGCACAGCCACCTCCCCCGCTGCCCCCACCCCCTGCTGCCCCCAGGTTCAGTGAGGAGCCATTTCTCTCCTGACTGCTGATTTAGCCAATACACATACTGAGTCTTTGTTTCCAAATCAACACATTTGGGTGATTTGGCTGATTAGAAAGAGGGAGAGGTGGTTAATGAATCTTCCAGTCGCACCCTGGTCTACCCCAAAGGAAGCCTGAACCTTGTTTCAGAACCAGAGGGATGCTGCAGCAACTTTGGGAAGAGCAGAGTTTGTCCCTAACACCAAATAGGCCAAGACAAGCTATCACTGTTTCTTCCTGGTTCCTTTTAACCCTGTAGTTTTATTTACTCTCACTCCCTTGTATTTTCCCTGCAATATCCTCCTTTCTTCCCACCTTCCTTCATCTGTCCTCTAACTCTCCTCCTTTACCGTATAGGGCACGCTCACCGCCTCTGTGCGAGTGCCCTCCCCACTCCCCTTACTTTAATATTCTGTGTACTTCACTCTTCAACCATAGAAGTGGCCGAGTCCAGGTGTCTCATACACTGAATTTTAGAATTGTCTATAGGGGATGTGACCAAGCCTTGGAGGATCGCATGCTGCACAGTGGAGCGAATAAAGATCTTGCCTTTTTAAAAGCTGTGACAAAAATTAGTGGGAGTCAGAGAGGAATGACAGAGAGCGGAGAGAAGGAAAATGAGCTGTGCTACTTACAAAACAATTTGAACTTTTCTAAAACTTCTAGACCTTTCAGGGTTGACTAGCTCTAACACCAGTGGAAGTTTCCTCCTGTGCTATATCCTCTGATAACTCATTTTGTGGGCAACCCATTTAGAAGCTGATTTGCTTTATTTTTCCTAAAGAGGATTCATGTGCCAGACATAGTCCAGCAGCGTTCAGATAAAAGCTGGGTTTCAATTCTAATAATATCAACATGCAAATCAAACTTGTATTTTGAACCAGTGACCATTAGGTGATAAATTATTAAAAAAAAAAAACCTCTCCCAAGCTTTTAAACCCAATATTAAAAATACTATTTTTTCCTTAAAAGCCAAATTCCCCTTTGTTCTGAGGTCCAGTGCAGCTACCAGATAAATTCTACTTCTCTGAAACTCCTATGTTCCATACAAAAAGTGCTTTCTCTTTGCTCTCCTCGTAAAGCTATGTATGTTGCGCATTGCTATTTATATAGAAGAAGCCACACTTTCCCATGAGGAGTGGCAGCGTTTTAATGGTGGTTTTAATATCAGTGCATCTGTGAGCCAGCACAGTGCAGCTGGGAAGTGCTCAGGCTGGCTGTGTTCAGATGTGTTTGTGTATGGGGACATCTTTTGGCACAGCGCATAAGTGCCGAAACGCTGTCTCCGGCTCTGCTCAGTCCTTTCTCTAGTGTGCAGGTGTCGTGGTTTAACCCCAGCCAGCAACTAAGCACCATGCAGCCGCTTACCCCTGCCCCCTCCCAGTGGGGTGGAGGAACAAAAAAAAAAAAAGTAAAACTCATGGGTTGAGATAAGAGCAGTTTAAGAACTAAAGAAGTAAAATAAAATACAGTACTACTACTACTACTAATATTATAATAATAATTGTAATGAAAAGGAATATAACAAAAAAAATAAATAACACCCAAGAAAAGACAAGTGATGCACAATGCAGTTGCTCACCACCCGCTGACCGATGCCTGAGCAGCGATCCACTCCTCCCGGCCAGCTCCCCCGTCTTTATATACTGGGCATGACGCTCTATGGTATGGAATACCCCTTTGGCTAGTTCAGGTCAGCTGCCCCGGCTATGCTCCCTCCCAGCTTACTGCACACCTGCTTGCTGGCAGAGCATGGGAAACTGAAAAGTCCTTGGCTTAAGATAAGCGCTACTTAGCAACAACTAAAACATCAGTGTGTTATCAACAGTATTCTCACACTAAATCCAAAACACAGCACTGTACCAGCTACTAAGAAGAAAATTAACTCTATCCCAGCCAAAACCAGGACAGCAGGGAAGTGCTCTGCAGAGGAGCCTGGCCCTTGGAGTCAGCTCTCTGCTTCTTTTCCCTTGCCGTGAGTCCTGGTTTGTGAGTAGCCAGTTAAGCCCAGGAATATAGTGTTCGTTATTTTTCTCAGTTACTGCTGATTAAATAAATTGGTTGAACATTCAACCCTATTTTCAGAAATAAAGGGAAACATTGCCCCTGCTGTAGAGCTACTCCCACTTTTGGCCTTTATCATCAAAGCACAGTTCAGATGATGCCCCAGTCTCTAATTTTTGTACATGAGGCTTATCATATGTCACAAGGAAATTTGATAATATGCCTAATATAAATTTTGGCAGTGGATGACAAAGAAGATGCTGTGTGCCCTCCACCTTCTTTCAATGCTCTTTTGCAGAAGTATGGCTCTCATAGCTTTTACTGCTTGAGAGCTTCCCCTCCATCATGATCTCAAGCATGTGAAAAAGGCGTTGCCGTCAGCGCAGGGCAAGAGTGACCTCCAGCTGCAGGACCATGTACATGAAGCAACAGTCCTGTCCCTCAGCACCCAGTATCTCAGATCTCCAAATGCCCAGCTGCCACTTAGGGTAAACTCCATTATGTTTTTCTGTGAGGGCCCGAAGGCCCTTGAGAACTGTGCCCCAGTCTAACCTGGAGCTAGCCCAGTTTGAGTCATAGCTATGTTCACGTCTGTGTGGCTTCAAGCCTGGCACAGGTTCATTCGCCCTGAGGGTCGGAGCTACCTTTGGGGCACCGCAGAGTTACCACTGGCATCTGTGACTTGGAACTCCAAGTTGTCTGAATTCACTTCCCGTGATGGATTGATGACATAAAGTATGATTTTGCTGTTTAAATCCTTTTGGCTAAACTTTTCCTGAATAAATCCACCTGGGAAAGAAGAGAAACATTCAGGTGAATCAAAGGCCTGTTAATAAGAACCACATAGTTCATATAGACTGTTTTGAACTTTTCTTCTTGTTGAACACTTAGAAAATTTGAACTTACAGAAACCTGGGTTTATAGCCAAACAGCAACACCCCAGCTTGTTATAAGCCCCAGCCAATTTCTTCCATGTCACATGTTTATCAAATGGCCAAGTTCAATATTAATCTTTTTTTTTCTTGACACAAACAAAAAATAGTTTCTCAACAGCAGCTATTAACAATTATCTCAAACTCTTTGAGGATTCATGATGAACATGAGACTCAGCTTTAGTGTAAAAGCTTTCTTACTACATTCAAACCTTGCCCAAAGTTTGCTAAGAAATTTTTTATTTCCTCTATCAAGCAAACATTAACAGGGTAGGTTTTGGAATCTGGTCTGGTATGTCCCAAAATACAGAGATTATAGAAGACAGCACCTGTTGTTATATTTTCCAGGTAGCCATAATGAGGACCTTGTAAAATCTTAAAAATTATTTTGTCATCTTCTGTATTGGGGTCAGATGCCTTCAGGGACTTGGCAGTAATATAGATCCCATAATTGCCATTCTTCAGCAGTTCCACATCAGAAAAGCAATGGAGATGAATAATTTTTGGTGCCATTTTGTCCAAATGATCCACCTAAATCAAAGTTAGACAAATGTATATTCATTTTACAGCATCAGGATATTCTCTGTCCTACTTTTGCTAAAAGCACAGTAGCCTGCTCAGGGTAGCAATAGCCACTTTGACTCGCAGTCTGCTCCAGAAGAAGTCTGATCTCCAGTTAAGTACTACTTCCCATGAGAGGTTTCCAGGCCCAGATTGCCCAGTCACTTGCTGCATGCAGTGGGATACAGCACACGCTGGGGAGGGCAACACAAATTCTGTGTACCTCTGCCCTGATGTCCCACACTCCCCATAGTCCTTGTCGTTTTTGATGTAATTTTCTTCATAGCAAATGAAAACTCCAGCAAAGGTTTCTCACCTCTGTTTTACAATAACAAGCCTGGAAACCTAACAATTAAGATAATCACAGTCATAGACCTGGCCAATATGACTCCTTGAATCTGTGCCACCTTTCACAACTTCTGATGAATCTTCTAGCACTCCGCAACGGTTGTTGCTGTTTCCATATCTCATCTTCTGCTGAAATGGCACTCATCATATAACTTCAAACTTTGTCATCAGGAAAAGTTAGGAGCCTCTTCATTAGTATCAGTGTTTTGAAACATGCAGAATTTTGACATACAATGCAACCAGGCCTGCTTTGCATACTGAAACATGCCAGATAGATAGACAGATACATACAAGAAGACAGCAAAGGCATCTGAGCCTGTGACACAGTGGGAAGAATTTGAAAATGAGGGAAATGGGAAGTGATCAGAAAGATCCTAGTAAAGGAAGGAAGAATCAGAGCAGGCATCTTACAAAGACTCTGGGAAGGAAAACAGGCTGTCCAGTTGTGGAGGCGAAGTGGCTGTAATTCAAGATTCCTGTGACATGAAGATCAGCAGTCATCCTGGTATCCCTCACACGCAAATCAGTGGGTCAGGTACCAAGTGGGAAAGCAGAGCAGGAGGAAGTTCATTCCTCCCCGCTGCTGGGCTCAACTTTAGGGTTGAGATTTCAATGTAAAATATTTTAGCAAGTATAAGTATATAAGTATATACTTGCTTATATTTGTATAAGCAGGATGTCTTTCTTCTCTTAAATACAGTCTCTCTCTTTGCACTGTATAAAATTCTTTGCCTGAGTAATGCATTGTGGCAAGTAGTTAAGCCTCCAGGTTAATTATTCACGGAACACAGAAAGCAAACATTTTAGCTGATAAATACCTCAGTTAAATCACAGACTGCAGCAAGTACTGGTTCTCATCAAAACTACTACATTTTCCACCTTATCATGCTATAGATCTCTGTTAAGTAGGCCTCTGGTCACACTTGCCTGAATGGTGAATGCCACTGGCTCGCTCTGCACCCTCCCATTCACGATGAAGCCTTGATTAGTCCTATCTGTTGCAACAAATGTAAATCTGTCAATCTGGGAATCCCCACCTCCGTGCTTGTATGCAACATCCCTGTTGTCCACATCTTGCTGGGTGAAATTGTACTGCAGTAGCACAGCCCCTTGATAATAGAGATCACCATATTGGGGGAGCTGAGCCAAGAGGAAGGTAAGGTTTTCTTTGGCAGTGTCTGGGTCTGAAAGCTGCAGGACATCAGGAGAAAGGAGTGCCATAGCGCCTTCCACTAATCTTAACCCCGTGTTCCTAGATAGCGTGGGCAAAGCTTGGTCGACTGCCTCCAAGGAGATCATGAATGTCCCATGCTTAGTCCTCAGTCCATTGCTGATGATGAATCTGGCAAAGAGAGGCAAGGTAGTCTTCAGCATGCGTTCTTGATTCACCATGTACTGAAATGAAATGATGATACACACCTTTACTACAGGACTTGCCTGTGTTGATACTGCAAAAGTAGTAGAGCTCAAAACCAGACTGTGGGTGGGGTGGATGTATAACTTAAAAACATGAAAGCAGATGGCCAGGTATATGGCAAGAGTTGCAATGCATCTGCAGGAATATGAGTAGATGCCAGAGGAATGGCTTTGAGGATGTACCCATCAGTCCCAGCAGTCATAACACAGCTGATCTAATCTTGTAGCTTAGATACAGATGGAGCAGATCTAAAATGGCAGGCTGGCTGGGGGGTTATTGCACCCTCTGGCATACATACACGTTTGTACACATCCTTAAGTATATCTTCACTTGGTTACCTGGCAGTGGCAACTGCCAGTGAAAGCGCTGGCTTTGTCTACAACTTACAGAAAGAGGTGTGTAAAGTGCATGGTCTGCCGGGACAATGGTTTTTTTTCTGTTCGCTGTTACAAACCTTTTGTACCCAATAGCCCCAAAACTATCTAAAAAGCAAGCTGGAAAAAGATCCATCCTCATCTCACTTCACGGGTTTGTTTAGGCACTAACTGTGTCTGTAAATTTCTGTATATTCAGAGGAACTGATTTATGTTTCTTTACAAAACTCAAGTAAGGTTTCACTGAAATACTAAGACTCTCTGGGAGATATTGGGCAGAACTATACAAGTTGCTAGGGTAATTTTAAAAATGTAACCATGTATTTATCAAAGGGTCAGATTTGCAAAGTTCTTATTCCATGCTGGGAATTCTATTAATAGCAGCATAGTTTCTTATAGTTCTCTCTCAAGCAGTAATATTTCTTTAGATATATTAAAGATTTGATTATGTTCTACAGTTAATTTTCCTTTCCTAAAGAAGAGAAAGATAAAGGTGCCCAAGGCTGGAGAGAAAATCTGTTGGAAGCCTACCAGCTGGGTATAGGCTTTTGCTATACAATTATTAGCAAATTTAGTTGTGGATAAAAATAAAGAGAAAACCAGTCTTTTAGCCTTCAAAATTCATCCTAGCTTTCATTGTCAAGATTATTACTTAAGTATTTTTTCTGAAAGCAATTACATTGCACATTGTCATGCCTGTAACAAAAACTTTTGAGGGTATATGAAACTAAAAATTACTTTGAAAATGTCTCACGATCCTTCATGTCCCATGACCATATAGTATGTAAGAGTTACCTTTCTTTCTACAGAAGTTTCTCTGGTTATGCTGCATAGTACATGCAAAAGCATCTTGGAGAGTGGTTTTCACCCAGGTTTGTTCTGCCTGAGCCAGAACAGAGTCTGCTGTGCGAAGAAATTTACTTGTGGTAGACTATTGACATTCCCTGACCTTCCTTTTTCTCCCACCCTCCAATGCCCAGCGCTTTGAATGCACATACAGTTATACTTATGCAGTCGATCTTGTATGGGACAGTATCATGGGACGGTTGTTTCAGATAGTATGAGGGCCAGCCTAGCTGGCTGCTTTCCACCTAGCATGCTTCTACCATACATAAGTGAAATGGGGACTGGCTGACATCTAGATTATCTGCCTCCTCTTGCTCTCCTGACTGCAGACCTCAACGAAGTATTTAAATAATTATAGGGTCAGAACCTGGCCTATTGTTGCGTGCCTTGAATGTAAGTGACCCTCAGTAGGTCATGGAGTAGCTTACTGTGTCACACAGACTGTCCATCTAAAACTCCTCACTGCCTTCACCAATGCTGGATGATTAGGGCTCGATCAACTTGTAAGCTGGCAGTATGCCATGAAACAGATGGGAATGAGCATAGGCAGACCAGGGACTATATAGCAGTTAGAAATATGTTTACTGAGGATGGTATTCCCAGCTGGGAACCTAGAGACATCTGTCTGCACTGACCTAATGCTATTGTACCAATGGTAAAAGGGTTGTGCTATTAGTAATCTAGCTGAAATGAAATACAGAACTAGAATAATGATGATCAATACTATGCTAAGGAAAAAAAAAGGCAAAACACGTTCAGTCAAGACCTTAATCTTCTCTCAAAAAGTCTGGAAGATTGCTGCAGAAGTGAGTTTCCTCTGGTTCTTTTGATGGCTGTAAAATCATCTGGATGATGTCTCAAACAATATTTAAGTGAAAGATTTAGATAATTCAGTTCGTGAAACTGAAGATTCGTCCAGTCCTCTACAGAATACCAGATAGGAGCAAACCTCCTGGTTATATACATCAGACTGAAATTTACGATGCAAATGTCGTACGCCGCTTGATTTCACAGGTGATGAAGCTGCCTGTGTCCAAGACGTCCTTTTTTCTGCACTTGGGGAGATTTTGGTTGTTTATTTCTGGTTTATGGCTGCTTCATCTTTTCGTTAGGAATGGAGAGCAGCCAATATTCTCCTCACTCTGATGAAATTTAGAGGACAACGCTCAGGCACAGTTAGGAGGACATGTTGCATGGTTTGCTTTCACCATTACCAACATTTCATGCTTTCTGCAGTTTGATGGCAACAGAGTTGGCTGTAGGACCTACCATCTGTCATGGCATTTAAAAGATAAAAATGGAATCATAAATAGTGCCAGCTCATTACAAAATCGAGCCAGCGTGTCAAAATGGAGGACATTAGCATGTTCTTCTAGTATCCTGCTGCCAGCATCTGATGTCAGGTTGCTAATTACTTGAAGTCATCTGTCCAAACAAGCTCTGCCAAATCTTTCTTCCAGGCCAGCAGCGCAAAACAATACAGGCAAATTTATGTCTGAAGGAAGTACTTCAGTGGAAAGTAAAAATCTGATCAGTTAATATCCCCCCCCAAATTACCCATATAATTAATGTAACCATTCCTTGTTTAAATAATAATAATATTCTGCCACAATATTTGTATGTCTACACAAAACCAAATTATTTTCCAAATGATAACATCAAGGAACATCAATTATTGTGATTAAAATAGTTATTGAATATCAATATTTATTAAAGCATCATAACCTTACTTTTGTAAGGCTGACTTTCTAGCCATTTGTTTCTTAGCCATTGGACTAAACAGAAGACATTGGGTTTATCCACATGCACAGTTTCCCTAGAATTGTTTGGTCTTCTTTCATTAGTGTGGTATAGAAGTCATACTGATGCAAGCCACTCCTACACTGCCCAACCTAGGGTTGGCATGACTGCAACCTTACTTTTCTAAGCTAATTCTAGTTTTGGTTATAGTATTTCACAACCGAGAAACATAAAGCCAGAGAATATTTGTTCACTTTTTCTGTTATGACTACAAGTGGATCAGACAAATCTCCTAACTAGAATTTCCACCACATTTAATTTAGTGGAAGGGATAGTTTAAAATGTTTCAACTGAGGGAAGTCCCAAAATTACTTTTGGCTTAACTCTAGATAATGTCACCTGAGCTGGCCCGGTGTCATAGGGAGGTTTATTTGATGTCTCCATGCCCCACTTGCCTGATTTCCCTGCAAAAAAGCTCTCAAACTGGATGATGCAACATGTTCTTGAATCTTCATCATGCATCATGGAAAATGCTCTTCAGATCAGGAATCTATTCGTAAGAGAGTGTAAAAAGGGGCCTTCTCTGAATTGGAACTCTTAGGAGCTAAATCCTTCATTTTTCTTAGTTGCAAATGACAAAACAGTAAGCTTTTATTTTTGTGTGGAAAATTTGAATTTTATAGAAAGTCCATTTTCTGTCAAAAGCTGTTTCCAGAGGAAATTGTCAATGCTAGCAAGAAGTTAGTGTTCTTCCTTTAGAAACATTTTCCTTATTTCTGAGCTTTTTTTTTCCTGAATTTGCTCTCTTTTAGAAAACTGTCCCCAAGACTTTGAGCAATGATATATCTACTCTGTCTTTACCTGATAATAACTCATTACATCATTCCACTGTATAACCAAGGGAGTTTCATTTAGGAACAAAACAAGGAAATATTCACTTTAGGAGTACACCTAGTCTAAGCTGGTCTAAGGGGAAGGTTCAGGTGAAAGTAAACTTAAATATCACTAGGCTGCTGAACTGGGCCTATAGGTAACCAGGTTTACCTCAAAAATCCAATTGTCTACATGAATTTCTGAGCTATTGTGGTGTCAGAATAGATAAGTGGACTGGTTTTCAGTGTGTTCAAGAACTATTTATTGATTCAAAAAGCCTGGAACTGAATGAATATGATAAATAAGAACAGACAAGAAAGCAGTTATTTAATACCTGGATGGATGACTTTTACCATATCCAGCTGTAGCAAGAAACCAAAGGAAAATTCCACAAAGTATGTTCTTAGTCCTTCTCCCCCACTGCCATGGTTTAACCCCAGCTGGCAACTAAGCCCCACACAGCCACTCGCTCATTCCCCCCATGTCAGGATGGGGGAGAGAATCGGAAGGGTAAAAATGAGAAAACTTGTGCGTTGAGATAAAGACAGTTTAATGGGTAAAGCAAAAGCCACGCACACAAGTAAAGCGAAACAAGGAATTCATTCACTTCCTCCCATCGGCAGGCCATGGGAAGTTCAGCCATCTCCCGGAAAGCAGGGCTCCATCACATGTAATGGTCACTTGGGAAGACAAATGCCATCACTCCCAACGTCCCCCCATTCCTCCTCCTTCCCGCAGCTTTATATGCTGAGCATGACATCATATGGTATGGAATATCCCTTTGGTCAGTTGGGGTCAGCTGTCCCGGCTGTGTCTCCTCCCAACCTCTTGTGCACCCCCAGTCTCATCACTGGTGGGGTGGTGTGAGGAGCAGAAAAGGCCTTGACTCTGTGTAAGCACTGCTCAGCAATAATGAAAACATCCCTGTATTATCAACACTGTTTTCAGCACAAATCCAAAACATAGCCCCATACTAGCTACTGTGAATAAAATTAACTCTATCCCAGCCAAAGCGAGCACACCCATGTAAATCTTACCAGCTGTGTATGTTTGGGTGCTATAATAATATTGAAGCTAGTATCATTAAGTGGATGTGGCTCTGGCTACAGTTTCAGCATCAATTAGAAAATGCTTTTATTACCAAAGCAGTCACAACTATGTGTGTTACAGTAGAAATATCTTTGCTATATAAATATTGAGAATTCCCACAGAGCTTTCACCTCTTTTTAATGATTTGTTTGGGGGTTTTTTGTTTCTTTTGTGTTGTGGGATTTTTTTAAATACCCAAGAAATCCCAGTGGAAAAGTTTGGGGGGTGGGGTGTTATGCCTTACCTGAATGTGTCTTCAGGAACAACTGCTTTCGCGTTGTGAACATAGCAGACTATCTGTCTTGCTACATCCATTTGACTGAAGCTTGTAATGGGGATGGCAGGATAGCTGACATACTCTATTTGTCCATACTGGGGAGGGGAGGTTATCACATAGAGGAGCTCCTCTGGCTTGTCAGTACCATCCAGTGCAAGGAGGACGTCGGTTGTAATGTAGCCCCGATCCCTTTTGGCACTCTAAGAGGTTTTATGAAAACAGCAATGTCTCCTGCAGGATAGACGAAACAACACTAAAATAGTAATATGGAATTGTAAATTGATCTCTTATGCATTATTTAGCCACATGCAAGCCATCACCAGTAGAAAAATCATAGGACTGTAGGATTATAGGGAAATTCAGACTGGAAGGGACTTCAGGATGTCTCTGGTTCAACATTCTGCTCAAAGCAGGGTCAGCCATGAGATCAGCCATAACTACGTTGCTCAGGGCTTTATCCCATCAGGGCTTGAAAACTGCCAAGGGTGGAGACAGCACAACCTCTCTGAACCCTTGTTCCAATCTTAGCGGTGTCAGGTTAACTTGATCTAATTTAGGTTTCCAATAGGGATTCAATAAAGGAAGAGAGACCGTAAGACTGGAGCATAAACCTGGGAGACAGAGTTTTTCTTGAACAGTGTTTTGCCTACCTTATTACATTCTTGCCATTTTTCTGTGCTTTGATTTACTCAGACATAAAGCTAGTTTCAGAAGGATATTTTCAACTTTATTTGAAAAGTAGCTGGGAGTCCTGGGAGGCAAGGTGCAACACGTTGCCTTAGGCAGAGCCTTTTCAAATCCCAGGACCACTTCTTCACCAGCAGGAACATCAGGGCTGGGGCCAGCAGTGAAATCCAAGCAGACAAATTTTCGGGATCTGCAGGGAGACTTGCCAAGGGCCTATATAGTGCTCAGGGAAGGATCAGAACATGTACTCAGATCATCTTTGTTTCAGAAACAGGCACTGTAAAATGTCAAGTCTGGCAGATCTTTACCCTTTTCCATGTCCTTGATATTTATGTAGAAGTCCACAGCTGGGGATCTGTTGTACCCATCCCACAGATAAAACGTGAAGCTGTCTTGGTTCTTGGACCCTATAGCTCCTGTATGGACATATCTCACAAGGTTCATATCCAGTTCTTCCTGAGTGCACTTCATTCCAGTTTGGAGAGTTATCCAGCCTTGGCCTACCTAGAAAGAATAAACATCCTTCATTAAACAGATAGTCTCCCATGCATCCTCCCCAGTTAATTGTGTTTCTTTGCAGTTATGCAGACTGTTAGTGGCAGCTACCTGGCTTCCCTTCTAAGCTATAGACTCTTTCCTCATAGTATGTTTTGAAGGGCAGTAAATAGCTGGATTTGTTCCCAAGCAGCTACAAGGCCAGAGAAGATACAGTGATCATGTATAAAATGGAGTAAATGGAGTTTAGCCACTTTTACTCCAGGAAATACATTTCTGCACACTTCTCAGTGAGACACCAACAAAATGAAAATGAAATGGTTCCTAACCCAGCTTATGTTTTCTATTTCTTAATTTCATAAAGCTGCTCTTGATTCTATCCGAAACCATACCTAAAGGGATATCAGAAATGAACCTATGGGGAACTTCAGGGAAGCACAGAAATTTAAAGCCCCAGAGGTCCTCTGATGGAAAAATATGAATTGCCCAATAAAATCTCCTGCTTTTCTGAAGATAGCATAGTACCCTATATTGGATTGATCAGTGTATTTGACATTTAGCCTGCAGTAACAGTGTCACTAGCTTTGGAGCTAAAGGTTGTCAAGGACAGAGAGCTCAAATACACACAGGTACCCTATATGTTCAAACTGTCAGACTCCAGCCAGTAGCTGTCTCTCATCCCAGTGTGTGGGACACTTTTAATTCACAAGTCTCACGTGATCCACAGATTCTTTCAGGGATCCAGCATCAAAATACTTTCCAGGCTCACAGGTCTTTGAAACAGACTTTTTTCTATTATATATGCATGTAATTAAAAAGAGGCATTTTTTCTGTCTTTGTTCCTGTGGCTGATCTTTGGTCAATAGATGGTCATCTTTCCTTCCATTTCTAGTCTTATTTTCTGCCTTTCCTTTTGCTATACCCTTTCCATCTTCTTCCTTTTTTCCCTTCCTTCCCACCATACTTTTCTTCTAACACATGATTTATTACTCACTCTTTCACACACATCTCCCTCCATTCTTTCTGAACCCTGAAGTAACTGAAGTAATAGCTTACTTGTCAACTTTTTTTTGATCAAGGACTTCCCCCCACCCCCTCCCAGCTTTGATGCTTGGTTTTCCCCCTCCATGGGCTGATTCTCCCAGCATCTCTCTCCATTGTCATCTCAGATGATCTGCCATGCCTCTCCTTCTGTTGATGATCTGGCCTTTAGTGTCAAAGCCCCTGGGACAGCATCATTGTCTGGTTCAAACATTCTTTCAGCAATCAAACTGGCCACAGCCGTCTACTTCAAAACATGACAGACATTTGGGAGAAAAGGAAGATGAACTTCATTCTACCCTAAAAAGAGAGAGTTCTTTGCATGCCTGCTTTTTGTTGAAGTACAAAGACTAACCTTGAGCTGAAGCTGACCATTTTCTGGAAGTCTTTCAAATAAGTAGTAAATTCTCTCCCTGGGGGTATCTTTATCTTCCACTGACAGAACAGCACTAGAAATTATTCGAGTTTCACCCATATTCACCTCTATATCATCCTTCCTGCAAAAATTAAAAGTCATGTATTGATGCAATAAAAGAACAGTAACCTTTCCGACACGTAATTTCTCTGCCAGGAATATGGATTACCCAGATGCTGACAGAAATGACAACTGCAGAAAGAATGGAAGGAGGGTGCCTATTTCAGTTCAAAACAGAAAAAAAGCAAACAAGGTAGACCAGCTTCTCCTTTCAATGGTGAAAAACAACAAAGCAGATACCTACAACAACCTGGGATTTACTACATCTGTCGTCTTCTCCTGGTAGTATGTTACTGCTACTATAGACCATAGCAATACTGGCTGTAATGAACTGATTGTTCATTAGAGAGAAGACTGTCTTTCAAATGACTAGTCCGTCACTGCTCGCCTTAATCTTTAAGAGACACTACAAAAACCTAAGTGGCTCCTTCTGTATGGTCCCCACTGCAGAATTTTCCTGGGTTCTTAGTTCAGAAAAGTAGGTTAAGGCCACCTGTTCTTTGGCAGAAATGACCATCACTAGCCACAAATAAAATTTGAGGCAGCTTTGGGGAAAAAAATTCCACATAGTTCGAAATTCATGCAGAGTCTTGCTCCAGGATGATTCTCAGATCGTGTCTCCTTTGTTTCCATTCTCAACTAGTAACCATCCTCCAGTTTGCATTTACACACCCTGCTTTATCATTTTGCTGTTAGCTGTCTTGCATTTTTGCAATGTAGCATCCAAGCAGTATTATTAGACTATATGAAAGTTTCAGGGAGGTTGGAGGGGATTCAGCATATTCAATCACCCCAGAGATGGGACCTGCTCAAGCTAATCTGCCCAGGGGCCATGGAGCAGGTTGGAAAAGGACAGACTCCTTAGGCATTCAGGCAGCTAAGCTTTGGCTGGACGCAACTGCGCATGTGCAAGCCATGCTATTTCAAAGGCTAAATGCAGATAGATTTTTACAAGAATTGCTAAAGACACATTCTTCATATAACAGCCCTTTCCTTTACCAAGCTGCAAGTGCCTACTCCAAAGCAGAGTGACAACTGAGATTTCCAAAGAAGAAGTTGTCACAATTATTTAGTGATTTTGGAAAATACATTTATTATTCTCAGAAAGAGTGGAGGTTTTTTTCCTGAAGTTTCATATTCAAACTGATATGGATATGAGGCATAGAAATTTCATGTTTGGCAAAATGAGAAGCAAAGAAAATGGAGTCATATGACAAAGTATATCAAGTCATATTAATGACAGATCAAGCAACCTTAATGATTTGCTCATACCAGCAATAAACATGCTGGGACATGCAAACAGAAAGGCCAGGTGTCTGACCCAAAGGCTGTATGAGCCAGGAAGAGAAGATTCAAACAAAAAAATAAATGAAGATAAACACGATTAGCTACACGCTGAATGCTGTCTAATGCCAACTCATTTTTCTGCGTAGCAATTAGTTGGTTAAGTCCTTCTAGCACCCACACATCTCATCTTGAGAAGAAGCTTTCAAGGGGAATGTGTGAGGGCCTTACGTTCCCCAAGGGCACTCCTTGCTACAGGACGCAATCCAAGAGGTGACAGATTGAGTTTTTGGCAGTCACTGTGAATAAGAGCCACTGTTTGCCAGCCAAAAACATCCCATCCCAGATTCTTCAGTCTATTGACCATAGCTAATGGAGATGAGAACTGAAACTCCCTGGGGTGGAAAGGTGCCCCCAGATCAAAAGGTGAGAAAAAGCTTACCGGTATTGTCAGATGTTCACCTGTAAAACACTGCAGCGGCGTAAGGGAGCTCCTACCCCACAGCAAAGATGTGGTGACTGAATGTGGCAGCTAAACCACTTCAATGCCGAACTGAACATGTTTCCTTAAAGCACTACTGCTTAACCGCTGGCAGCATACTGCATCTCAGTGGAAGAGTAACAGGCAAGAAGCAGTAACTGCTTATAATGAAATAGCTATTTTGCAAGTAGATGGCTCACTATATGCCTCTGTTCACCACAGGAATGGCAAATGGTGAGATCTAACATCACCAGACAAGGCAGCAACAGTTTCTGGATCCAGCTGGGCAAAGCTAAAAACACTTGACTTCTTGCACTCCATCACCTTCCTTCAGAGAGAAAGGGTGGAAGGTGACATCACAATCTTTACCATGTGAGGAATAAATAGACAATTATCAGTACATAATTTGAATACATAAACTATACTCTTTATTCTAACTAGAAATGGACATTCTCTCTTGTTAGCATTATGTGGTTCCTCATAATCTTTCAACTATGAAACTAACATTTGTTAATGCAGGAAGCTCTACATGGTAAACAAAACATTCAAAATTTTCTGCAATGGGAAACGTAGGTCTGATCTGAAGGTCGGCCAAATATCCTGAGGGATCAGAAATTCCCACTTTAGTGGCAGCCTGCTTAACAGGCTGTAAGTAATTTCCGAAATGCAAACTTTAGAGGTTCAGAGCTATACCCCCAAAGCCTTCGGGCCCCCAGCTCCCCGTCTGCCTGCCTGGGGCTGGAAAGCAGCCAGGAGGATGGAGGCTCTGATGGTCTGTGGCAGGTCGTCAGCTGAAAAATGGGGATCCCAAGGGACAAGCTCCTTGTTAAAATGTCCAGGAGGTTCAGCTCTCGCAGCCAGCTGCCTATCTGCAAATGGTCTGCCAGGCAATTTCTGACCACGTCTAATTCATTTATGACTCCTAGTTTTGAACTGTAAGGGAAGTTAGCATGTACCTTTTCAGAAGTTGAATTATGGCTGAGCAATAGAGTTTTATAACAGAAAAGAAGAGAACCATTAAGCTGAAAGGCTTTCCCCCGTGAGGCAAGGAGGCATCAACTTTGTGGATTCTCTCCTTCCAAAATCCAGAGCTGCCTTCAGAGAGGTGTTTTAGACAGGCAGTTGCCTCAGGGAGGGGGAAAGCAAAGTAACTGCCATCAATACCATGGTGGTCAGTGGCCAGCAGAGGTGTGCAAAGATCAGGGCTCTCTGGCAAACATCTTGAAGTAAGTTGTGAAAGACAAAACAAGCATGTTGCCCCCCTCTTTTTTTTCCTCTATTCTTTTAATATTGAGCAACATTAAAGCATGCCCTTCTTTCACTAAAAATCTTTTTGTTAAACAGGCTGATAGAGACCCACATGGAAACATCTGTATTGACATTAGTCTGTGACTAGTTATGGCATCCTCTCCCCATCAGTCACTGATTTGCTGTTTTGATCACTTTTGGATCATTTTGTCTGAACTCATCCCTTCTTTGTCAGAGACAGGAACATGTGGCTTACTTGCTCAGAACAGGTTTCTCATCATTAACTGGAATGATCTTTACTGAAATGGTTCTGAGGACTTTATGTTTCCCATCTGATAGCTGGATTTTAAAGCTGTCAGTGAAGTTTTCGGAATTGTCATGCATGTACATCAGCTTCATTCCTATGCAGGGGGCAGGGGGAAGAAAAAGAAGAGAGGGAAAGAGGGGGAGAGAGAGAGAAATGGAAAGAACAAATAAATCTGACTCCTACAAAATCTCTCACATCATTTCACTCTGCTTCCATCACCCTTCTTCCATCTCCCCTCCCCATATGGCCTGGTCACAGCAAGCTTGTTTCAGCTACTAGAAGATGAGCTTGGCGAGCCACTGCTGTTCATTAATCTAACAACATACTATTGACTCAAAGACAGCCGCCTGACCTGAGTAAGGAGTGACTCCCTTCACAAAAGGGTCTCTGTCGGTCTGAAAAAGACACATCTCCTCTCCTCATTCCAATTCATTTTAACAGGGACCGTAGAAAGGGTGAGACTGCCAGGCAACACTTTTCTGTGCCTTAAATAATCCTCATGGAGCTTTAAACAAGCCTTGGGGAGAACAGCTGGCCTTGTAGCTATGACCATGGACAATCAGAAGATCTGGGTTGGAGGTGGCTCGGTCACCATTGTGGACAGGAAAAGAGAAAAGCCAAGCAAATGGAAGAGTCAAAACCAGGACTTGGGAAGGCTGAAGAATTTGGGATGGGGACATGATATTTCTGAAGTTTCGTGTTAGACAGTCAGAGAAGAGAAAAGTCTTTCCTTGGGTTTTGAGGGCTGACCTGCAACCTGAGTGGCAGGATTGAATTCACGTCCCTTTTTATATTGATAGATCCCGTATTTCACTAAATGGCCACAGTCTGGAAGAATCCACCATATTCTTGGCAGTGTTAAATACACTTTTTGATTACAGGTACTTGAAAGAGCTTTGCTGCTTCAAAACAGGTTAACTAATCATGCTAAGCTATAGAGCCCCAATTCATACATTTATCATTAGGTATATGAAGGTATGATGAAGGTACGTATTACAACCTTTCAATATATAAAGGAGGCTTATAGGAAAGATGGAGAGAGACTTTACTAATGCCTGTAGTGACAGGACAAGGGGCAAGGGTTTTAAACTGAAAGAGGGTAGGTTTAGATTGGACATAAGGAAAAAATATTTTACAATAAGGGTGGTGAGACATTGGAACAGGCTGCCCCGAGAAGTTGTGGATGCCCCATCCCTGGAAGTGTTCAAGGCCAGACTGGATGGGGCTTTGAGCAACCTGATGTAGTGAAAGATATCCCTGCCCATGGCAAAGGGGTTGGACTAGATGATCCTTAAAGATCCCTTCCAACCCAAACTGTTCTATGATTCTATGATTCTATCATCATTTAGAGCAATATTTAACCCCATGATCAGTTAATGTGTTTTTAAATCAGTGTCTCTGTCTCTGTTCTAGGTGCTGTCAAACATTTTGAAATCTGTTTGCTGATATGTTACAATATTCCCTTTATTTTTTCAGGGCAGATGGTCTCCCTAGTCATATTACTACCCTTTCTGACATGTAGGCCTCTCAGGGTGATTTTATTTACAGTTCCTAAAATCAACAGACAACATTAGCATTAAATAGGTTAACTTCTATTCCTAAACATTGCCTTGGAAATACACATAAGGCAAGCAAATAAATAAGTGGTGAAGGTTTCTTACTGTGCCACCTTGCCTCATTAAAGGAATGAAAGACCAATGTCAGAAGAGTGCTGCACCTACCATTCTTCAGTAGCTCCATGGAAAAGTCATGAACAAGCAACCCATGGCTGTGGTGGTCGTGGTTAATTAACTGTTTATAGCGTAGAATATCATTGCCATGAACTCCATTAATAAGGAACCCGTACCAGGGCCTCTGCACAACCCCAAATACCAAACGGTCTTGAGGCACATCCAGATCAACCGCATTGATAACAGAGAGATCCAGCTCTTTCATCTCCCCCTCTTGAACCTGAACATGAAAGAAAAAAATGTCCAATTCTTTTACATAAAAAGAAATCATAGAATTTTAGCATGGTTTCCTAAGTAGAGTATTTTTGTGTATGAGTGTATCTCTTTGTTTCCTCCACCCCTTTCCCAGCAGCTTTTGAACCAGCTGCTGATTTCAACCAGTTTAAGAGACATAGAGTAGTAAATTATTACAGTGATGAAAAGAGAAGGTGAGATAAGAAGTTCGTATCTGCCCCAATTAATAGAAAAGCTGTTAGGTAAGTAAACTTCATATTAAGTGCTAGGGAATGCACAGACGAGAAAGCCTTTAAATACATAAATATATATAAAAATATGGAGGCATATAAATTTTTATACATACATGCACTTTTTACTTTACAGTAAGATAAGCTTACACTGCCCTAGCATAGTGGTCACAGAATTATTATTTATATTAAAAGCAGTCTTCAGAGAGGGGAGAGGCTATGCCAGGAACATAACATAAAAAAACTCTACAAAAAAATTATAAAAGCTCTTGAGCAACGAGAAGAAACGTAAAGATCCTTCTGCTTTCTAGATGACTTATTTGTTTAAAGATTTGAGCCTTTTTTTTACTTAACTGAAAGTTACCAAACAGAGCTGGGTACTGCTCCAGTCCCGCTGAAGCTCTGTCCTACAGGTTTACACGGGATTTAACTGGGCTGTCTCCTGAACTAGGCTGAAGTACACAAAGTAAGAGAAAGATGCAGAGGAACAGGTATCAGAACAATGTTCTTATTTCTATTAAAGAGTGTTTTCTGGTAGAAAATAATTCTATGACAGGCATTTTGGTTCTTTCCTTACAGTAATATTCCTTGCTATGAATTCTGGGACTTCATCATTGGTTGGGTTGATCAGCACGAAAAATGGAGTCTCTGCTGAGCGATGCAGCCCATCAGTGACATAAAGCACAAAGTGGTCTGCTGTTGGCTCCATTCGCACGTGCCTGGCTTGTACATAGTTTATGTTCAGGGCTTTCAGGTGCTTTAGCTGAAACGAAGCTAGAGATTTTAAAGAGATGATAAGTTAGCACAATCTTTTCCTGCTTTCTGGTCTTATGTATCATTAAAAAATCTGAAACTATGTCTTTCTGCAAAGAACAAATAAATTGGATTTTATAAGTTCTCAGTCATTTTTTGGCTGAAAGAGTTACACTGCACATGTTACTGCAGGACACATGCCCTTCCCCTGAAACAAAAATGCATCCTTCTGCTTCTTGTGAGACTGTGCAACTTCATACTTCTCAGTTCAGTTTGCAGAACTGAACCCAAATAAAAAGACCCAAATAACAGGTAGGAAAATATCTAAGGTCTAAGTAATTATTGTTATTTGACTCACAGACCAGGAAAATGAGGACCAAAAGGCTCAGTGATTCCAGGTGTCCAGCTGGAGACACTGGTAAAAGCTAGTAACATTACAGAGCATGCCACAATCTGTTCTGCTGAGGATGAAACTGCCTTACAATGTTCGAAGGTGGACAAGGGAAGAGGCCCAAGTCAACCACCATCTCTATCATTTTTGTAACTTTGCCTTAGAAACTAACATGGGACCCAGACTTTTCAAATTCTCAGCTGCAGCACTTAATTGTCAGAAGTGTAGGTGAAGGGAAGCACAGGAGCCTTGCCTGGGAGAGAGAAAGGGGAGGCACAGCAAGCAGATTGATGTCTTATATTGCCACTTCTAATAGATTGCAGCTGGAATGCATAAAACAAGGATTGGCTTGTTTACGTCAAGTGCCAATTCTTCACATTTGCAGAGCTACGGTCTCCCTTTGAACTCCTCCCACACAGTCCCACTGCTCTTCATTTGCCAGCACCTGCCTTCCTCAATACACCCATATTAATGCACACACCTGCAACTACTTCACCAGAGCCCACCGCACAGCTCTCCACAAGCCCTCTGTATTTCATCTGCTTGATTGCCATAAGTCATTAAGACTTACCTATACTTATACCAATGTTGCTCTTCTCAAACCCAGGAGAAGGCAGTATATTTTCAATGTAACCAAACTGGGGAGGAGAAACCAAGACAAACTCTAAGTCATCTGCAGTGGTGTCAGGGTCAGTGGCAAACAAATGGTTGGTGGTAAGGGCTGCTGAGGAGCCCTCCTCCACCACAAACCTTGTACCTGCACACAAACAATATGATAAGCATTATTGCTTATTTAGCTCATTTTACTGTTGTTTTTGTTAACAAGAATGGAAATAATAATTAAAGGGACAAAGACAACAAATACTGAGTTACTGAGGGGTTTTGGTTTAGGTTTTTTTTCTCTGCTTACACCATCAACTCTACTTTTGCCATCATGTAAGTAGAGAGGGAGGGGATCATGAAATTATTTTACTGGTAAGTTATTAGGTATGGTTTATGTGATGCTCAAAATCAGTTGTTACCTCTGTTTCTCAGAGCATTAATTACATGAGAGCTGTTACGAATTGCTCATAATGAACAATTTTTCATGCATCACTGCTTAATTTCCCTGCTGGGACAACGCTTCATTTCGAGAACATTACTTGGGTGAGAGCCTGCAAATTACAAAACTACTCATACATATGCTTAAATATTCTCTGAGATACATAACATATATGTGATGCTTACAAACAAATGACATTGAAAAAGACAAGCATACAGAAACCATACCTTTAATATGTATACTACAGACCTCATTCAAAGCCCAGGAAGTCAATGGAAATTTCACACAATGGGCTGTTATTGGACTAAATGTACATTACCAACACTGTTTCCATTTTAACTGGGTATTTTTGATCCTGAAGAGTACTAGTGAAAATGTGGCTTCATATCTATTAATTTGTTCCATTACATATCTAGCCTCGATTTGTCTTTATTCACTAGCAGAATTAAATATAGGTAATAAAAGATTCTCTCCCTTCATATAAGGGCCAGAGTCTAAATTTCTGTTGTACGCTTTACATGCAAAGGTAGATAGATATTTAAGTTTATGTTTTTGCATTGTATAAACCTGACGATTGTCTGGACCTAAGTTCAGTTCAGGGACAAGATATTGATCACTTTTACTTAGACATAGCTTACATATACAGCAATGGATATGTATAGATGGAGGGGAGCAGATTTAAGCACTCTCATCTCTAACCACATGATTTAAACATGCAGCTGAAGAGCCACAAGCAGTTACTCATACTTGCACCTGCAGCTGAATTTGGTGGTGGCACTGTACTAGCAAAAGAAAAAAAATATTGATGGGAATTCTGATCCAAAACTTTTGTATGCTGATCTCAGCAGGCTCTTTCTGATGCTAAAAAACAAACAAACAAACAAAACCCCTGAGTCTTTAGCTATTACAGTACTGCATAGCCCACATTATAATGCTATAGGGAGAGGGAGCTTTCACCAGTTGCAATTGATGGAGGCTGGTTGTCCACTGGAAGTACAGTGATGTTAAGGTCATATACTGGAAATGGATTGTGAAGCGGAGTTGGAGGAGGAAGAGGTCCATCATAACAGCAGTCTTTCACATCTGGGCCAGCCTCACCATCAGAGACAACGAAGGTTAAGATCTCAATGGAAGGAGTCAGGCCAATCTCCCCACCTGGAAAAAATGTTGCCGTTCAGGAGAAATGTATTAGCAAAATTTCATGAAGAATAGTTTTGTATCCTGCAAGGACAGTCTGCAGTATTCAAAGTCAGAAGAAGAAGAAAACAACAGCAAAACCACTAGAATTCTTAATTCTGGCTGGTGGGGGTGCTGTTTGGTTAGGGATTTGGTTTGTTTGTAATTAATTTTAACCAGCTTACTTCTATTCTAGAATAAAGGGTGTAGAAAAGTATATAACTAAGTTAGTATTACTAATAGTTATAGTATTATTATTGCAATGTTATAATATTATATTTTAATTGTAATAAAATTGCTAATAGTCCTCATGATTCCTTTGTGCACTAAGGCATGTGCAAAATGTACATCTGTGCAGAAAGAGAGTTTTTTTCTGCGTTCTTCCTCAAAGAATGTAAGAAAAGGTCCTTCTTTTGTATATATACTCTCTTTATGACAAGTGGTAATATCGATGCTCTTCCAGAAGAAAACATTTTTGCATACCAAGAAATGCATGTATTCCTAGATGCCTCTTATCCCTACAAAATGGACTATAACAAGGGCTGTGCTTTGTCACTATACTGTATATTATGCCTATATGTAATTACATTCAAAATGTGGGCTGATACAGCACAGGACTGGGAACTGCCACAGCTTGCAAAAGGCATCTGTGGCTGAGTGTATTACAGTTCTCAGCGCTTCTGGCAGCCTGTGTCTTGCATTGCTGCAAGATATTACTAATAAGCTGCCTGCAAAGGAAAGGCAGTGACTCCCATCCTCTCCTGCAATATCTACTGGCAGCACATTTAACATGTAGAAATTTGGGAATGAAAAACACAGGCATTGCACCCTTGAAGGTCAGCTTTTGCCCTTCAATGCCTCTGCAAAACACTGCCATTGAAATAACGTTCCTGATATCTTTAGGATGCTGAAGAAAAGTTTGTTATGCGTAGCCATAATCAAGTACTTCCTTCTCTTCTCAAATACCATCTGTTCATTTTAGACAGTGCCAAGCCTGAAAATATCACATATCTTTTCCATGCTAGCACAAAATTACAGACTAATTACACAGACCAGAGCCTTTGAAAAAAAAAAGACTAAAGCTGTCATCAGAGATGTAGAAAAAAGAACCCCTTTAATGCTAATGAAAGGACAAAATTAAGTAGGAAAGGGGGTTAACTGGCCCTTGATTTCTGTGAGTAATTAAAAAAAGGTCTTTTTCAATTTTAAAGATAAAACCACAAAACAACAGCTTTTTAGCACTGTGGTTCTCTTAAAGAAAATCTGAACATCATTTATCTTGTGGTACAGAAAGACTATAAACTGTCCAAAAGTAGATATCCATCTAGATCGGAGAGGCAAGCGAGAAGTACCTCAGGTTGTTAACAGTTTTCTATTAAAACTTGGCATCCTCATTTACAGCGTTACATTACTTTGTCTGAACAGGAGTATGGAAAAAGGTCAAAGTTTTTTTTTAATGTTAGGCAACAAATAAAAAGACTCTCTTTTGTACCTAATTTAATAGTAATTTTGCCAAAAAAGCCCAAGATATTTTATCAGCAACAGTGAAAGAGGTCCTCCGGGATTATGATGCTTTCATGTACTTGTTCTAATATAATTTTCAGTTTGAACAGGGATTTGGAGAACACAGTAAAACATTTGGTAGCTGTATATCATCAGCCCTCTTTCTAAGCCAGCTTACTTTTTTCCCGACTCATAACACATGTCATTTCTCAGCAGTTCCTGATGAGCTTCTGCAAAGATTATATGGATTCAGGTTCAGATTTTCTGCCAAAAACTCTCTGACCACCTCCCAGTCTAATTCTGTCCTTAAATCACTTACTAGTGTGCTTATATGTGACTAAACCAGAGATGACATCAGCTTGGGAGAAGCGATCCACAGCAATGGCAGCTTTCCTCACTACGCCGTGGTAGGGCTGTCGAGCCAGCATAAACATCAGTTTCATGTCATCACTGTCTGCGTCTGTGGCATAAATGTACTCCGAGGAGAGGACCACTTCTTCACCCTCCAGGCAGTGCAGCACAGGAACAAGGCCTGACCGCATAACAGGTGGCTCGTCATTCACAGGCAACACCTAATCAGAAAAATAATTTAAGATCTTTTATTTTTCATTTCAGTGGAAGCCTGTTGTTTTAATACATTGCTTTCCAGCCCAAACCAGCAGTACGGTGTCAGTGTCAGAGTACACTGAGCTCTCTCTACGAACAAAATGAAATCAGCTGAATTAGGGGCACTCTTAAAATTCAAAGACAAAAGTAAACCAAACTAGATTAATTATAGCTTGATGTCCTGGTTTCAGCTGGAATAGAGTTAATTCTCTTCTTAGTAGCTGGTACAGTGCTGTGTTTTGGATTTAGTGTGAGAATGCTGTTGATAACACTCTGATGTTTTAGTTGTTGCTAAGTAGCGCTTATCTTAAGCCAAGGACTTTTCAGTTTCCCATGCTCTGCCAGCAAGCAGGTGTGCAAGAAGCTGGGAGGGAGCATAGCCAGGACAGCTGACCCGAACTAGCCAAAGGGGTATTCCATACCATGGAACGTCATGCCCAGTATATAAACAGGGGGGAGTTGGCCAGGAGGGGTGGATCGCTGCTCTGACATGGGTCAGCGGGTGGTGAGTAATTGCATTGTGCATCGCTGTTTTTTTTCCTTCCCCTCCTCCCTCCTTTTTTTGTTATATTCCTTTTCATTACTATTATTATTATTATATTATTGTTCTTATTCTTAGTAGTGTATTTGATTTTCCTTTAGTTCTTAAACTGTTCTTATCTCAACCTATGAGTTTTACTTTTTTTTTTCCTTCCTCCTCCCCACCCCACTGGGAGGGGGGAGGGGGAAGCAGCTGCCTGGTGCTTAGTTGCTGGCTGGGGTTAAACCATGACACTTGAGAAAGAAAACTCACTCCTCATATTTAAGTACAGAGAGAATAATTCCAGACAGAAGAACCCAAGCTAAAGCAAGCACAAATGCCTTTCAGCTAGTACAAGCCAAATCTCCTCTCAAAGTTGCCACATAAACCTGAAAGCTAGGGTCAAAATGGAAGCCTAACAAGTCCATTATCTTCCAATTTCCAAGGGAACGCAAAGACTTTCAGAAGTCAAGCTTTGATACGCAACACACTGACCTTGACCTGCAGGATAAACTCTACAAAGTGGATGCCATCTGTGGCTGCAAAGAGGACATCATCAGTGAGAGTCTCAGAGCCATCATGCCGATACCTGTGGAAAAAAAAAGAGCTACACAGATTTCCCACAGACAAAGAAGCTGTGCTTTCTGGTCATGCCAAACAGTGTGGATCCCTTCCAATATAAAAAGCCGATCCCTATGCAAGGGTGTCTATCTAAGAGTGCTGATTCTGGATTAGAGTGTCTTCAGAGGGCTTGTGGGGTCTCCTACAAGAAGAAAACCCCCAAGATACACCAGACATCTGCTGGGAAAAAGGTTTCACTGAGGCTTTGTTGTCTATGTTCTGGCTGCTTGTGAGGTGTCTACCAAAAATGTCTGTCCTCGCGGTGGTAGGTGCCCGCTTTGACAAACAGGTGGAAAGAGAGGCAGGGAGCTATAATTCTGCGTGCATGTAGAAAGTAGAGTCTTGTTCTTGCCAGAAATATAGCAGCAAAATTTTCATCCCTATGTTAATCAGTGTTAATACAAGTTTTCCTGTAAACTAACTAAGCTTAATAAACACACAACTTCCTTAAAAGAAAAAAGCTGGCAACCATTGCCTGCTTCACAGGAACTGCATGAATACAGAATTTGCCTCCTCATCTGCACGGGGCAGTGCTTTATAGAGAAACCTGTCTACATCAGACATGGTTGCTGGCTCCCGCTTCCTGGCCACACAACAGCTCAGTTTCTACAGTGACTGTTGCGGTCCCCAGGCTCAGCCAGCAATCTTGGCCTGGAGCAGCTCTGCCAGAGCCGTGCTATGGTAAGCATGGCTAGCTGTAGCCGCTGCACCTCGCACCGCTTCACTGCAGGGCTTTCACTCATCCAACTGAGAGACTCAGCCACCGCAAGAGGAAAAGACAGCCACTCTTCTAACCTGACTGCCAGGGTACGCAGGTCCCCACAGGAAAGCCTGTCGCCTTCATTCATGGGAATGCCATCCAGCTCCATCGCCCCATGCTGAGGCTGTCTCTGCAGGAGGAGGAGAAGAAGCTCCCGTTTCGTGTCCACGTCAGAGATGAGAATGTGTCCCTCTGTGACAGGGCTCAGGCCACCCTCTTCCACTCTCAAATGGCTTGTAAAAACCTGCATGGAGGAGAAATGCTGAACTCTCTTTTCTACTGCACCTCCAAACATACACCGAACAGGGCAATTTCAATTTGCTCTGGTGTGAGGATGTGTGACATCTTAAAAACCAAAATGCAAAAGGCTGTACTCTTTTCTGCTGTGTTAGGAAAACCTAAGGAATTTACTAATAGTAGGCCCTAATAGTGCAGCCCAGTCCTGACCCCATTCACAGAGGCTCCTGGCCTTCATAGGCCATAGGCAACACAAAGAGGAAGGATGCAGTTTTGCTAACCAGGATGTGACATACATATTTTTGTACAGCCACCCAGACACTGAAGGTAGTCCTCAGCTTATTTAGCACAAAAAATCACCTTGCACACCCACTAGACTTCACCTTCCACTTCAGTCCCAGTGCAGGCTACGTGCAAGACACTGAAACCCTGATCCCATGGAAGATTTATTTTTTATTTCGGTCAGATCAGGACATCTCTCTGCATTTCTGTTTCTACCCAAAGCCATTTCCAAGTCCTTCGCTCTCACTTTCACCACCACCCTACCTCTGGGGCTTGATTGTCCACAGGAAGAATTGTAATATTAAAGCAGACCCCATACAAAGTGCCACCATGCTGATTGCTGACAGAAAAAATAAACTGGACATGCTGAGGTTCAGGCCCAACGTCCTGCAGTGGTGGCATGTAGGCAACTTTCATATAGTTCACAGCATGCTGCAAAAAGAGAAGAGGGGTGCATGTAAGAAGAGATAATGGGAGTAGCCATAATTCAGGACATTCGGGACCTTTCTCATCCACTGATTAGATGTTGTGCGAACTATCAAAACTAATTCCAGAAACTTTGAACCTAGTCTTTAGCTCCTGGCAATACCTTGATTAAATGCATCTTTAGCTACAAATGAGGTGAGTACAAGTTCAAATACCCCAACCTGTAGCAAAAAATACAGACACAGTTTATAAGCGATAACAGAGGCAATGGCTTTACCTTCTTGATGGAGCCCTTTAAGAATGCTGGTCCCAGGGCCTTTTCTATCTGTGACTTTAAAATAAACAATTCATCAAAGCATAGTTTTTAATGTAACATCTCCCATAGCAGCTGAATTTGCCCTCACCAGTATGAATAAACTGCACACCCTGCCTCCCCAGGTGAGGGCAGGTCGGTGAAAGAGGCTAAAATAATCACCAAAATCTTGCATCCAGACACCCATATTAGGCATGTGATTAATCATTTGTAGGCTCAGAGCTCTCATTATGGTTCTGCAATGATCACCGTTATGCAACCTTAACCATACAGCAGGATATAAAACCGGGCACTTTGCAATTTACTAATATTCATAAGACATCTGTCAAACTACAGAAGCATGAAAACTGAACAACAGAATCCAGAAAAAGGCTTGTTCCAGCCTGTACCACATCTATCGGTGGAGACACTGAGAAGAAGCAGGAAACTGTCAAGGCCTCATTTCCACATTTTGTGTATTTTTTCCTTCCTCTTAACATCATGCTGGAGCCAAATTCAGCCTACCCAAAGCAACTGCAGCCCCTGCTGGTTTCAGAAGGAGAGTTGTGTTTACATATTGCAGAACTGAAGCATGACAGAAATTTGTTTTAAAAGCTGGAATTGAATTAGCAGAGTTTTGAGCTTCTTAGGCAGAGCTTGTGTAGTACTGCTCCTCATTTTTCACCTCTTGTTTTCCTGTCAAAAAGAAGCTGCACACTTGTAACTTTTTAAAATTGTTTAGAACTGGTTATGGTATCAGGTAGCATAACAAACCTGAGTAAATGACCGCAGTGCAAGAGCAGCAGGATCCTTGACCAGCTTGGGGATGGTGTCCACCATAAACAGCTTCCCAGCATCCGAGTGGCTGTACAGAAATACGTATGTCACATCCTGGTTAGCAATACTGAAGAACAGGAAAAACAACAGTCACATAGCTCAATCTTGCATTTCAGATTAACTTCCCACTCCCAACTGCATTGAAAGGAGAAACATTTTTCTTTCTTCTATCCTTGTTATTCATTTAAACATTATCACAGAAAACTGACCACAAGAAATATTTTTCAGGATGGTCATGAAAAATCATTGCATACCTTATAAGCAAGCTCTGGGTTTGCTCTAAGTGTGTCTCTGCACACCCCAGATACCATTTACACCACCTGCAAGTCTAGTCCATCACATTCTCATTACTTACATGCCTCTATTTATCTTTACGTAGAAAAACTATTTATTTCTGGTTTTCGTGCATCTTCTAAACTTCTGAAATGAACCAGTTTCCAGCAAGCCAGCTTTCCAAAAGCAGTAACCAGCAAACTGGATAACCATGTGGCTATTTGACTGAATAGAGGAACAGCCTAAACGTCCTTCTCCCCCAGCTGCGTACCGATCCTTTGTTGCTTGAGGTCAAAATTGAAAGTGTTGATCTTCAGCTTAAACCATACAATAGCTGGATTTTAAACTTTTATATTTAGCAAATTGTTGCCAATGCTGTCATGAATTTACCAAATGGTGAAACAGCATCAGTGACATGTAAACTGCTACTACACCCCTTCATCCCATACCCCTATTGCCCCCATAACCAGTTCTGCCTACATTCTGCTCCACAGGTTCCTGGTCCAGGACCAGGAGTCCTTCACAGTGCCATGGTAATAATACATATCCTAGAAAAAGCTGTAGCACCTCATCTTCTCAGTCTGGGGCATGCCCAGGTCAGCCCCACGGTATCAGCAGAGGTGCTGTGACTTGTGCTCAAGGCTGTACAGGATCACACAGTCCCATGTAAAATGCAAGTCCAACAAAAGGAACAAAAAGATTTCAGGTGCTTTCCTCCTTCTTACTTCTTGCTAAACTATGCATTTTTTTTTAATTACTCTGTGTATTATTCTGTTGCTTTCAGCTCTAGCTCACCCTTAATCATCAACAGGAGAGCTACACCCAGCTATTGTCACATGCATTTTAAGCAAACAGATGAAGAACCTGAGACACAAGCATGCTACTGCCACTGAGGCTGCTCCTCTTACATGGGTCATTGCCCTGTCACACCTGAAAAGTATGGCAGGTCACACCTACCCTTGTGTGCAAGAGAAAAATGGGGAAGTGGTTATGGTGTATGTGAGTTCCCTGTCTTGCTCTTCCACATCTATGAAGTAGAGGTGTTTCTTAGTTAGGTGAGCAATCTCAGTCTCCTTAACAACCAGGTGACGGGTCACTCCTGGGGCTTCTCTGGGTAGCTGATCATCCACAGGGGTAATGTGCACCATCATCACCTGAAATCAGGAAGACAGTAAAATCAGCAGCCATTCCTCTCAATAAGAGAGTGTCCAAGCAGCTGTTTACAAACATGCACACACAGAAGTAAGTGGATTACTGGAATATGAGATACAGGATGTGGCTGTCATGCCATGTCATGAACACATGAGTAACACAGATATACAACAGTTAAATGCAAAGCCTATGAATCTTAGCAGTTTCCCTTTAAATTAAAAGCGAAGTTAAATTCAGTATCTTGGACTCGTGGGTGAAATAAATAGTCCCTTCTCAGTTGACTTCAGGAGGGCTGTTTAATTTGTTTGTACTGTCTCCAAATCTAATTTGTTTTCAACATTTTATTTTACAGTGTAGGAAAAAGTCTTTACAATGGACTTGTCTCTTTGTGGCCAGGCAGAGAGAATTACCCCATGGAAAGCAAGAACAAGAGCAAGAGCTAGCTCTGAAGAACATTATTTGTGGTGATGACTGTGGTGATGGCAAACAGAAAAGATCTACACCAGTTTGATTTGAAAGTCTGTCAGAAGGTGTAAAATCATCAGCCATTTGAAGGAAAAATGCAGGACTCTGCCAAAGATGCTTCAGTTTCATACCTGTGGCTCTGAGAGATTGGGAGGGTCATGGCTATCACATAGCACAAACTCAAGGGAATCTTCAAATACTTCTCCTCCCAAATGACGATAATAAATTATTCCACTAAATAGATCCCTCTGAAGAAAACTGCTGACAGAATACCCTGTTGAATTGAAGAACATATCTTCTATTGAACAGTGCATGATTTTAATAATTCATAAAAATTATCCATTAACTGTGCAAGTAACTGGTGAAGCATCATGTCCTCTTTCTCACCCTAACTAGGGCAAGCCCTTTGAAATGTTATCTCATTGTCTTCCACGTTTCCTGAAGACCATCAGCTTCTTTTCTATGTCACTTAAAGATCATTCAAAAAATGAAGCAACACAGCAAATGGGCCTAAAGCCCTGTTCAGAGGACAAAAGAGAATTTGCAGGACTAGCAGCCTCTGCAGTCTAGCAGAGGAATTTCTGAGTTCAGTGAAATGGAAGGAGAGCTTGCTTCCTCTTTTAGTATCATTAGCGTCATCTAATAGCTTTGAACTTGTCAGGGATCCTTGCAGATAAAATAACTCCTGATGAGCCCAGCTTTTCTGGAGGAGAAAAATATAGTAGGGAAATAGATTCAGAATGGAAGAATTATGGGATAAATTGTGTTCACAAGTATCCTGGTGCAGAGACCAACATTAATTAATGATGGGGATTTACACTATAATGAAAGAAGTCCAAATTTGCCATGATTTGTCCTGAGCCAAAATAAGTTATCTAATTGTAACATTTAATGTAGTTAAAAAAGGAGGGGACAAAGAAAAGTGTGCTGTTGTGGATGTGTTTCATTACCTATCAAGTTTGGTCCTGGTTTCTTCATGATTTCTCCAGCCTGTGGTGGCTTGGTAATATTGAATAGTATGTAATCATCACTGGAATCCATGTCAGAAGCATGAAGCATGGAGCTCTCAATCAGGATTGTCTGTCCCTCATGAACTTCAATGACCACATTGCTGATAAGAAATGGAGGGCTGTCATCTTTAGGGAGGATATTGATTGGAAACTTATGGCGAATACTGTGGGGGCCATCAAAAATCCTGAATACTACAAAGTCCTTAGTAGAATCGCTGTCGTCATGATGGTAGTGAACAACTCCAGCCTGAATGTCAGAGACTGTGAACATGAATCCTTTCCCTCCTGTCAAAACAGTGGAAGCAAATGCATCAAAAAAGTGCAGTCCCACCCAGAGGAGAATCCTTCCACCACTGGGAATGTTATTAAGGGAGAGAGAAGGAGAATGCATTTCTAACTAGAAAAATCAAATGTAACCTCACCTACTGGAAACAAGTTTGTAGAACTTGGAATAGTTAACAATAATGCAGAATTTGCAACTGTGGTAGCAGAGAAAATCCTCCAAATGTCCATTGCACTAAAGATAACTGGAGATATCAGGGATTTTTAACTGTGACTGTTTCCACTTTAATTTCAACCTCTACTTTCTTATCAGAACATTTTACATGTATTTTAAGCATCAAAGAGAATATGCTTTATAATTACAGCTCAGCGTTTCACTGCAAGTAAAAAATAACCTTTGTAGGTCTTGGTTTTTCTGCATATTGAGGTTACTGTCGATTATAAGACAATTTTACACCTCTGCTTCACTAGACATGTTATGCACACACGCAAATACTCAGGCAGATTAAAGGTTTCGAGAACTGCAAGCTGGTGCTGGAAGAGAAGATCTCCCCAGGGCCTCCAAGGAAAATATTTTTTTGCCCTCCATGCTGTGTAACATCAGCAGAGACCCCCACCCACTCCCTTTGCTCTTTACTTGAAGAGAATTATGGGCAGACTTTAGGATGGAGAAATAACTGCCTCACCACCAAACAAAAACCTGTCAAAGGTGACAGAAGGCAGAGAACAGCACCATACATACCTCTTTCTTTCAGGGCTTTCCTTTATCTCTAGGGCTGGCATTACCAAACCCAACAAAAGAGCATTCAAAATATTGGCTTGATTCACTGTTCCCTGCAGTTAATGGGAATCCCTCCAATTACTCATTGGGCAGTGGCTCAGACCATTTGCCAGCAGCATTAGAGTTATGGTGCAGCTGGAGGGCTAAACCTGAACTTTCCTTTAAAGTTTGAACATCAGTTGGTGCTTGCTAGACAAAAAAGGCAATTGGCAAAAATCGTGGTGATGGTTTCCTTTGCATGTGCCTATGCAGACACATAAAAGAGAATAAGGTGCAGCCGCTGGAGAAGAAGTATCCACCCCTGGCTGACCCACAGGAGGCTGAGAAACCCTGGGGGGCTGCGTGCAAGGATGGGACTGCCACCACAAGATGGGCCCTGGGCTCTGTGTGCTCCTGCAGGCACAGCTGGTCTGCTGCTCTACGGCTTGCAGCCCACTCCCTGGCTGGCTGCACAGCCCCCCCCCCCATAGCACCATCTTTGGGGCTGAGCCTGTCGAACACTGCTGACACACAGAGTTTCTGTTTGTCGCATTACAGGAGGATGATCATGCAGACACTGAACTCCTTGGCAGTAGTCTCCTGAGATGAAACATACTTCTGAATAGTTTCTGTTTCCACTAAATTCCAAATATCACCTTCCCCTTTTCTTTAAATACTTGCTTTATGTCTCTAGGCTATGCATTTTACACGAATACATTTAACTGTCAAAAAATCCAGCATTGATAGTGGCAGTATCTTTCCACCCTGCCAACAGCAGAATGACTTTTTTTACCTAACCATTTTCCCAAAGAGAGCAGCACTGTGCTGACTCATGAGATAGATAGATAGCAAAGCAAAATTAGTAATACTGACCATGCAGAAGGCTAACAAATTAGAAGTCTAATTTAATTGCCACTTTTTTAAATAAACCTTAAAGCTGCCAGTAAATAACAACCGTATCCAAATGTTGTCTGTATTTGCCAACAAATAAAAATCACTCGGCATTCCTTAGCATCTTCAAGCAAAAATGTGAGAAGTGAAAATATAGTGACTGCATTTCACCTAGGTCATGCCTGCTCAGTGAAAGCATAGCTGATTTCTTTAAAATTTCAGCTTTGGGATGCGAACGTACGTTAAGAAAGCAGAAGTTTAAACACTGAGTTTTTCGGTACTCTTGTTTTAATCCCCGTGCCTGGCGCGGTTGCAGCAGGGGAAGCCGGTCAGCAGAGGGAGCAGAGCTCGCTGGCAAGCCTGCCTGCGGCTGCAGGGCCGGCGGGGCCGCCTGCCTCCGGCCGGGGCAGCCGGGGCCGGAGGGCAGAGCCGGGCGGGCTGGCGGCTGCGGCCCGTCGGTGCGCGGCCGTGCCCGCTTCCCTCGGTGCGGGTCTTGCTCTGCGCTCCGGAGGGGAAACCTGCAGAAGGTGCATTCTCATGCCCCGCGTTTTCTTGTTTCCTTTGAGCGACACAGAGCAATATACGGCTCTGCGGGCGTTTCTCCCTTTTTTTGCAGTGGCATCGCAGCGCTGTCCCTCGGGGGGCTACCCATCCTCATTTAGCCTTGGTGAGACAGGGCAGCATCAGGCCTGCTGCATGCCATTACTAGCTGCATTAGCTCACTTGGGCTGAATTCACCTCCAGTGAAAAAACTAAGAACCAATTTCATTTTCAAATGAAAGTGGTGTGTAGGCAAAATGCCAGACTTACAAGTATCTCCCACTTAAGGACGTGGACAGCATAAATACATTATTTGCAAAAGTGTCTAAGCTATGCAATTGACTTTCTTTATGAGCTTGTGATTTTTTTTATTTCTTACTGTGCATCCAGGTATTTCCTTCTGCACCTTCATTCCCTTGTAAATCTGGCTCTTACGCTAGCAGCCCTCAGCAGGGAGCACCATACAACAGACTCTATCAACGTCTTATTGACTGTCACATTATTATAGCCAGTTGTCACTAGAGAACGCGTTTCCAGGCCCTCAAGTTGACATGAGTTACCTCTCACTGTGAGCCGCCCATGCTGTAAGCCATCAACTGTGACCAAGCGAACATTTTGGATGTCGTCGTTGTCTACAATTTGGAAGTGTTGCCATGTGATTGGTCGGGATTGCCCTTCCAGGAGATTGAGGCCTGCAAAGAGCAGAGCGTTATTTCACCAAAGTGCCTGTGACATTCAAGGCTGTCAGCATCTAACCTTTCTAAAGGTTTTTGCAGTCGGGAAAAAAAGTGTGTTTAATTCCAGCTACACACCTACCTGTGACAAACATTTCAAGGCCAGCTTAAAAGCTTGATATCAGCTTTTATTCTGACATACTTGCCTCAGTCAACTGTCTTTAAGGAATTTTTTTCAGAGAAATAACGTATTCTTGTTCCCAATGATCTGATGGACTAGCTAGGCACATTTCTGGATATTTGCCCAAACCGGAGCGTTGCACCTGCAATCTCACGATGTCTTAAACTGGGCACTCAGCTTCATTAGTGAGTCTGCATTTAAAAATCTATATTGATGTTCATGACAGAGAACAGTATCTCTTCTTTTTACTCAGACAACCATTTCAGGTGGGGCTTCTCTGGGAGACATGAGGCCTCTCCATCTCAGCTCCTTCCCCTTTCTACTGTGAGGAAACTGCTCTTTCTCTGGTGTTAACTTCAAGACTTGTTTGATCTTACACCTTTGCCTTTTGATGATTAAATATCAATGTACATTTCACTCTAGATGGGAAAGCCTGTCCCCTCTCCAGTGCAGGCACTATAAATCTGTTTGAATTAGCCTTAACCATGTAAGGTTTCCAGGCTTCAAATGGCTGGTGACGTATCACGCCCTCTTTTTCTAGTTGTTCATTTTTGCAGACTTCCAATTTAAACAATACCAACAAGCCTTAGTCATTCCCACACACTACCCTGCTACTCCTATTCCATCACATATTTGTCTTTACTATTTATACTCTTTTATGTCCAGTTCGTTCTTGAAGAAAACGCTATATACAGAAATCCTGATTTTCCTGTAACTCCCTTTTTTCTTTATTTTTCATTCCAGTTAAAATGTAAGATTTTTTCAAGTTGTTGTAACGTGTTCCCCCCAAAATGGATAAAGGGAAAAAATAGATTTACGCTCCCTCAGTTTAATGGCCCTTAAACTCCAGGTGTAAATCTGAATTTTAGAGCTTTGTCAAATGTCTGTGTCAAAGTGTTATAAATTCTGTAGCAAAATAAACTGAGGGAAAGAGATCTCACCTGTATTCCATGAAACCCGAGGAGCGTTTGTATCTGTTGTTCTGATAGAAAGATGCACAGTGATCGGTAAACTCTTTTCAAAGTAGAAGTCATGAACTTCAAACTCCACCTGTTGTGAAAACAGACAAACTATTTATTGAAAAAAAAGAACCTGAAAACCAGCTGTACCTCAAAATACATATAATGTCTTCTTACCTGAGAGATCTTAAAGTCTTCTGATAATATATTGACAAATGAAACTTGATTTAGCTTCTAAAAAGTCTTTGAGGTTCTGCACTAAATTAAGTATCTGCCTTCTGTGCTCTTCACAGTGAATGCTGGGAAAGTTAGTTTGCAATGTGTGGAAATTAATGGGAAAGATAAGCATTTTCACTGTTGTTTGGGGTACAGGTAACTCAGTGATTAACACAGGGCTTTTTTTATAGTAGTAGTACGAGGGGGAAGGGCATTTCCCAGTCTTTTAAAATATGTGGGAACAAAAAAATTATGAAAGAAAAGATATGGACTGGCACAGGAAAAAAAAAAAGTAAATGTCAAACTCCTGAATTGTCAAATTCTTGAACCTGTGATCGAACAATGCCGAAAGCAGAACAGAGAAGAGGCACTCAAGGAGCAGGCAGTTTGGTAGGATGACTGATCCTCATACTAAGGAAACAGAAAGAAAGGAGGTTCCTGTGACAGCCAAGGTTAAAAAAAGACAAGCCTTGTCAGCATCAGGTGCCGCAGTTACTGTTACTGTTCCTCTGCTTTCCAGTCAGCCCTTTCCCCAGCTTACCTTGCTCTGATTTTCTGTCTCTTCAGTTTCATTACCTTAGTACCAACCATTTTATTTTGTTTGGGTTATTGCTTAACTATCTTATCATAGTTATTTTATCACTATCAGCGTATTTATATACTTCTTTAACTCATTTCTCTTCCTCTTATATCTCCTTTTCAAGACTATTGCTTATTTCTCAGAGTGCTGGCACACTACTGAATTACACAAAATATCTAGCAGTACTGGTTACTGAAAAAATAAAGTAACACTGTACCCAGAGTAGGAGGCATTCACCATCAGCACTCTGTGGCAGATCTGGAGGGAGAAATATCGCTAGCAGCCAACAAGGGAAAGGTGGAAGTGGTGCTCTGTTTGCTCACATAAAACATGAACGTATGCAGCCTTGGTCTCATAGATAGGCACTGTTAATTTACTCACTTACTCCAGAATCTGCAGATACTAGCCTGCTCTCATCATTTGCATCATGTTCTCTATGTTACTGACATGCTTTTACTCCTCCCAGCAGGAACTGTTGGGAGTCCCTTTCTGTTATCCGCGTACCACAATTGCTGCAGTAGGTAGGGTGCGAGATCAAATGGCAATCCTGACATTTAGCTGGTCCGTCTTTCATGGCTTCAAATACGTCACCTGTCCGCAGGTCACAGGGATGAGTACTGTCACATAGAGATAAAAGCTATGTGGAAAAGACACCATTGATCCTTCCGAAGGTTCTTGGTTAGATCTACAAGTAGTGTTATTCCCCTATTCTCTTCATTAAAAAAAAATAAAAATAAAAAAAGAAGAACCAAAAAATCCTGTTTAGATATTCTCAGTTAGGGGGCATAAAAATCTTTCAGTGCAAAGAAATTCTTAAGTAGTGAGCAACAAATATCTGATTTGTGTTAGACAGTTAAGCTGATGAGCCATAGGAGAAAGTGGTAAAAGATTTTACCTCTGCTCCTGCCTGGCACATGGTTAAAGAAACATCTTTTTTTTTTTTTTCTGAAAAATATCCATTATAAATGAATGCATTTCTTTACAGCTTACTGAATCTTCAGGAGAGGAAAAACAGCAAATGCTCATACGTTACACTGTTACCTCATAATTCCTCCTCTCTGTGTGGCTGTTATTTGGAGGCTGATAGGCAATGAGCATGTCACTGAGATCTTTCCACGTGAAGGAGCCAACAGCTTTTGTATGGTCGGATAGATGAGTGATGAAGCCCCATGGAGGTGGCTTGGTGACGTTGAATACAAGCAGGGACTTCGGAGTTTCGTTGTCTTCAGCATCAATGGTTGTTGTTGTAAGGGGGGTTAAAATAAATTGATCTACTTCCAGGATGAACTTTGCCATCGGGGCAGCTTTGGGTATTTGATTGGGAACAGCACCTTTAATCTGAACAGGGAGCCATGCATACTCCGTCTACAAGAGGAAAAAATGAGACAACTGAAAGGACACAGTGAAGCAAACAAAATAAATCCCATTTCCATTACCTTCACATAGCTAACTGGGGTACATGTTAAAGCAATAATTATTTTGAGAAGAAAAACTGAAACATTTTAATGAGAAAATGCCTAAAGTAAATATTTAGACCTCATGAAAAGGTCTTCCAGGTTCACTAGTCTTATTTGTGTCCTTAATTGTGGGCTGAAACAACTTGCTTAATTTGATGTGAGTTTAATGAATAACTTTACCTGACAGAAACATGCACAAGCCATTAATTATTATTAACTGAATATGTTCACACAGCTCTTAACTTATTAATTACTGTATAAGTTGAAGTCAGTGCAGCTCATGCTCTATAAAAAAAGTGGAATTATGCCAGAATTAATTTTGCTCTCAGGCTAAACTCCTTATGCCTGCCAGTAAACAACCAGAGGTGTTTCTCTGTAGCCATAGTGGTCTAAGCATAGAGGCATGGAGATAATGCATTTCATTTGCCCAGCTGGCAACGTTGTAAGAACTGAACAAACTTTCAGGATCACCATCTCTCTTCAAATGTGAAAAGGAGCAATGAATTTAAATTTTTTGAAAACCAGGAAGACAATCAGACACATTGTAAGGTAGCGCAAAAGTCTACCTTGTGCAGAGTTTTGCTTCTGCTGTCTGTGAGATCCAGCCTCACAGGAATATAATCGGTGTCAGGCGAGGGAGAGTCAAGGTGGTGATATCGAATCCCCATCCTCAGAAATTCTTCGCAGCTCATTCTTGTGTTATGAACGACTCCCAGTCCCAGCATGCAGCTCCCATTTCTGCACTGCTGGCCCAGGCTGTGCTCTGTAACCCAACAGAAGCAATAGTGAAACAGTTACCGGGGCAGAAACCGACATGGGAAGCCTGTCCATATAGCTAAACTAACCCTGATAAAAAGCCCGTATGATGAGAATTAGGACTCCTTTCCTGACTTAACTTTTCCTACAGGATTTTGTTTTCAGCTGACGTCTTCCAACTCTAACCTCCCTTGGTCTATCTCTTGGGTAGGTGCTGCCTCCAACAACTCCCTGTGCTGTTTCTACTGAGTCTTGGCACTCCCAAAGCCATTACATTGGTCCACATGTCTAGGAGCCAAAAACAGGCTTCAATTGGGGGATTACAGACCCAAATCTGTGGTCTGCATTGTGCCTCACACAACCTTCATGTCCCTTTCAGTTTCCATGATAGCTCAAGCTGTTTGTTAAACTTCACATGACCCACTCTTACCCAGCACGTCTGAAGCAACCCACTGCTGCAGACTTAATCTGCTGGATCTCTTTGAACCTGCTAATACTAACAACTGAACCACATCGTACTAGGGCCAGGGAAGAAGCTCTGTGGCTGATCTCCACGCAGCTGCACTTCCCCGGTGACGAGCTGGCCGTGAGCAGGCAGGTGGGTTTCCAAAGAGGCTAAGGAAATGGTGCAATTCAGATTTATCTTCCGGTCATAGTCAAAAGCGAGGACGTTCTTGTCAATCACCCTGGACAGACCATAGTACTCAGGGACCTCCAGGGCACCGGAGCGCATTTTGATGATGTTACAGTCTGGCTCAAGTAACTGCACATGGAGCATGAATGTTTCTATAAACGTTTCCGTTTCTGTAAACCTGCAGGTGATAGAAGGAAATTAATTATGCTTCATCCCATCTTCTGTCGCTCTGTGAGTTTGGCATGGGCCTCACCTTCTAAATTGAATTACTTGAACCCCTTTCTCTCATGTGCCCTCAAACCCCAGACTGCCAGAAACCATGAGGTGCCAGACACTGCTGCCCACCTCCTCATACTTGTAAAAAGAGTGTTTGTGCAAAGGAAGAGGTTACTTGCTGTGTATATGCAAGGGTCTGTGTCCCTATCAGCAGGACAGCACAGAACATACAGTGGTCTGAAAGTACTGTTGTCACTTTCAATAATAAAAAAAAAAAAATCACTGGTTTTCTGTAATAAACAAGCAATACATAATATTTATTAATTCTAACAAACACAGTATTTGAGCCTATCTAACATACATTGTGACAAACGTTTCTGTAAACAGATGGTCACGTGTTGACTAATGATGCTGCTGCTGGATCTAGGTAGTTATGATATGTACAGCAGAACATGTTTTTACCATGAAAAATGGACTGCTTGCTCTTCCTGAGGGCAGCTGTTCTCCTGGTAAGAATGAAGTGTGATCTTCCGCCACTGCTTACCTGTACAGCCTAAGCATGACCGTGTCTTCATCTAAAATCGGACAGCCATTGTGGGTATATTTGACTTCGTTAGGAAGGAAGTGACAGTCAAAAACCTATGAAGGAGAAAGAATAGATAAGTACAACACTGCCAAGGATGTTAACTTCACAGCTTCTGTTCCACTTCTCTCTGACTGTCAGGAATGCATCAGACTAAGGAAATTTTTAAACTGTAGTTTATTTCTGTGAATAGGTATATACCTGTTCTGTGGTCTCCCAGTGACAGCCAGAGCAACCACTTTAATGTGGGGCTGCTGGCACTCTACAAGGAAAGGGTATATAAATGTGATTGTTTCAGGCTGCCAAGTCACTCCTGCAGCGCAACAGATAGTTTGAGCACACACTTCTCTACCACCGCAGCCTGTAGACTTGTGGATGCAGTTGTATTCAGTGGGAGAACTGCAGTGGATCTGAAAAGCCAGCAGTTCCTGCAGTGTAAGGTTAGATTTATTAGCTTTTAAAGTTGCTTGTGGTGCTAGCTTGATTATACAGTAAATCCTGCTTTATGGCTACTACGATTGGACTACAAAAGTATGATCCTGTGAAACCTCTCTGTTGGAAACTTTGCTAGCTCAGATTTGTTACATGTTTTTGGAACACTGACTTTGTACCAGTAGCCTTTTACTAGATCAGATGTCATCTGTGTGTCGTACCAACGCCCAGCCCCAATGTCTGTGTAATCCCACAGCATAAAAGGAAGCAGAATTTCTATATTGTGTCCACCAGCTGATTCAAAAGAGGCTAATACTTATGACATACCTGATGTAGGTCAAATTTGCAAAGATGGCTGGCCTCAGTTTAACCATCTAAGACAGACACTTCTTTCAGGCTGATTGTTTTATTTAATGGTTTATTGACTTGCGAAAGTAAGGCGATGAAGAAAAATGCCTGACACAAATGGAAAAAAGATTGCTTTGGAGAGTTCTGACACACCCATTCTTTGCAGCAGGGATTTGGATTCTGGGGCACAGGATTTTCATGTCCTCACATATGCCAATTTGCAAGTCTGGCAAATTACAATTCCCATGTAGCTATATTTCTTTATAGAGTTCAACAGTTGAAAGCTCCTAGCATTGGTAACACCATGTCTATGTTATGCTTGTGATAACAGGGAACCCCTACACAGTCCATGCGTAGAAGGAGGATACTCATGTTTCATATCTACAGAGACACGGGGCATATTCTTGTCAGCAAGAAGGCAAAAGCTAATCATTGCAGTTCCTGAGTGTCTCACTGTGAAACTAAATGTGGTTTTGATTCAGTTTTTATGGGCAGTATTCACACATGATTAGTTCTTCTATGGACTAAAGTAAAATCCGTTCAGCATTCACTAATAGACCTGATGAGGCCATAACTAATAAGGATTAATACACATATGCGGCTGACCGACAAACCACATCTTTTTGCAGAAAGAAGAGGTAATTTCTTACTACCAGTCATTTCTTAAAATACACGAAAACAATCATGAAAATGAAGTGGCTTACCTGAATTACCTACATCTCCGCAGCCACTTTGGAGGATCGTGAAATGGAAGGGGGATTTTAGTGAGGTTCTGAAATGTTGACTGGAAGTGTAGTGCACAGAGAAAGTCTTTGGATGCTCTGACTTTTAGTGTAAAAATAAAGTAATACTTTAATTCCTAAATTAGTTGTTAATGCATAGTTGCCTGAAGTGCATTGTGATCACTTCATGGATTTACACTAAAGGATATAAGAACTAGTGACCTTTGCTTCCTTCTAGCCATTACGTAGAATTAGAACTTGCATCTTTCTATAACGGAAAAATAATTAGAATTTATCAGCTTTCATTATTACTGGCAGTGTCCACTTCCACAGAAGTTACTCTCAGACACTCAAGCTATGTGATAATTGTTCTGTGTTCCTAGTGATTTTAAAATGTATTGCCTGCTTTTAGCTTTCATCAAGAAGCACATTGTACAAAGTTTTTGTTGTTTTTTTTTTTTAAGTAATGAGTTAGTTGATTATCAGATACATATACATGGATTTACCACTCTTCCTATTGGCTAAAATAATCTTGGAATAATCCATAATATATGGTGTTATGGAAAGTATGATTGATTTTTTTTTGTTGGGACTGCTTAGAAAGGAAGGACAAGAACAGTTCGTGAAAAACAAAACTGATATCATATGATGAAGGTTTTGACGATGTTGTGTCTGTTCTGTTATGTATTGTTTTCAAATGTCACAGAAATATGTTTCGTTATTTTTCAGTATTTAACAAACAACAAATATGTCTTTTCCTTAATGTCTTTTCTTTCTTAGTACAAGCTAACATAACGGAAGGTGATTAATTAATTAGATAGTCCTAAGTGATATCTTACAAAAAAGAAAAAAAAATAAAAGAAGTAGTTAGGTGGTGTGTTACCTTTAAGAAAAAGAAAGTACGTTATGTACAAAAGCCACTCATATTACAGCTTCCAGTAGTTTAATGTTGTACACTGAAGAGAAGATTCTTCACTGATGTAAATCAGTGTAGAGCCCTCAAAGTCAGTAGGGTTTTTGGTGACATGTAGGTCTGGTGTGCACCTGACAATGAGATACTGCTCAGATGATGCATCCCTGCTCATATGAGAGGGGACTGCCTACAGCAGAGGAGATGGTTTATCATACCAAAGAATTAATTTCTTTCTTTCTAAGACATCATTAGTTCCATCTCTTAATTGATAACAAGGGGATGGAAAATGAAGGACCTTTCCACAAAGGTCTGTTACCACTGACTGACAGTCATTTTGTATATGTATAAGACACAATCTGCTTTGCAAAAAGAAACATCTGTTTTATGTTTCCTAATACATTTTCCTTTTATATGAACAGGCAACTCTAATTGTCTATAAATTCAGTGGGTAAGACAAAGGAGATCTAAATCTTTTCCTAATTACTGTCGAGCTTTGTTTTTTTCTACTTCAACTGCTTTTCAATTACGATTTATAATTAAATTGTCATACATTCCTAGAACATTACTCACTTTAATGGCCGTAAAACAGATCAGACCAGAGACATTTTCTGGCTGCAGAATTTCCTGGTAGAAAGAGCATAAGTGGCACCGGGAGGGCCGGACTCTGGCACCTTTTTTCAGGAATGGTGAAAGCTCGGGCAGCAGTTTTCAGTGTCCGGCTCAGGATTTTGTCATTTAAAACAGAAGCCCTCATCTTACAAACACGGTCTTGTTCTTTCCCAGCAAGTAAATATGACTTGAGATAACCAGACTGCTTATCTCGCTGGCCGTCTCCCTGGGGGACACCCCGTGGTGGTGTGTCTCTGGCACTCCCACCTCCCCACAGCTGCGGAGAGGAGGAGAAGGCACCTTTCCTAACAGGACAGCACTCGGGCCAGGAGCTGTCCAGGGGAGGTATCCCAGGCACCGCCAGGAGCCACAGCTCCTCTCCAGCCTGGTACCCCAGGGCCACCTGCCCAGCAGAGCTCGCCCCTCCAGATGAGGTGTGCCTGCAGCCTCCAAGAGCCACGCTCAGCTGCCTGGGCTAACATCAGGGCCATGAAAGGACGGGCACTTAACGGAGGTGGGGTTGGGAGTAGGGAAAGGCGAGGACACTAGGTGTTTTGGAAAATAAGGTACGGTGAGTACACATCTCCTGGGTTCTCTGGAAAACTGCCTCTGACCCTTTGCTTGAAGCACGTCAGGTTACAAACGACAAAGTGGCTTTTTCAAAATACGTGGGTCCTACTGCATGTAGAGGCTGAGGCAGAAATCGAAAGCAATGATGTCACTCACTCAGCCAGCCAGCTTGCCTACAGAAAAGGTTTGCCAGCAATGAGACATGTAAGTCTCTCTTTTTCTCCTCATGGGCCAAATTAGACCGGGGAAATGGAGAAGGGGGGACTACAGTCAGAGCCCCTGTGCTGACAGAGAGCAAGCCCTGGGGAAGTCTCAGCAGAGGCACTGCACTTCTTGGGGCCAGTCTCTAGAGGAGATCACACATTGCCCTGCTCATCGTCTCCTGTTTTCCCTGCCATGCTTCTGCTTCTTCCGAGTGCTGGTTCAGCTGAAGTACTCGTCAGTGGTCTGCAAAAATAATGATGATGACCAAGCCAGAAGCTTTGAAAAATCTATTGAGACTGGTGCTCCTGCATCCAGCTTTGCAGAGACCACCAGAAACCTCAGAGGGGATGTTTAAAACAATATACATATACAAACATACAGAAGTGTATGCTGTATGGTAAAATAAAAAAAACTTTCCAAAAATAGACAAAAACTGTTTGGTTATGGTTTATTAAAACCATTCATATTCCATCTCTACCGTTACATCTTCATCTCAATTACTTCCAACTCCTTCCTGCTATGACTGAAGTGGGGAGATTTGTAAGGCAAATGAGTAGCAGAACGGTGATATGTGAAATATATTTCATTATTCCTACAAGCTTGAAATTTTAACAGAAAACATTTTTTTTTATGTATTTGCCATCTGCTAGCAATTTAGCTGTTGCAGAGCAGAGCAAACAATGGTGTACACAATGTGCTTGTTGTATGTGATTATTTTTTTCTTAATTGCTCCCTAAGTAGTGGCTGCGTGACTAAAATGCAAAATGCTCTAGCAGGCTACGCATTACCTGAGGGACACTGGTTACCCTCATGGTAGAAAACAAAAATAATGACTGGAGACTGGAGGATATCTCCTCACTGAAAGTTCTGAAATACCAATTCTCTGCTTGTGAAAGGAGACTCTGACCGAACTCACTTTTATGCACTCATGTTACTTTTAGCAAAAGGCTGAATCTCACAGATCATTCAGCTTCATGCCTTTTAGTCACTACCCAAAAAAAAAAAAAAAATTCAATAAAGCAGCTCTTTCGAGTTTCTCCCACCCCTGCGCACATGTGGACACTCAGAGCAGCACAACAGAGCCCAAATACCTGTGGAGTTAGTTTCCCAACTCTCTGTGTTATTGGCTCATTAATCACAACTTCTACTTTGCAGACATCCTTCTCTCTGGGGATGGAAAACTTGAGGTCATCTTCTGACAGGAAGACAGACTGTCCCTTCATCACTTTCACCCCAAGGTTGACACTAATAAAGGAGGAGCGTACAACTCTTACTACAATAGGCAGCAGTAGAAACAACCAGCTTTTCTCAAAGGGCTTCATATTATGAGGGGATGCCAGCTCTTTTCCACCAGTGAAAATGTTCTTAACAAAAGAAGTCTTCACTTCCTCCACCAGCAGATTTTCACCATATAATGAAGGACCGAAATGTTAGTCGCAGGTAAAAATGTACCATATGTTTTCTATTAAGATGCACCCCTTGACTGAAATTTGGATAGAAGCCTTTCCAAATATCCTTGGGTTTCTATAAAATTCATTGATCAAGCCTGACAAAATGATGAATGTGTTCTCAGAGTACTTTTAAGGTTTGTTAATCCTGAAAAAAAAAAGAAAGAAAATTGATATAAGGCATTGAGCAACTATTGGGGAAAAAAAAATAAACACATAAAAAACTTCCGCCATTTCTTACAATTGCAGTTCATTTCAAGCAGCAGCTTAACTTCACCTTTGAATACTGTTAAGTGCTTGCATGCTCAGAAAATTAGCTATGTACCAATGAGACTTCTCCCTCAACAGATCAGCTCTCAATATGAATTCCAGGCACCTTTAATCCGTATGCACGTACAAACACTTGCTGAGTAGGATCCTTTGTTACTGGCCTTTTCTACTTCTGGACCAAGTAGATATTAATAAAAGGGTAGGAGCATCCAAGTAATTTGAAAGTGCAGGAGTAGGCATTCGTCCAGACTAAATATACCTGAAAGTGGGATAAAGGGAGAGTGGCCTTTTGTTAAATCTTCTTTTGTTTTGTCATTGAATGGGGGGAAAAAATTCCACCTTTAGTTGAAAACACCTTGCTAGTGCCTCTCCACTCTTCCTGCTATAGCAAGTAACTATGCCAGGATGTCAACACAGAAACATATGATATGGCATGACAAAGCTGAATTTTTTCTTTTTCACAAAGAAAAAGTAATCATTCTGAGGCAAATTCAAGGGAAATAAGGAACAAAAGATAATATGGAAAAAAAAATTACACAAGCTCCTCATGCCCCCAGTTACAGTTAATCTTCATCACTCATAAGAAAAACATAGTTCTTCTGACATTGAACAAGCACTACTGAAATCCTTATAAGACCCTAATATCTACAACCCTCCAAAGTAACTGAATCTATGGCCCAAACAATAGGCAAAGGTATTGATTTAATTAAATCTGATAAGATCATAAAAATTTCAAGCTAGTAAAGCATCAACATTCCTTCAGTTTCTTGTAAATTTTTAGTGCCCTGACTACTTATTTGCACAGTCTAATTTAACCACAACCCTACAACCAACAGTGACCTTTCCTGAAAGTGAATAAAAAACCAAATCCATGTATCTCTTTATTTTCTTCGTTATTGTTAACAGGTGGATGTTCACTCCACTGTTTCTGGCAGGATGACCTTCAGAACAGCCTACAATTGTATGCACACACCCACCCAGCTTTGCATTTCACTGAAAAAGATCAACAGTTAAGAATTTCTTTAAAATTATTGACTTCCTAAAGTAACATAAGACAGATCCACTCACTTCAGCTCTGATTCAAGATTGAAGATGTTGGGACTAACATATGTTTAAAGTTAGATATATGTTGACTATGTAGTCTGGGCTGCAAATCTTAACTCTGATTTTCTAGCTTTTTATCTGAAACTTTTTCTATTTTGGTCTAAAATTATGCAGCCAGATCCGTCTAAACAAAATCTGAGAGAAAATGTAGAATTCTAGCCAGAGGAAAGGGAACTCCATGGTTGAAAGTTTTTTAATGTGTTCCAGAAACAAATCAAAATCTCAATTCATTTTAAAAAAGTTTACTTATACGGAGAGCTTTTCCTAAAATCCAGATATGTAAATGTGTCCAAAGTACTTGCTAATTTTTGTTTCTTTCTAGTGGGATGGGTATGCATAGCACTTCATTGAAATAAGCACATCTGAGACAGCACTCCACTTCCTAAAATTCACAGTTTTGAAACACAGTCTGCAGTTCTATAAAGGACAGCTTGGAAAGAGGGGGAGGAAAACAGATTACACTTCAGCCTCCAAGTGAGAAAGTATGGTTTGCAGCAAGTGCACCCTTTTAACCTGAATATCTGACTGGCATTTATCACATAGCGGACGGATTGCTAGCATTTATCAAATATAATCTGTGTTTCCTTAAAATACCAGCTGCAAAGCATGGAGAGATGTTCTGAGTGAAAACCTTCTCTATTGCGGTGCCCTCTTCCTACTTCCTGCATTGACCAAAGTGAAGATAGGACTGAGGGAAGTGAAATAACTTCCTTGGCATATGTCCCAAGAAGATGCTCTGCCTAATGTCTTCCCTGACTTCAGGCATGCCAGGATCCTTGGCCAGCAGGAAGCTCCTGGCACAGAGACTGCAATGGATTTTAAATCATTTGACTCCAGACCCTGATGAAGAAGCAATGCATGAGTAAGTCTCAGCTAGTTTCAGAGACAACGCAGTTGTTTCTTAAACCATAGAGAGGCTCAGATAAGAAGAAAATAATTAGGAATTTTAGACTCTGACTAGGACCTGGCAAAGTGTTAAGAGGCAGTCAATGACTCTGAAGCATAGGCCTGGTGGTTTACAGCTCATGACAGTGCCAGTAACTTCATGCTCCATAATACCAGGCTGGGGCATTGATTTACAGTGCAAAATGCCTTTATTCACACTAGGTGAATAAGGCACTAGGTACCTTATGAGAAATAATAAAATTAAAGCCTGGACTGTTTTGACTTTTTCCACTCCCACCTGGATAGCTGCCACAAAAACACGTTATAGTTCAGAGACAGCCTAATTACCGGTTCAGAAATGGCACTGGTCGGCGAGTCTGCACTTTGTCTGCACTTTGACTCTTATGAAGCCCAGGTAGATCTGTTTCTGGTGCCTGCCCCATAAACCCCAGCGCTGGGTGCAGGTATAAACCTCAGGCACAGGCAGTGGTTTCTTTGCTACCTTTTATTACCCTGCATCAAACACTAAGAGCAGAAAGGCTCCAAGAGGAGCCAGGAGCATTTTGGCCAATTCCATGGTGGTTGTGTGAGCCATTCTCTGCTACAAAATTGGTCCCATGTTGTCACTGTGTATTACAGTCTTGCTTTGACTGCTTTTGCTTGCAGGCACTGCTCCTGTATCACTGTACACGTTTGCCCCATATATTCCAGCAATTGGCTGCTACTTGTCAGCTGCAGGGCTGTCTCCTTATGTGGCCAAGTGAAGATCTTGAGAAGTGTAACCTCACTTTCTCAATCAATTATTCAATGAAAGCAAAATGAAATTACGAGAGATCCTTTCAGCACATAATGGCGATAAAATGAGAAGGTTTTGGAGTGAATGCCATGCGATTAGGGTTCTCCCCTCTGTGTGAAGAAGGCCATTGCTTCCACAAAGTTGTGTGCGTGCTACACGGTACTTATGCTGATCCACAGTGACAGTGCATTGCTCTCCAGCAGCTCTACAACCGCTAGTGATGCCGCTGCCATATTTTGTGGCTGCTTTGGTCTTCCTTAGAGTCTCCTTACTTCTCTGCCCTTAATATCACAGCTGAGCCTGATTCATCCCTGCTATTCCTTGTCGTGTCACTTGTGTATCCAGAATGAACAAATGACTGAGGCACTATTTAATTCCAAATGCACCACAATATTTCGGATATACTTAGACGCTTAATGAAATAATGGTGTTCATGAACAACACATTAGGAGAATCAGTATTTTTAAACCAGGCTGTTTCCTCATTGACTTTCTAAGGGTCGGTCTGTATGGCAAAACACCTGAACCAGATCCAGATGCGCTGTGTGCCTACAAGCTCGCAGAAGGCTTCCAGCTTCAGTCCCAGAAGTAAAATAGCCATGTCAGTTCAGTGATATAGCATATATTAGTTCTTATCCCTCAGTGGCGATGGAGCACATGATTTATGAGGAGAGGCTGAGACAGCTGGGTTTGTTCAGCTTGAAGAAGAGAGGGCTTATTGCTCTTTTTAGACATCTAACAGAAGAGCGCAGAGGGCCTGGAGGTGCACAGCGAAGGGACAAGATGCAGCCCACAAAATTCACAACAAGGGAAATTCACATTAGGTATTAGAAAAAAAAAGCCACAGTGTGCATGGTTAGTGGAACAGGTTTCCCAGAGGGACTGTGGAGTCTCCATCCTCAGAGATATTTAAAAAACAATTAATCAGGGCCTGAGTAGCCTGATGTAACTTTGAAGCTGGACTTGCCATAAAAGCTGGCTGTGCTGAGAGCAAGGGGTGGGAGCAGTTACCTGCAGAGGTCTTTTACACCCTAAATCGTGTGATGACTCTAATCTGAAATGACAGAGCTGTCTGGTTCCCAGGACCCAAGTTAATTACCTGATGTATTTTTGCAAAACACTGCATTGTACCCCGCAAACTGTCCAGTATGTCCCATGAGATCCAATATAAAACCATACTGGCATAAAAAATGTGGCGACAAAGAAAGAGACCTCCTTTCCCATAATCAGATGTAGACTGGCCATGCTGACCCTGTGTCCTGGTTTCAGCTGGGATAGAGTTAATTTTCTTCTTAGTAGCTGGTACAGTGCTGTGTTTTGGATTTAGTGTGAGAATGATGTTGATAACATACTGGTGTTTTAGCTGTTGCTAAGTAGCGCTTATCTTAAGCCAAGGATTTTTCAGTTTCCCATGCTCTGCCAGCAAGCAGGTGTGCAAGAAGCTGGGAGGGAGCATAGCCGGGGCAGCTGACCCGAACTAGCCAAAGGGGTATTCCATACCATAGAACGTCATGCCCAGTATATAAACAGGGTGGAGTTGGCTGGGAGGTGCGGATCGCTGCTCGGGCATCGATCAGTGGGTGGTGAGTAATTGCATTGTGCATCACTTGTCTTTTCTTGGGTGTTATTTCTTTTTTTTGTTGTTGTTACATTCCTTTTCATTACAATTATTATTGTTATTATTCTTAGTAGTGTATTTGATTTTACTTTAGTTATTAAACTGTTCTTATCTCAACCCACAAGTTTTACCTTTTTTTTCCACCTCCCCACCCCACTGGGAGGGGGGAGGGGAAAGCAGCTGTGTGGTGCTTAGTTGCTGGTTGGGGTTAAACCATGACACCCTTAGATTTAGGAGCCTCAAAAAAGAGTCCCGAAGACTTGTCCAAGGCATTGTGCAAGGGACACTCAGCAAAGGGAACTTTGAGGATCTCCTCATCTCCTGGCAGACCCCTGCCCCACTCTGCAGATGAGCCCAGGGGAGAAGGCAGAGGGAGAAGGGGCCTCTGAAGAGGTGGTGGATGTGACTCTGTAGAGTTAACAGAGGGACAGACCAGACTGGGGACAACACAGGGGAGGGTTACTGAGAACTTCAGATGTGGTTTGTTAAAAATTTCCTCCAAATTGCCAGAAGAACATTTCCCTCAGGGCTGCTGGTGCACATGTGAGAAAGGATGCAATGGCTAATTACAAACATTAGCATTCTCACCAAAGACAACTGGTTTTCAATATCCTCAAAAAAAGAAAGAGGAAAGACACACTGCAAAAAAGGAACTCAAAGACTGCTTCAGAGTTATCATCATCACAAAATATCTGACAAAACTTCCCAATTTGTCAAGTGTTCATTGGCTTCAAGAATCTGGAGAACTGCATTAAGTCCCTAAGAGCATCCAAGGGTTATTGAAAGCTAGATGTCCTTCTAACAGCAGACTCGAGAAAACATACATCTGTGCAGGACCAATCCAGAGGTACACGTAGAAACTCTCAGTTGTGTGTCTCTAGATCCATGTCAAGTAGATCTGCTATTTTAGATAATTTTTGAAATTTTTTTTTGTCATTACAACTCCTACACGAATGAAATTTACTTCAAAGAATGCAAATATTAATACATTGGTATGAAGGTTTCCAGCACTACTTCTTTATTTAGAAGTGTCCTGGTTTCAGCTGGGATAGAGTTAATTTTCTTCTTAGTAGCTGGTACAGTGCTGTGTTTTGGATTTAGTGTGAGAATGCTGTTGATAACACTCTGATGTTTTAGTTGTTGCTAAGTAGCGCTTATCTTAAGCCAAGGACTTTTCAGTTTCCCATGCTCTGCCAGCAAGCAGGTGTGCAAGAAGCTGGGAGGGAGCATAGCCGGGGCAGCTGACCCGAACTAGCCAAGGGGATATTCCATACCATAGAACATCGTGCTCAGTATATAAACAGGGGGGTAGCTGGCCGGGAGGGGCGGATCGCTGCTCAGGCATCAGTCAGCAGGTGGTAAGCAATTGCGTTGTGCATCACTGTTTTTTTTCCCTTGAGGTTTTTTTTTTCCTTTTTTTTTTGTTATATTCCTTTCATCATCGCCATTATTATTATTATTATTATTGTTATTATTAAATTTCATTATTATTATTATTGTTAGTATTTAGTTATTAAACCGTTCTTATCTCAACCCATGAGTTTTACCTTTTTTCCCGATTCTCCTCCCCATCCCACTGGGAGAGGGGAGGAGTGAGGGAGCAGCTGTGTGGTGCTTAGCTGCTGCCTGGGGTTAAACCACGACAAGAAGTTATAAAGGTACAGATTCCTGAGTCTGATTCTGAGGAGGGCTAATATGATGTAAATAAAGACTAATCCCAATGATTTAGATAGCTATCTACCAGTGCAAAACAACTGACAATAATTTCAGAAACAGCAGCAGTAACTCTCAGTTGTAATATCTAAAACCTGACTAAAAAATCTGTAATCACTAGTGACCTTGAGCCAAGTCTCAATGACACCTAAAGTCTTCAGTGGGATTTGGATGAGACCTTCAGAGTTTCTCTGTGTGTGACAAAATCTCTGGTTGCCTGGGAGACTTCCCTGAACAATTGGATCCAAAATTGCCCTCTTCTTTTGCAAAGCTTGAAAGGGATTATGGAGGACAACTGTTGTGGGCTGGGAGTTGGACTGATTTGTTTTAATGAACACCAGAAAAAGTTTACAAGAAACAGAAAGAACATAAGATTTTTTTTTTAGAGGATGGGATTAAAGAAAACAAATAGCAGCCTTCCACAATTTCTAGGAAACAAGATGAATGCTATTACAGCAATTAAAACTTAGCCCAGGGCAATGAAAGGATCCCGAGCTATTAAATTAGGGGGTTGTCACTTCAGAATGTGCAATTAACATATGTGCCCCTTGGACTGTTTGCTGTTTAATGTTTTTGTTCAATGCACTACAAACAAGGATTATGGGTCACATAGAAACTATGTATTCAGCAAGGTATTTGCTGAGTTAAGGAATGGTAGGTAACAGTTCCCTTCTTTTTTTCCTTTCTCAGTTTTGGTCTGTGAATGGAAGTCCTGTGCACTTTTTGACAAATCCTGTACACTTTTTAGCAAAGTAAGGAAACAAGAAGTGTTTCATTACATGGTCAATTAATAGACTTTTCTTCATCAGGGAAAACAGCTGAAGGATGTGAAGCACATCAGATATATCCAGGTTATTAACATTTCTTTTTTCCTTTGTTTCTTTGTTATATTAAAGCAAAATATTATAAGGTAGAAAAAAACTGTTTTTCTTCATTCTACCCTCTTTCGCATTGCAGATACTTTAACAGTGATTATCAGATTAAGACCCAATACATTTTCAATTTACAGAGATTATTTCTGACTTCAATGTTCATTCTCAGCGTGATATTGTCACTGTCATACACTAAGTTATGATTCACCCAAGCTTAGGGTATTAGGTAGTGGAAATGGATTGCAGAAGTATCCCCATGTGCTGGTGGGCCAATATAAGACTGAAAACATATTTGACATTACACAAAGGCAGACAAGTACTAGAGGAGAAAAATCTGAATTTAACACTGTAAACATTGTTGCACTGTAATGCCAAGTCTTGCAGCTTAATGCAAGGCTGAAAACTGAATTATTCTTTTCCACAGCGTTCCTCTGTAGCCCTTGCTGAACCCTTTTAATTTCCACTCCTTATGGGACCCCCTTTTGCATCAACCAGAAGTTGTAAGGCCAGAGGGGTTTCTGTCTAAGGAGCAGTGCTCCACTCTTTCCCATTAAACAGAGCTAACCCATAGGGGAGCAGATGGGGGGGCTCAGACAGTGACAGACAAGAAAATAAAGGGAAAGAAAAACACTGAGAGGAAGACTTTGAATCAATCAAGAGCAGGGGTACTTAACAACAGCTTGGCCTTCAACCATTACACAACATACTTTTAAAAAGGCAGAGCAGGTCAGAGCCCCAGACTGAGACTAACAAAAAGGAGCTATTGATTGTGGTTTCCCCTTAAAGACCATCTTGAAGACAATGCACTGTTCCCTTTTAAGTGTTAAATAAATCTGCTTATATTGTTATAAGTACTTTAAATTTTGAGATAGAGATTGAGATCCCATTGTTAGCAGATGTCTATGATACTGAAGACAACTGCAAAAGCAAATAACATCAAGTCTTGGCTTTTGTTTTAATAAAGATAAGAGACTAACAGCTAAACTGCATTTTCTGAACAGGTAAATATTTCCTCCTCAAAAGACCAATGAAAACGTCTTTGCTCTCTACTCTTTTAAGTGCAGAAAACTGTCTCACATAACAGAAGTTGAGAAGATAAAGGTGAAGGGATTTTTTTTTTCCTCTTAGTTGCCCTTTATGTCTTTTTAAGATCATTACACAAACAAGAACTGCCACCCTCTGACTGCCCATTCTCCACCACACATGAACGCTGAATTGGAACAGAGTGCGATGCAGAAATGACTCTGAAAAAGAAATAATTGTATCTTTTGACTGCTGTCTGAGGAAGTCCATAAAACACTCCAGCTTCCAGTGAGGTTCTTCCACTGATGCTATCCATAGGTCACTATCCTGCACATGACCCTCATCCTCCTGGGTCTCAGAACTCACTGATTTCCCATCTTCCCTTTGGGAGTATGAAGCTATAGGGGACAGCTGTTTGCAGGGAAAGTCAAGCCAGCCTAGGAGAAACGCAGACTGAATCAACCTCTTTGCCATTTCCATGACTAATTAACTTTTCAGAAGGTTTGAATATTTCCACTACAATTTTCTTTCAACCATTCAAATACAGCAAAAGGTTGGGTTTTTAGCAGTCAAAGGGTGTAGGCTACTTCTCAGTGTAAATGTTAACACAAACCATTATATTTTTTTACTGTCATTGTTTTGTAGGTTAATGTCATACTGGTACTCTCCTAAGAGCATGACACAGTTGTAATGATCAAAAGCATATTTAATCTCTCTTTTTTCCTCCTTTTCCCGTACGAGAAAGGAGAGAGGGATCCTGGAGATTCCCAGTTGGGGAGGTGAGGGTGAGGGAAATAAACTAGGGGAAAACTAGTGAAAACAGTAAAGTAAAAGGACTAGATTAGCTATCCTTTTTATTTCATGTATAATCACATGCACTGCGGAGAGGGAATAAGACCTACTCTTCTTAAGAGAAGAGCAGTCTATAACAACATGTGGGTAGCAGAGTGGCTTCCCCTAATCCACCCAGAGAATGACTCAAAAATAAAAATTACAACTACCCCTAATAATGGAAACTGTGGATGGGTGAAGGGAGTGTAGCAGATAGAGGAAATCTCCCAAGACCATTGACTTTGAAAAGACATTTCATTTTAGCAAGTAACTGGTAATGGATAGAAAAGAAACTAGTGAAACTCAGCAAGCACCCTAGGATTAGTCAGTGACCATCTTGCTTGTGTTACAAGGACAAAATCGTTAGCTTTACCTTGATCCATAACTTTGGTGAGTGAAGACAGAAATGACAGCATTGCATTCAGTACCCAACATGACAACACAAGGCTTCCAGCTCTGGAGCCCCATGCTTTTCCACGACCTTTGCAAGCTATGGTCAGATCTCATGCATGAGGTGCTAGATGAGCTTGACTTATGGCAGAGCAGCTCTACCAGAGAGTGAATGCATCTCTGAGCCACAAGTGTGAGGGTGTCAAAACCTATAGAAAAGGAGCAGGAAAAGCACAAGGAATAGCAAGGTGAGGAAGCAGGGACAAGGAACCTGTGGCCCACTGTCCAACAATGACATTGTTTCATTACACCATGAACTGCAAGGTCTGATACTTCTGCAAAACAGTCATCAGGCACTGGTGGTGAAATGCAGTACCACTGACATATTGCACCTCTCCATAGTGTTACACATCTGCTCATGTACTTAGTAAGTTGTATGTGATAACACCCAACCCTGCTCTACATGGAAGTACAGAGAAATGAAATGTCAGTGGGCTTCCACCTCTGGCAGAGCCCCTCTTACAGGTAGAAACCTACCTGAGGCACAGCATGTGGTTTTGGTGTTTTTAGAATAATTTCTTTATGCACGGCTATTGGTTGGCTGGTTAACTGAGTGTGGGGGAGAAGGCTGAGCTTTGAGCTGATGAGCCTTGAGGGTAATGGCAAAGGTTTTGAATTTTTGAGAAGAAAGACTTCTCAAAGTCTGCAGACAGTTCTTCACAAAAACGATCTCACTGGAGGGTGTGCTGCATCTCAGTGCTAAACAAAAGAGGACTTGCAATCTGCTGCACATGCTACACAGAGGATTTCTTTGAACACTTGAGTTTTAACAGCTGGTTGATGGTATGGTTTACACTTTCCCACAAACACACTGGCTTTGTTCATCTCTTTGCGCCTTAGGTATGTGAAACTTAGATGCTCGTCTGAGCGTTTTGCCAGGATTACTGCTATATTCTGGGAGCAAAAGATGTGCCTCCAAAGAACAATTCCTTCCTGTTTATATAACTATCTAAGGGAAAGAGGATAGATTTAGCCCAGACACAAATTTAGGTTTCCAAAGGTATGTGAGGGGACTCCACTGGGAGTTTGATGTTCCCTACATACAAATCAAAAGAGATTTGTGGTTCTTCTGTGAAATCTGTAAGTTACTTAGATGTGGTATGATTGCCTTCAACTTATGTTTGATAAACAAGGAGTATGCACTAGATTAAATAATCACACATCTCATCAAAGTTAATCTAGATCCACTAAAAAAAACCCCAAAACCATAGTTCCTCTTTTGTTAACAATTTTCATTGATAAAGGTATATCCTTATGCATTCAGGATGCCTGCACAGTGCAGCTACAACCTGTCAGCTCATGTAGTCGCATAAGGGTTTTAGACAACATTTGTCAGAAAATCAAACACAATCCAGCTACAGTTTATCTTCACAGCCAGCTGTTAAGAGTTCTTTGAAATACTGTTGCAGGCTTCACAATGATAGCAACTAGAGATGGAAATAACGCATTTCATTAGGGAGTGTTTAACAACTTCTCAAATGTAGTCTATTCAGGGTTTTTTACCCAGCTGCACAAAAGGCAGCTGAATCATCCTAAGGATCTCGTGTTGCAAATTGTGAAAGCATGAAGTTGTGCACGGAAACCCTAGCTACAGTAATTGTAGCCCACACAGTCATTAGCACGAGATAAGTTAATCTGGGCCACAACTGACTGCCACAGAATCTGAAAAAATGAGAGAAGCAAAGTTAAAGTATTGATGACAAATGATCTGCTCAGTCTCCCTTTGTGCTCAACAGGTACAGTCAAGCGGATTGCACTTTTAATGTGTCATTAGTTGACTAGAGTGTGCCATTTTACTGTGATGTTTTTACTACACATACTGTTGTTGCCGTCTAAATTCACTGTTAGATTGATGAAGTCAGTGATCATTTCTTTTCCCCATGAATAAATTAATTCCTGTTGTACTGTAACTAATGTTATCATAGACATGTATTATCAAGACCACTTGTACTGTAACTAATATTATCATAGACTAATATTATCAGGACTACTTCAGGCACTACAGAAGATGAATGTAATGAATGAACAGGCATGAGGGACTTCCACTTAAAGAATCAAGTAATTGTCCAGGGACTTGTTTGATCATTTGTCCTTATACTTGCCTAATTCTTCTCAGGGCAGGGATCTATGCTGGAAAAAATGTTCAAAATCTAAAGGTGCCCAGATCCAAACCACATCATTCTCTAGGTCAAAACGATCTGCATGTGGTCGTGTTGCAGCCAAAATAAACACTAGGGAAGAATCATGAAGAAAATGCTGGCAGGCCCACCGCAGTAACACCCGAGTAAGAGAAAAGAGATGGGACAACTCCTACAGATGTGTGTGCTCTTTTACTGTGAAAGCAACTGGTGATTTACAGTGCCAATGCCTCCCACAGACACCTTGGACACATGTCAACAGCAGAGATGCATTTTGCCTAAGGTAATGTGCAATCCTGAGTTAGCTGAGATGATGAACTAGTGGAATTCTCTAACTAGCAAAAACGTAATGTGCAGAATCCCCTTTTAATAACTGTTTCAAGAAACTGTGTATAATTACCTATAGGATTTGTTGAAGGTCTCAGCACAACACAGAGTGACAGCAACTAATGTCTAAAAGGTGATGTTTTATAGTTTGGTTCTAGATAAATGCATAGAAGTCAGCAGAAAATGTGAAAAATGTGCAAGCACGTGTATGTGTGTGTTCAGAAACACACATAAACATTTACACATACATATGACCAATGAACATCTGTCTAATTCAGATGAATGAAGTCAGCTGTCTGAATGTACATGAAAATGTGAAAATGCTTACAGATCCCTACTGCAAAATAAAAGTCTACAATTTTAAAACATGCATTTAAAAAACAAGTTCTCCCAGCTACATGAAATATATCCTTTAGAAAGACTTACTAATATTGAAAGTTTTCATGATGTTTTTCAGTGCTTTTTATCACATTTCTCTCTCCCAATGTGTCTTACTAAAAAGACAATTTTAAGAAAAGAAATCTTGCTTAGTGCTTCCAAGCTTTTATAAAAGATAAAATCACAAAGTTTTATTAGAGCTGATGGAAGAAAGCCAGCATAGTTGAGAAATCTGTATCAAGTTGAACATTAGGATGAACTAAGTTTCTTGGAATCCTTAACTTCCAAGTTAATTTCTGCTAAACTACTGGCAAGAACAACTGTCTGTTTTCCTCCAAAGTTAGAACTGAGCTTTCATCCATCCTGAGTACAAAAATTACTGTCTGACTGCTTTGCTGCAACATTCAGCAGCAAATTGAATGTCGCAAGCAGTTAAACACTATCACGACTACAAACACAACAGCATTCAGTGTATACAACAAACTTGAAGCAGATACTTACGGGTAGCAGTGTTCCTCCAGGAGGCTGAACACGAGATCATACTAGAATAAAAGGAATAACGAATGTCACTGACCCAGTGATCTCTGGTTTAAAAGGCTGGCAGAGAAAGAAATTCAATGAGTGGGCGACAGAGAGAAAGACCGGGGCGGGCGGGGGGGGTGGGGGGAGCAGGGCGGGGAGGGAGAGAGATTGAATTCCAGTCTTTCTGGTCAGCTTGGCTGTAGTTTTCTCCGTACTAAAAATTCACAGTAAACACTCTTTTCTTGCAAGACTGCTCCTGGCTGCAGAGTCCCACAGTACAAACGCTTTTGGGCTCCCTAGGATAAAGGCATTCTGAGATGCCTTGGAGTGTTTACGCTCAGCAATACTTGTCTGGCAGCCAGCCCCAGATCTTCCTTTCCCCTTCTGCTAGTTAAATCTGTTGGGACTAAAAACTGAGCTCCTGTTAATAAGGCTTGCTCATTTTTTCTCCCCACTTCTGCTAGTTTATTTCCTTCAAACCCCCCCCCCACTTATTTATGTATTAAAGCTTCATAGACAAAGAGGTGATCTAAAATCTTTTCAGATCAGTTTTCCCCACAAGAAGGGAAAAAACCCCTTTATTGAAATACAGACATGATTAATTTTCTCCATAAGATAATAGTAAAGCAGGTTTGATCTTATTTCAAGGTGGCTGATGAAATTAAAATCAAGTGAATTATCAATTTAATAGTAATGCATATTGCCCACTTATAAATGTGATACTTTTTACAAGTTGAAATGTTGAATTGATTGCTGTTCAAAATCCTGTTGCATGTTCAAGCATTAAGTATTCAAATTAACATATATTCATTTTACTGTCTAATTGCAATTGCAACAAAGGAAAATCCAGAGGTATTAAAATTTTCTTTTTTTCCATTCAGAACAGCAGCAAAGAGGAAGGATATAGGCCAAATCCCACCAATTATTTAATACCTCGTGGAATTCAAGATATCTCTCCAGCCTTCTGTCACGAGATTCACATCAGATTTGCAGATTTGGCTCGCTGGTGGGAGTCTAAGTAAAATTTGCTACCACACAGTGGCTCATTCGTGCATCTTGAGGAGTAAACTTGACAGCCCACATTTTCAGAGCACAGAGGCTGTATTGCAAAGTCACAATACAGGAACAGAATTACCAGGGACAGACCACCCTATGCCTGTCTCAGCACAGGGACCAAAACCACTTGTAAGCGTAGGGGACAAACAGATTTTCAGCTCAGCCACAGGGCATTGTTACAAGTGGAAGAGGGACAGCATGGGGAAGAGCTACTGACCCTCAGGTTCCCTGTGTAAGCAGGGGCCACATCCAGCACGACTGTAACTCTGTCGCATGTAGCCTCCCTTGCCCTGTTTTGAACAAGCAAGCTGACTTTGACCTTCATATGGAAACAAAACCGCACTACAAAAATGCAAAACTGAAGTCAACAGTATGAAAGAAAAGAACCAGCAGATGTTCCTGTGGCATGACTTAAAGGCAGATGAAGAAAACAGATGACTGTTAAAAATTAAAATGAACTCAGAGCTACACCATGTGTAATATGATACAATCTGGGATACATTTGCTTATGAAAAAACACTAGGCAAAAAAAAAATTTCCTTGAGGTACAATACTAGTATCAGAGTGATATACTGTCCTGGGTTTCAGACATGTAGCAATCCTCAGATTTTATCAAGTTTCAGAAAAACTTGGAAGGAGTATTTATCTACTCTGAGTCACGTAGATGGCTGTGGGTTAGCTTGTGTGTTTGTGTTTGTGCTTGCTGGAATGTAGCTTCTAATTCACCATGATGAATGGCCTGTTTGTATTGTACAGTGGTCTGGTTAGGATCATCAACGCAACTGTACTTCCAGGCTGATTAAACAAGTGGTGGCTTATTTTAAAGTATAATGTCTCTGACCCATTAATCCATAACATAATTGCAGAAGCTCTTTTCAAACCAGTTTGATTAGTCCAGCAATGAACTTGGCATCTCATTTCTTATTGTACTCCTTAACTACAATTAATTTTTACAATCTATCAGGGTCACATTATCTAAAACGTAGACTAAAGTTACCAAAGCTTTTCTTGAGAAATGCCAGAGCACTGAAGAGAAGACACGCCTTTTGTACACATACTCACTTTTTATTTCAATGTTTGTCCACACAGAAAAGAGAATAGCTCAGCTTCCTGTGAATAAAACTTAAACACAGTATATATTCCTTCTTAATTACTAGCTAAAATTGTGCAGCCCAGACTGTTGATATGAAGGTAATCAGTCAGTTGTTTTCTGTAAGCTTTCTTTAACAAGGTATAGTCATAATCAGTCCCTTTCTTTCCAGGCTTTTATTTGGAAAAGAAAAAAGTGTACCTGAGGCACAAAACAGGCAAGAACACATGCACACCCATACCCAGACACACCCTGCACCCCCTTGCCATCTCTTCTCTTCATTTCGACTTGCATTCATAAGCAGTGGCCTATGTCATCTGCACATTCAGTCAACACGCCTGTAAGGAGAATGAGGTTCTCAAAGTAACAAAAGACTCGTGCTCATCCCAAACCTGAGGCTGTACACAGGAAGATCTGCTGAACTGGGGGGGGGGGGGGAACATACAATTATTTCCCAGGTATTTACAACTTGGCAGAAATTTTATTCTGTGAGCGACAGTACCTGGCTGCAGCAGTCCACTCTTCAGTCTCTAATGTAGGCTGAGGAGAACAGAGTGAAAGATCATGTCTGAAAGGTGAAGCATTAAATCTACCTTCTTCTCCTTCCCCAGCCTATATATACACTGTCCATAAAGAGTCACTGTCCTCCTGGCTACCACAAATGTGGGAAGGCCCCTGAGTGTACTACGTTACATTCTTCCTAAACATAAAAATGCAAGATCAGCAACACAAGGTCAGACAGTGAACAGGAAAATAAGGGTAGATATGTTGACAGAGAGCTGATCCTGCAAGGGGTGTCAGTCCACTAGGCTTGCATGGAGACTCGCCTAGTGGTTCCCACGATCGAGCTCATAAGAACATGATAATCGTGTTCATGCCATCAAAAACCCAGCCTACTTCCTATAGAATAAACAAGGATAATCTGGGACTACTACATGCTTGTGGCTGGAGTCACTGGCTGGGGCTTCTTTGCAGCGCTGTGCACTGCCACCACAACTAGGAGGGCAATGCTGCTACTCCAGCCTGCCGTCTTCATCCACAATAACCCAGAGTTTACAAGCAAGAAGTTAATAATGAAATTCACAATGAAATGGTCTGCTGGTTATTTCCCCTCTTTATCCAAAAGTATTTTCTGGAGCATTACCAAGCAAGTACTATACAAAATATTCCTTTGAGTTCTCTCATAGGAGACTGAGGGTCTCTTGGTTATCAGGTACAGCCAAGCAAGAAACATGCTCAATTTTCATGATACAAAGCAATTAACATATATAACACAACAGAGGAGATGGTCCGTGCTGCAGGGAGTACATTAATTTCGTCTTCCACTTCTGAGGCACTGAAAAGCCTCATCCAAGACCAAGACACCAGAAAAAGTTCCTCTTCTTGGTTAAACCCTCACTCACCCACAGTCACCGAGCAGCAGTGGTGCTCTGGAAAGGTTGCTGCAGTAGCAAACTGGATAGAGACAGACATTACAGCCTGCAGACTCCTTGTAACACGTGTCCTACATATCCTCATAGTTTGGAACACAGTCCTGCACATTTTTGGTGACTTCCATAAAGAACCCAGTGGTTTGTGGCCTGGCAGTCAGGATACCTGGATTCAGATGACACCTACCCCCTTACAAACATGGACATGCAACAAAGCAGCCCTTGAGATTTGGTAATACAGCTGCGTGAGTGAAAAGCATTGGCTATGGCTGTATTCCACAAAACCATTCTTGTCCTTGGGAAATAAAAAGACTGGAAATTAGATTTTATCAGTGCTACTGAGTTTATGTGACATAGGTTTAACTCTCCCTGTAATCAACATTAGGAATGTCAAGCGACACTCCAAACAGCATGGCAAAGGTTTCTACGCTAATGAGTCCAAAATGATAAGGCTTCACACTGTTGATGTTTCTTTCCTGATAAGTATCAGAAAACATTCTTTTCTAAAGGACCATTGTCATAGAAACTTGCCAGCATTTTAAAGAATCTCTCAGAGGCCTAACCTTTAGGGAGATATTTTCAGCTCCAGTGACAAACAATTGACCTCTTAATTTATGAACCATGACATTGCTGTGTTGTCTGAAAAAAGAAGCTGTGACCTAAAGGGAGTTTTAATCTGCATACACTTCCACTAAAATGATAGTAAGGCAAGCTGTTAATCTTCAGGGAATGAGGGATGTTATCCAGATCCAATCCATTGAGAACAGCCACTTACTGAATACAAGGAAGCCTGTATTTACCCTACTGTAAAGCCTCAAACCAGCAGAAAAATTACTGTTATTTACTTCAGATTGCATTTAGAGGTTTAGTTTGGGTTAAGTAGCGGGGAGAATCTCTCTGCAAGCACAGCTGCCCTTCAATTTACTTCTAACAGGTAATGAACACGGCAGAGACACGCTAGCATGTCAAAATGCTCACCAGATTGAGCGTAACTTCTAAAGTTAGAAATTCTGGACGCTGGTTTCAGCTCAAAAGCTTTAGTCCAGCTTCCTGGAAAGCATTTTGTGTCTCAGTTTTCCTATCAAATGAAAACTCCACTCACATCAGTCATGTTAAATGACCTGATCCATTGATGCCCAAGTTGTATCAAAGCTATTTGAAGGCCTGATTGCCTTTAAGGAGTCAAGGTGTATGTTTGTTAAACATTGAGATTCTCAACTGGAACACATTATAGAGAATAACAATGCTATTTATTTCACATATTATGGAAAATTATTTATTTATGTTTACTAAGATTGCTCTTTAAAATAGTGTAGTCTTTTGATTAAAACAGTGTAGTCTTTTGGCAAAGAACAAGGGAGAGAAAGAGAGCCAAGGTGCTATTTTTGTCTATGTTACAGCAAATAAAAGTGTTTTTTTAATGAAGCTGGAAATCTATATGAATCATTCTTTGGGTAAAGCCAGCATTTCTACAAAATCTGACTTATATCTGCAAAGCCTTCCTCTCCCAAACTGTCTATAGCTGTGTCCTTAACATATGAGATGATTATAGGAAGCCTGGTACAGCATGTAACTCATCTTTACAGTAAGCCCTGCGTGATCAAATGAGGACACATCACTTGGTTTTGCAGAGTTTCTTATAAAATTTTATGCTATATATCCTGGCACGACTAACATTTCTCCTCATTTGGTGCAGATAGGCTCATCAGGAGCTCTTTCCATATTTGTTTAAAATCACAGAATCACAGAATGGTTTGCGTTGGAAGGGACCTTCAAAGATCATCTAGTCCAACCCAATATTCACTGCAATAATGTAAATGCTTATCAAGAGTGTTGAGTCTCACAGACAGCCACTGTAATAGAGTCTACTACAGGCCATGTCCCTGTTTTCAAATTCTCAGCAATGCAAACTTGAAAACATTGTTGTGTGGTTCCCTTTGCTTCTCCGTAAGAAAAATGGAGCACAGGTCTATAATTGTGCCCTGCAGGCAAGAGGGCTGGCAATTGTGATTGCTCATTAGGTATTCAGATACAATAGGAAAGGGCATGAGAAATAAAAATCAAGTGCATGCTGAATCTGTAGTCAGTAATTGGCATAATTTTTTGAAATCTTCTCTATTTTTAGTAATTGCAACTCAATATATGCACGTCTTTGTGAAAGAAAGTTGTCTGATATTTCAGTTAAAAGCAAACAAAGCATTGTGTCACAGATGATAAATAAAGGAAATAACTATTAATTGAGCCTCATGTAATGTCAAGTAATGAGTCTAAAAATAATCCACTTTAGATGTGGATACAGCTCCAGGGAGTAAAGCCATGTATTGCAATGCAACAAGTGTTAGCATTATAGTCTTTATTAATCTCACACAACTTTTAAAGAAATTACTCTAATGCATTAATGTCTTACACGGAGCACAGCTGTCAGGAGATGAAAGGCACTGTGTCACTGCCAGCTGCTTCACTGGAAAATACATGCAGAGTATGTATAATAGCAAAGCCCTTGATCACAAAGACAAAATATTCAAGTTTTTGACTGCAGAAGAAGCACTAAACATAAAGTTAAGAATGGCATTCTGGAAAATCAAACAAATAAAAAGCCTTACAACAGGGCAGCACAAAAACATTTGCTTTGTGTCAACCAGATCCAAAAATCAGAACGTTGTCTGAAATGGAAGTTTGAGACAAAGGTGAGTAGCATTTTCAGTAAAATGAGTAGCTTCATTGAAAAATCCATATTTGATGCTATTCTCTCTATTTTTAAAGAGTTTGATTTTTCTCAAAATTCTTTGTATCTTGGGCTAGACCCTCAGTTGTTGCAGAAGAACAGTGAATGGACATCGTCAACGACTTCAGCGTCTTGGCAGCCCCTGCAGTCCTTGGCGTGAATACACCTAGAGCACATCACCACTTCTAAGGTTTCTTCAAATTATACAGCCATAAGGATCAATATACATACTGCAAATCATAAAAATACCTCTCCATAGCCATGACTTTCTTTTCGGAGATGTGAGAGGGACTAGGCACAGCTGGCCGCACAGCAGCAGAGCCCTCTCTCCATGCCCTCCAGGGCAGCCTCACCGTGGGGTGCATGGCCACCAGGGTTGTGGGACTATGTGGCCATGAGAGACGGCCTGTCCCTCATTGGATCAGGATGGTAGAGATACATAACAATGCAGTAGGAAGAGAAACTTAGGCAACCACTGTTCTTGCAGAGCATCTTCTGCAATGTTAAAAGGCATGCTTGCATGTTTAAGCTGCATCACAGAATTTCAATTCTAGAAATTGTAACTATGAATATTTGTACTTGTGCTTCCAGCATCTATAAAGGTATTGATTATTCCCACTTCCCTTCCAGGCTGCTGCCATACACTGCTTATCTAGGGTAAAAAGACAGAGGTTGGGTTTTTCAAATCTTCAGGTAGCATAGTATGAAATGGTTGGCAGTAGCTAAGATGACCATCAGCATTTCTAACTTTTGAGGGTGGGGACAGTCTGGTCTGTCACACAGGCATCACATATGAGGCCCAGGATGAACCTTTTTCCATCCCTTCCTGAGACAACCAGTACGCTCACAGAGGGCATAGACAGGTCTTGAGCACCACAAATGTAATGAATTTGGCACAGCTGGAGACAGGAACTTAATGAAGGCACTGAAGGAGCAGCAATGTCCCCATAATAAAGGAAAGGATTCTAGCTTATGAAGAGCTGGCCTGTTCTTTAATGTACCTAACAAGGGATAGAAAAAGCAATGTTTTTCACATCAAGAAACGCAGGAGAGAAAGAGTAAAGACTACACGTTCAAAATGTAGTCAGACACCACAGGCTAAAAAACCAAACTACATGCAGGACTGTTGCATGCTGGTAGTCTTCCCACTCCTTGTAACAATGCTCACAACCAGGCTTCAAAATGCACATTCAAAATGCCTATGTTTTCCCTCCCTCTCTTTAAAGTCTGTTGTTCCTGCTCCAATCATTCCACCAAAACCCCCAGAACACATAGCCTCGTTAATGCAGATGGGGAATTGTTCTTATAGTTAAACTACTATCCAATTTACTACAGACTGGAAGGCTTTTAGGAATATTACTTTATTGCCATTAAAATATCAATGCACTCAGAAAAGGTTCCTTAGTTGTTTTACTTGAGATAAATCAAAATGAACTTAATGAGGGTCTGAACATTTTAACCCAAAGTCTTTGAAAACTGAGCCTTTTGGCGGGCAGGACCTATATTTTGGCTTACATGGATTTAGACCACAGCTGGCACAACTGGATTTTCATCTCAGTTAATGCTTCTAAAGTTTCACTGACTTTCCTTGTTTAGCTCACACTTCTGTTGACTATGAAAGATCTGTAAAAAAAGTTTTCCAAACAATATAAGCCCTTTTATTTTGTTTTCTGCACAAAGTTGCAAGTTCTGCAAAGGCAGAATCCTTCTCAGAAGCATAATGAGATAGGACTGACACATAACTGATACCACTCCTGACCTCAACCAGTAGCTCCAGTAAATCTATATATTTTAGAATACTGAAATCATCCTGTGCTTATCCTTGCACATGCTACGCACAGCATCCAGACTGAAAACCAAGAATGCTAATGTTCATAAAAAATTTCCCTTCCCTCTGAAGTCTAAATTTTTACTTACAGCAATGCTTTAATAAGTGTGACAACATATTCTGAAACCATTGCAATTCCTAACTGTTTGGAAGGTATACTGAAGTCTTTAAGCACAAGATGGTGCTTTAATCTGCTATAATCCTCTAAAAAGATTATTTTATGAGGAATTTTCATATCTTGGCATTCAGCCAAGGTATTATTAAGATGAGAGTTTAATTAGAGAAAATTGAAGGAGCCTTCTGAGATACAGGAAGAAAAGAAATCTCACTTGTAGGCACCTGGAAATGTAGGAAGGTGTTTTATTTTAATTACAACAGTACCAGATCTGATCCTTGCTTGCGATGAATGAAATTATCAACTGGAAAAGTGAAGTTCAGAGTTCTCCAGAAATTCCCCACCGCACATGTGGGTATTCCTGTGATCTTTCTACTTTAACACCAAAGCCCAGATGTGGCCCAAGTAATATCCACCGTTGTCTGGGCAGATACAGACCTAAGGATGGGAAGTCCACAGGAAGGTAGGAGAGAATGGGCAACCTGGGAGGTTTGAAAGATAAAGCCAAAAAGAAAAGAAGAGGAGTGCAGAACAAAGACCACATTAGAAAAGGAGATCCTGAAGCCCAGGCACCAGGTATGGCTTACAGCTCCATCTCATACAGCCCAAGGGACATCTTTGTTTTGGTATTCTTGCCAAATAACATGCTAGTGTTAAGCTATGATCTGTTGAGGCCAAAGAAACACTTCCCCAGCCTGACACAGATGTACAGACAGATAAAACCCAGCAAGAATTTGATAAGAAATTATACAAGTAATGCAATTAAGTCAAGTCAGTGGAAGCAAGGAATTATTTTTTCCTCTTTTTTTTATTTTTAGAGTAGCTCTTAGGATAACAGTAGATAATACAAGGAGAAGGAGAAAATTCTCAAGCAAGAACTTCTGAATGCCTGAGAAAGGGTCTTGAATAAGTGTTCTGAGTTGTGTTAACTTCATGATCTTCCATCTCTAGAAAGGGAAGTTGTAAAACACACATCACAAAACACCTGGACAAGTTACCAAGAGCAGAGACTTTTCTAAAAATTCAGCATGTAGTCACATCTGTAGCTGAGAGCATTTATTTTTTTTTTAAATAAAACCAATTCTTCCTTCTCTTCCTCTTTCATTGCTTTTTTCAAGTCTTTGTTTTTCCAAGTCTTTAAATGACCAGATGTAGCTCCATTTCAGTTTCTCCTGGAACTGCCTGGTTCTTATTCTCAGTGTCTGTTTCTTACTTGAGCCATTCCTGGATTTTTACTTTATAAACTGGTTAGCTAATATCTTGGTTTCCTAAACCTCTGTGCTAAAATCTGGACGCTCAGATGCTTTCTCCTTGAATTGGATCAACATCTACTGCTAATTCTGGTTTCTTTTTTGGTTCCTCTTTTTCAAAATTTCAACTAGACAAGCAGTCAAAAGTCATTCATCTTCCTCCCTGCACTGACCAGAGGGTAAGCCCAGTAAAAAAAAATTAAAGGAAATAAATCTACTTCATTTAAAACCTCTTTCTAGCTGAGGTTCTTTACAAAGTACCAGTGAATGATGGTGTGAGGTGTCTTTTCACTTGGAAGTTTGTCCAAACAGAATTTGAAATTAGCCAGACTAGGTCTGAGTAAAAAAGCACAAAGGAAGTCTCTTGAGGACTGCAGGATGTTGACCAGAAACACTGGTGTTTCCAGAGAGAGCTGGGTGTTGTGGAAGAACAGAAATATGAATGAGTGACAAAGAAAATTCTCCCATTTTCTGACCTTCTCCTCCCAAAGGTTAAGGTTAGATTCAAATAGCAAGAGCACTAGATCACAGAAATTGAGCCAGCTGTGAAATTTCAAGGCCACCAACAAACCTCATGGTCCGACCCCCCTGCCATGGGCAGGGACAGCTTTTACTAGATCAGGTTGCTCAAAGTCTCATCCAACCTCATCTTGTTATGGATTTCACAGGATGAGTTGCAGCATATCTCAAGTGTCGATGTTAGATTGAAATATCCGATTCCTTTATTCATCCACACATACAGACAGAGAGAAGAGGAAGCATCTCCCCCACAGTCTGGGCAGAGTGATTAGAGACCTACTCAGCCTTAAGAGCAGCACAGTGTGCGGGGACACAGCTATGAAAGTAAAGGATGTATGCACCTAAATTTGAATTGCCCGTCTCAGTCCCTCACAGCTTTTGCAAATGATACTTTCCAGACTGAGTTCAGAGTGAAACAGAATGATCTCAAAAAAATAACCTACTTAAAGGTCAAGGCTGCTCAGTTACTTGGAGGCATCTGTGTCCACAAGCCCAAAGGAAGCTTCACCTGTGGGGCACTACCGTGCTGAGCAAACACTCCCTGGCTGGTGCTGAATGAGTTCAGTTGGCATGCACTGGTGTGCAGCCATGTCAACGTGGAGCTTTGCCCTGGAGGATACACCCTGCTTTAAGCAGAAATAATGAGCTGAGGCATTCCACTAACACTCACTTAGAGCTGCAGTGGCATCCCAGTAGCTTGTGACCACCCTTGTCCAGAGGTCACTGGCCCTGAAGCAGGGTCAGCAGAGGAGGTGGCCTCTGTGCTCCTCAGCAACTTCAGCACAAGAACTGAGATGCCACCAGGCTATTTTCAGGATGCAGCGAAAACAGCTGAGGGTTTAGAACTGAAAACCAGCATGAATTGAGCTTTTATTCAAAGCAGGCAGCTCTACTTTAATCCACAAAAACAGGGCTTTGATCTGACATGATTAAAATCTTTACAAAAAAAAAACCCCAACCTTGTATTGTGAGCATATACAGAGTTTTCCAATGGTTGATTGTTGGTTCATTTCCAGAAAGATTTGCTCTTTAGCCATCCAGACCAAAGACAGTGCCCAGTGAGATTGAAGTTCTGCAAAACTGAACTTTTTATAGGTTTTGAGGAGAGAGAATCCTTTCCTCAGCAGACGTCAGAATTGACAACTCTTACTTCCTAACAGTTTAGCCTGTCATCACCCATAGCAACATCACTGGATATGTAAGGAGACTTCAAAAACTGAAAAAACCATTTTGTTAAATACCTTTTTGATTTAAAAAAAAAAAAAAAAGAGTTTTAATATCACAAAGGTGTAGGCTGCACTTGAAATTTTTTGGAAAGAGCAGAAATTTAAATGTGCCTCACAGGATCACCATTATAAAGTGTACCAAACTCCTCTTCACTCATGTTCAAAGTTTGAACCAAGACAAGCCAAAAGCCTCACCAGTGGAATTTACTGAACTATTCAGTCTTGCAGCCAGTAGCTTTATTAAAACCAACCAATGCAGACAACAACAAAAACCCTATTAAGAGCCTAGCCAAAAACTGTAGTTTGATCCTTTTAAATCACAGACTCAGGTCACATATGTAATTACACAGAAGAGAATTACACAGGCAGTATCAAAGGCCTCTTACCTGTGGTGACTGATATGATCTTGGCTCATGGTCTTTATAACATACTGAATTTCACTACTTCGAGGCTCTTATATTCTGCTAATTGCTCTTTTCATCCTAAGAAAAGATAGAAAGAATGGTTTCTAAAAAAGTAATTGAAGTAAATGAGATTGAAAGCATAACCCAAGAGAAGTTTGCCCTTTTTTTCTTTTTTTTTTTTTTTTTAAAAAAAACTCTTTTCTGTATCTCCATGCATGCAACATGAGAGATTTGAGCCTGGCTACGGTGTTGGGGAGGGTGAAGATATGTTCATAAGTGAGGAGATTCCCCAGTTGGAGCCATTTAAATGGGAATCAAGTTTACAGGAAAAGCCATCCAAACATTGCTCAAGTATCCTTCTCTTCTTGACTGTTTAGACCAAATGCATGCATCCGTAGCGTACATCCCCCTAACATCGACTTCAGAAGGAAGTAGCGCTGCTGGGTGCCACTGTTGGAAGACACTTTGTGCACTGCGTATATCCTGGGAAAGGCCAGATCATGGCTGCTAGGGCAGCACTCCGCTCACGCAAACCAGCATCGGACAGACCTGCTTTCCCCACATGTACTGCGTTGGCCCCAGACCATGTGGCCATACAACACCACAGTGGGAGACTCCAGACCTCGACTTGGGTGCACCAGCTTGGGTGCATAAGGAGCTGAAGCCGAGTGAACTTGGTGGGAGCTGGGTGGGACCTCGGGGAGCTTGAGGCTGAGGAGCAGACTGCCAGCAGGAATCCCAGCCTTAGCAGGCCTGGCCCTTGTGAACATCTGCAAACAGCACTCCTTCCTCAGGCACGTCCTGGGCTGGTCTGGCTTCCCAGTATGAGAGGAAACCGGCCTCCTGTGAACTGAGAGGTCTGACTGGGGTGGGGGTGGAGGATGAGGAAACAGCTGACAGTGCGTGTTTCTTTCCTTCTACCAAGCCTGCTCCCTTCATTCACAACCCTGCCATAGCACTTTTACAGAGAATTAAGGTGTCAGCTAAACCTCATCCTTCGAACACTTAGCTCAGACGTACAAGCAAGCATATGGCATTTTGCTTGTGGCTGAAGAAGGCAATGACTTACATAGGCTGTTTGCTTGTGCATCTGGTCTGAAAAAAAATAACGTAAAACCGTGTGGCATTAAAACAAAAAGAAAAACTATTGGAGGGAGAGGAGGGTCATTAGTACACGTGAGGGAAGCAATAATAACCTGGTAATTACTGTACATTAGCAAATTTTGGATGGTTTCAGTATTTTTAGCAAAAATGCATCCTTTACAACCTTGGTCTCTCTCTACTGTATCTCCCCAACATAGCTGACTTCCTCCCCAAAAGGAGGCTTGCAGAAGCAGAGAACTGCTTCGTCAAACTTTTCTAGCCTTCAGGGAAGTACAGCCAATTAAGTTTATAAGCCTCATCTAAAGTTTAAGGGCAAGTTCTTAACCAGACCTTAGTGTTCAATGTAAACTAGATGTTGACTTTAGTATTCAATATAAGCTAGAGTTGGCTAGAAAATCCCCCTCACTTCACCCACCTGCCTTTCCCTTTTTTCTCCAGCACTATGCAGGATACTGACCAACAAGATACCAGACAAAAGAAATTGTCTGTCTGAATGAAAACACTTTTTTTTTTTTTTTTCTTTAATACAGTGCCTTTTTTTCCAAAGCTGACCTGGGTTACATGCAGGACAGCTGAGACGCTTAACAGGAATGTTGTAAACAGGGATGCAGGCAAGCTACGAAATTGCAATATTCTGGTCGGGTTCAGGGTGGAAGACCATCTGTACCAAAGCCAGCAAGAGCTGTGACAATGATATCAGTGATTTTACCCTTTAGGACCAGGCTTTACCCCTTAGGATTCATAGATTTTGATTGAATACAGAGGAGACAGTCATATCAAATAGATGAAAGACCCTTTAGCTTAACCACTGTTTTTTTTTAAAATCTATGTATAAACCAACACCCTCAGCCAAAACACATTTTAGACTTCTATTTCCAGAGCTTTTATTTTGAGTAGCCTAAACAGCTTGTACCAATAACAGAAAGTTACTGTGTTTCAAGCAAAAAGGAGAGGGGGAAGGTCTCCCTGAAGTTATAATTAAAAAAATTCTTAACCCAAACTGATGTGCTGTCTCTTCTGTATTACTGTGTTCAGCCCACATTTTCTCATTCCCAACCTTCATACAAGTCATAGATGTAATCCTCTGGAGTCTCATTTCTATCAATTCTGAACTCATCTCCTGACAATTTTTAACACCTTCCTCTTCACAGTAGTCTCACGCAGTGAATTCCCCTTAGTCTTGTCAGTACCAGACAGGGCCATGAAACTCCTATGTATATGGCAATATGCGGTCCTGTATTTGGATGTCATCATGAGATACTCTGATCTGCAGAGGTGCTGAGCATCTGGCTTCTCCAAACTGCTGGCGCCAGGTGTTAAGGGTTTCAGGTGAGAATGTCACACCAACAGAGACTTGACAACATGATCAGAGTCAGTATTTTAACAGTCTGTACATTTCAAACCATTTATGTGCATTAAAACTAAAATATTTCTGTTTAGAAAACTTCAGTTACCTTCATTTTAAACACTAAGCAAACAGCTGCCTATCCTGCGGGCCAAGCATCCAACCTGTAGTCCTGCAGTGAATTATCATTGCCTAGGTGGATCTTTGCACTCACATGGAGCCTCACTGAAATAAATCTAGTTCTGCCCATTCAGAGTTTATCAGGGCATCCAAGCCTCATCATTTATCGACAATTCAATAGAAATATTATTAGCAGTACCTTGTTTTGTAACCAAAGCAGAAATCCTACCGGTGCCACAAACCCTACCAAATGGATTGTTAATGGAGTTTAAAAATTAGGTGCAACCAGACAGTGCGGTCAAACAGAAATGCCTGCTTTCATTTTGCACTGCGTGTTGAGGGATCCCCTCTGTGCATTCAGCCAGGACCCAGCAACACAACAGTGTTTCCATTGCTCTCTCATTTTGCTAGGCTGAGGTCGGACAGGCAAGAACTAGAAACCAGAAAGGCCACCCCTTTCTGAGTCTGTTTTACAACAGATGGTTGCAATCAGCTTTTACCGGTAAGCACAAATGAACAGTGATGTTTAAATTCTTAGTGTCCTCTAGATAACATCTCATGTAAACAGAAGTAAATTGCGTATAAGAAATGTCTTTAAATGTATTTAAAGGGACCACCTCTATTTCAGCATTCCTCTCTGAAACTGAGAGCATGACTTCTTGAATATCCACAGTTCAAGGGGCCCCAAGTTTGCATCCTGCTGGATTAACCAAACCAGTTCCAGCTAAGAGCACTGCCAAATACTGGAGATGACAGGATATGGAGCATGTATATCACCCTCCATAAACAAAGTAACTGCCAGAGTAACTATTCGTGCTGGTTTTGCACAGTATATTTTGATTCTATAGTAAGAACAATCTCTCTTCTCTCCCTGTAGCAAATATATTCATAAGATTAAGAGGTCTGTGTTACCATCCATATGACTAATTAGCATGCCACTCTCAGCCTTGCTAAAATGAGATACTAATACACTGAAAAGTGTATTTCTGAAAGATGGGGAGGTGGAAGGAGCAGGACAGGAAATTTCCCTAAAAAACCAAACTGTTAATAACTGCAAGTTATTAATAACTTGTTGCATCGTTTACAGTTTAACAGCAAAAGAAATTGATTGTTTAGGAAATTAAACTTAACACTACTTAATGCAAAGAAACACATTTCTTTTGCTAATGCTGCTTCATAACCCTTTGCTGGTTACACAGCTGAAGCATTTGCTTACTTTGGAAGAAATTTACCCCTTCCCCATGAGAAAAGTGTTTCCTATCATTTTTGCCATGAGCAAAGGGAGCTCAGGGGTCAGGGGCCAGCCCAGAATATTTTTTGAAGGGATGCCAAAGTAGTATTTTGTTTGTTAGCTTGCAGTCTTATTTTCCCTGCTTCTTTGTTCTCATCCTTCCACTCCCATTTCCTTTAGGGGGGTGTGGGAAAAAGAAAAAGAATAGGAAGATCAAATTTTTTTATTTCCTTTAAAGAATTCTGCAAAGATGCAACTGTACAAGAGAGAGAGAAACTGGAGATGAAAGAGGTCTACTGCAGCAGAAACTATTTTCCTCTTTGGTCAGAACATCAGGTCTTGGCTGTCACAAATTGCTTTAAGGTATATAGGAAACTGGCAAAATTATTTTCTCACTGGAGTCAAGAAACTAAAAACCCAGGCAACAGGGATGTTAAAAACAGACTTTTGGGAACTTTTCAGCTTTTTTTTAAGCTTTTGTTAACAGCTTTTTATCCTGATTTGTAATAATGGTTTGGCTAACACTTTGAAATGTCTTCCTGTCAATCAAAGAATACATGCTGACAACACACATGTGATCCTTCTCCTGGGCCAGGAAATCCTTCACCAAAACAAGCACAGAGCAGAGCAATTACTGCTGATGCTTCTTAGGAAAGAAAACAACCAAAGAGACTCTTCTTTAAAACAGCAAGGTAGGTTGAGACAAGTCAGGTCTTTTTAAAAGCCAGGAAAACTGAAAAATAGATTAAAAAGCTGATTTGAAAGCTCTTTTATGGGTTATAGTTCAGTCCACCACAAAATAATGTAATAATGATAGTATCAAAGGTTTTGTTTCCTATGAAAAACAATCAAATGTTTACTACTCAGATTTCACTGCATAAACTCCTTTCAGTGCATGGCTGCTCATGAGCACACAAAAACTCACTTGACTGGAAGATGTTTGTTTTGGAGCAAGAAGAATGTAGGTTGATAAAGTGACATGTTGATAACGTGGCATGATAAAGTAAACATGTTTATAGTCCTCCTTTGTATTCCTGAGCAGCGGATGGATCTCTTCTCCCACAGAATAGGAAGGACAGTTCTGTTAATTCAACACAGATGCATAGTATCCTCTTGAAGAAAAAGCACTCGTTAATAGGATATCCAGTTTAAGTTTCACATGGACTAATTGTCCCAACCATATTCTGCCTTTAAAAACATTCAACAAAGTACCTTCATGGTTTCATCTCTTTTTTCAAAATCACTAGTAGATTTTTTTTCCAGAGTTGAAGGAGTCACCAGATTCAGTTCATTATTTCTACAGTAGCCCTGGAAGTTAGAGCAAAATAAGCAGGGGGACAAGCCTAAATGTAGGCAGAAAAACACATACATTTCACATGCAGCAATGCTATTAATCCTTGCATTTTTCTGAATGAGTTTCCTGTGACTGGAACATTAGGTTCTTGTGGTACAAAAAAAGTCCTCTCATTTTTTCAAATCACACCCAGTTGGTGTGATGGCCATAGCTAGTCCTCTCCAGGACTGTGGTCTCCGCACATTGTACTGGTTGCAATATCCACCTCTTGTGAGATGTCTTCTTAGAAAAGAAGTCTAAACATGTTACATGACTTACCTTGCCAGAAGATCAAACCGTGAAAAGTCGCATTATCTAGTCTGAGCTAATAAAACTACTCTGTGATTACCATGGCCAGAGACAGCTAGATTTATACAAACTGCACTGAGATCCCCTCTCACCACAGACAGCTAGTAGAGTGTAATTATAGTGCGTTCCAGACTATTCTGAAATCCCAGATAACCATGAAATATCAGGCACGTCTCCCTTAGATCATATCTTAATATACTTTAATTGTTTTAGTGAAAACTAGCAGTTTTCTCAGGGTGACCAAACATGCAGGTTCTCAAAGCATCCAGTGTATGACTTCCCTCCATCATTTTTACCATGCTGCTCATTCACCATTTGCTCCAGAGGTAGATGCACAGGCACGTGTTTGGTAACAGTGACAAAGAAACAGCGTTAGGACCTCTGGTGTAACTCTCAGCATAGAGAGGCCTAGGAGAATAAAAAAAATAAAATTCCTGTGTTTCTTTTGACAGATGCTTAAGCCCCCAAGATAGCCAGAAAACATACCAAGTAAAGGCTCCATTAATCATTTCCAGTGCATTGCACTTTATTAAAGTTTTGCCCTGGACAAGCATTTAAGTGCTACAAAAAATTCCACATTCTGTAAGGCTTAACAATACTTATTCTGAGCTTTGTGCATAGAATAGAGTTAAAATAAGGTCCAACAGGTACTAAAGTAAGCCACATTCTGTGCTCTCAGCTAGACATTAAGCAGGCAGCATTAGCTTGATCTTTAATCCTAAGTTAATGAAATACTGAAAGGAAGGACAAGCCAACAGTGATTAACTACAAGTAAATATTTGGCAGACTTACAGAATACAATTAGGGACACATGCATGTTAATATAGAACATATACCTGTGTAAACTGTTATTTATTAAAAGTAAGTCACAGGTAACAGAGAGACAAAGCTGCAACCTTAGAGTTGCCAGAAGCTGCTATTCAATAGGTACTGAATGCCAATACACATGCTATTCAACACATGGTGCGATCATATCGGTGCTTAGACACTCTGAGCAAGAGGATCCTTAGACTCCATCAGCCTCTGTGGATGATTGTGTCTCTTCTCAAACCTCTCTCGCAGTTAAACGGAGTCTGGTATAATGGCTAGTGGGTTTTCTACTAAATTCACTGCTGTCTCACTTCTGAAACGTTAGCATTTTTAGCATGCAGAGAGAAGGATTATTTTTTTAGTCTTAGGACTTTGCTTCCATGGAAATAGTAGAGACTCCTAGCAATGAGAGGTCCAAGTCATGGAGTTTGGATCTGAGTCTGGGCTTGGAGAAGTGCAAAGTTCCTGGAGAAACGCAAAGTTCCTGGGGTGCTCCCCCCAGCAGCCTCTGACTTACAGGGCACAGCTTCAGAAAGGAGGCAAAATAGGGAATGAATTTTCTGCTTTTCTCTCCTTGGGAGCTTCATATCAATTCCAGAGGTGACAGCTGCTTTCCATGCCAATGGAGAAATCCATTCACATGCAAAGATTTGCTTTTTACCTCCACGCATCACATTTTTAGTCCACTAAAGCTTAAAAGGGGGAGAAAAGAAATGCAACAGAAGCTTCTCACTCATCACTGGGAAACGTATTGAAGACACTTCAAAATTTGTAACATCAGAGAATATCAATACCAGAGATGTGTGTTTAAGTAGCTGATATGTTCCCACCCTGAGGAGACCACCATTCAGGAGCAAGCACACAGGCCGTGTTCTGCCATCAAAAGCTGCTAAGCTGCTTTGCTCATGTAGGGCCTCATGGTCTTCAGTGGGTCTCCTCTCAAGGGTTTGACGTAGTACTATATATAGTTTTTGTCAAAAGGTTAGAGAAAGTTTCTGCTTATACAGAAATGCAATTTTTCTTGAAACAAAATAGTTGGGATGTTGCCAGAGAGTTTTAATAGTCCAGTTCATTCTGACCCAGAATTACCTTCTTCTAAAATGGAAACAACAAATACTACCCATTCTAATACTAAAATTTATCACTGTCAAAAAAATTTGACACAGGATTCTCATTAACAACAAAAAATCCTGAGTAAGCAGCCTACTACATTCTACATTTAATGATTCCGAAGGTCATTAAATAAATGCTGTGAACTGACACATTTCATTCCTCTTTTTCCCAAACTTAGAATAAACAAAACATTAAGAACACCACAGAGCGAACCCAACCTAGTAGTATTAAATTGTCTTAAAGGGTTGTCTTTTCTTCCCCATTCAGATGAATCTATATACATACTCGAGAGATTTCAAGCATGGACTGTGCAAGGGCATATCAAGTTCACATCGCTGCCCGCAGCTTGTCTGGTGCAGTGGTAAAGCAATTTGTTCTGTGTCAGTAACAGCATTCATGGTGTTGTGCTGATAAGGGGGCCTAGGATGTGATTTATTCCTAGAGCAGCTGAAGATGAAATTCCAGCTGTGTTACGTTCTCTTCGTTAAACCAGCTGTAAGTGACAGCCAGATACCTGCAAAAGGCAGGGAGATACTGAAAAGATGAAAAAGGAAAACATCTCCAGAGACACAGCACCTCACAGGCTCCAGGGTACTTGGCAGTCGGCTTGGCTTGGCTAATGGTCTTCTGTGTGACAAGGAACATATGGCTTTCACAGTTAAAAAAGTTCTCGAAAAAGCATGTCAGAGAAGGGAACATTAAACCTCAGGCAGCTTCATTTGGTGATGGGCAAAGGGAGGCAAAGGCAATATCTTACCTGGCAAGAGCTAAAACAACCCCAAAAGCTCTTACTGGATCTGGAAACTGAAAATTACAGCTTATGGAGAAAAAAAAGTTACAGTAGCGGGCCATACACTTCCATCCATGGAGAAATTCTTCCAGAGTCATACAGTTGACAGAAAGAAAAAAATCCCAAACAAACAAACGCCAGAATACCCTTTGGTGGGTTTCCACACCTCCCCAGCCTGTTGAATCTGGGAGAAAAGGATTCCAGGGCATACAATGGTTGTCTGTTTAGAAGCAGTACATGGCCACATTGTCTTTGGGAGCTGCTAGATCTAAGCTTGAATTCGCCGTTGTCAATTGTCCATGTACAGCCTGCAAACAGACTCAGGTAGGAACAGTCTCCACCTCCTATCTGATGTTAAAGAGAGAAGCAGCATAGGCAATAAGAGAGCTTTAGTTCAAATGCAAACATCAACCCTAAGAAAACACACCACTGCGATATAACTCGATATCCGACATAAACAGTGTTTGACCATACTGACAATTGCCCTCTTTAGTGTTTTTTCTCAAAGAAACAGATCAACCAGTGCTTTTCAAAGCAAGAAGCACTGCTAAAACAATGCACTTGATCTAAACTCATAACCAGAAATGGCAAAGACACAGTGGATGGAGCTCACCACCCTAACAAAACTTTAGTCCAACTTCGGTAACATTTACTGAAAATTTCAAACTCAGTGGCTAAAATCTGTAAAAGTTTTCAGCAAAAGACAACAGGTCCTCTTTTGGGCTTTCCCTTCAGTAAATATTGCTGGCAGATATGTCTATCATATACACATACTCCTTCACACAAACACAAAATTCAGTTTGATCAATAATGTTTTACACAGTGAAATAACGATTCACATACCAACGCAGATCCTAATAAAACCAGTTTGTTCTAGACGTACATCTGAGAAGAAAGGTCAGCCCCTATCACCTTCAGAAAGAAGCAGGGATCAGCAAGCAAAGCTGGCAGGTGGCGGGGTTTGCAGCAAGCCCAGGTAGTTACGCTGTGGAACTCCTCGCTGCAGGGCAATATGGACCATAACTTTTTGTATACTTTGAAGGGGAGTCCGTGCAGGTTAATGGAGAAGAAATCCACTGAGCTACAAAGTACACAGAAACCACTTTTGGCTCAGCAAGATGTGAATGGCAAAGACCAAAGGTTTGGACAGCACAGAGGGCAGGAAGGGGAACAAAAAGGCTGAAGCGTCATGTAGTTGTCTCTCTGTTTCTAGCCTCCCTCCTCAGCATCCACTTTCTGCACTGTTGGAGACAGAGCCTGGGATGGACACCCTGCACAGATCCAATGCAGATTCATTATATTTTTCAGTCTTTCGAAAAATATGGTTTTAAGCTGAAAATGAGAAGAAAAAGTAGCTCCCCATAAAGCCATTAAAAACAGGGATTTAGTTCCTTTTTTTATTAGTGCCAGTGTTTACTCTTTTCTAGAAAAAGCAGCTTTAGCCAGTGCCTTTTCTGAACAAATCTTTTCATTTTTATGTGGACATTTTACATCTGGAGATAGTTAAAAAAAAAAAAAGCAAAGTCACATAAACATATCATTGTCCATTTGTAGTACATTTCTATCACAACACTTAGGAACCTTCTCTACTCTCTGAAATTAAAAGGCACTAAAAAACAAAAAAACCAACTCAAATTGCAGCTGGATTACTTAAAACAGAAAATACAGCTGCTCTTGGCAGTATTCCCATGATCACCCCCATTTTCAAGTTGCTTTTAGAAAGAAACAGCAGTTTCTTTCTCCATTTCTTGTTAATCTGCTTGCCTTCATTCTCCAGGTCCTATTTAGTTTCAAAAGGTATCCATTAAAGGTAATCATAAGCGAAAACAAGCTGATAGACAAAAATCACAGCTAAAAAATAACTAAAGAAGGTTACGCTTTTGCATACCAACCAGAGTACTATGTCTTTTCTCTGCCCATCATGTGACCACTCTGAGGACACATACATCTGCCAGAGCATGGACATTGGACAAACGCTTCTCTGAAACATGAAGGATGCAGGAAGCAACTGCAAGAGAAGATTCCTGGAGTGTCAGCTCCACCCACGTCTTGTTCTGTGTTTTCTGGGCGGGTCCAGACTTGGCTGTAAACAGAGCTCAGTACTAGTTAAGGGTGATGTTTTTCCTACAATAGATTCAAATAACCCCAATTTTTGTAATAAGAAGAAATGCTATTGCCTTAAATATTTCTGAACTTTCCCAGATGGGTATCACAGGCCAGGCTGTGAGTAACAGGTAGTGCGGAAATACCTCCCGAAGTCCAATCTCGGGCTTGCTCAGAGACAACCAAGAAATTACCACTGGAATCTTGTTCTCCTGAAAATTTCTGCGTGAAAACTCCAGTTGTCACGTTATCTTCTTAAGTCATTTGTGCACAGTGAAAGTATCTGCCATAAAAAGGACACCCATTTGTGACAGCCCTTGAAATTGATGTGTTTTACTTGGCTTATAGATGCTATGAATATTGATAGGCCCAATAACAATTTCTACAAAAGTATCTCTGTTGGAAGGCTAAGCTGCACTACATAGCATGGACTTCATCAGCTGAGGAACAAATCCACACCAGATTACAGTGCAATTGCAGCACTTGCTAGAGGCATGCAATGAACAAAGCGAGAACTCCCACAGAGAGGGCAGCAATTCCCACCTAACACTGGAACCAGGAAAATGTGTGAGAGAATAACATCTATGTGCTCTAATGAAAGAACAATACCAGTGAGACCTCCTCCTCCACTCTGCAGACCAAAAGGTATTTTATTAGCTAACCAGCAAGACCTCCAGATAGTGGGAGCTGGGGGAGTGAAAGCTGCAAGATGATGTTGCCAGTCTTCCCAGATGACTGAGCTGTGACTGCTTAATAGAAAACACAGTTCTGAAAAGAAGAAACTGAAGACTGGTGGGTGAACAGGAGAAAAACCCTGGCTAAATACAGGGCTTGTAGGCTGTAAATTTTGTCTTTCATATCAGATCCAGGAAGTGTTAAGGCAACACAATAGCAGGAGGTCAGAAAGCTATAAGCAGTCAGACCTTACAAAGTCATTATCCTGCATTTTAACTGTGGCAACTGGGTGCATGTTTTTTCTCCATGGCAAATTTAAAGTAAAATATACTGGCCAAAACTGGGAAGATGAATAATACTGAAACATTTTATCTCACCAAGGTATGCAGGTTAAAAGCTCCAACAAAGACCTCACATATCAAGTGTTAATTTGTGAAACTGCAATTGTGATGTTGTTTCTTACAATGACTTCCCAGAATTGAAAGTGAAGCAAGGTCAATCAAACGAATACCATAATGCACCAACACAAGTTTTGCAATTTCTTCCAGAAAAGGATCCGTGTAAGTCTGCCTTTTAAGTAGTGACCCCAATATAGCTCTTGTTGTAAATGTAACATTGACTCTGTTCCTCAGGTGCTTCCATGAATAACTGTATATATTTTGAAAAATTACTAATTATGAAATAATTATTTCAAATGGTCTAAATAATCCTAAGAAATGACACAAGAACTGATGGAGAGAAGTCCCACAAAGGTGAACAACAAAGAATGCAACTCAGCAGTGGAAAACTGAGGTTTTTTACAGAATGTGTGTTGAACAAAGCCATTTCAGAGAAATTAAAAACCATTGTTAGAACACCTCTTCCCGATGGAGAAATTACTGGCATTCGTGGGAATATAAGCCAGTTTAGTGACATTCCTTCTAAACCTATATAGGATTCCTGATTCTGCTACAGATTTTCTGCAAAGTGACTTTTTCTGGTCTTTGGAGGAGAGAATTCAATAATCAAATCCCTCAGGCAGCTAAAAACGTTGTTTGCCACCCTTCCAGCTTATAAATGACTGGCCAGGTGTCTTGTGAATAGCTTCATTACCTGAAAGATGCATCTCTATTACTAATGGATGAAAAGCAGCCAATTAAGCCATGAATAATAACTACAGAGCACAAGAGAAATTACAACCAGACTAGCAGTAAGTTGCCTGCAATTGTGCTTTCGTGCTTTAAATTCCAACAACGCAGCCAGACCAGATATCCAAGTGAGAGAGGAAACAGGATTGTGAAATCCCAGGAATGCCACAGCAAAGGACAGGAGGCATACTAAATTTTCACAAGGAAAATTGGCAATCGGTTGATTGCTACTCTGAACTTGCAGGGATTGCACAGCTAATAGATAAACTGAAGGATCAGGATTATCCATTTTAAAAAAAAAAGCACAACACGCCAAACAAAACATATCAGAGCTTCTGAAAGACATCTAAAATAAGAATGTTACTTTGACATATATTCAAACCAACAGCACAGCTGGTAAAAGGCAGCCACAGGTGAAGGCTTATGAGAGTACTAACCTCAATTAATTCTCTCAGACAGGAACACATATTGCAGAAGAGGAGACTGAAACGCCTGGGATATCGCTAAGACATACATGAAAATACTCAGTATTTGCATCGCAGTCAACATTCAGATAACAGATGGGGCTACACCAGAGTAGGTCATTGCAACTGACCACTGTGCACCCCTCTGCTTTGACTGTGGGTTTCTAATCCTGCTGCTGCCCCAGGTCTGTCCTTGATACTGAGACACACTTGGTGCCACACTTGGGTTGCTGGTGCAAAAAGATCACAGCGCAGCAGCAAGATGAGCTCATCTAGTTTCAAATTTTACATCTGCAAGCAGATGGGGAATTAGGCCCGAGCTGAGGTCTATGCCAATTAAGGGCTATCAAGACCTTTTTCCAGCCAGCTTTCATTTCTGAGGTCTTGCTGGCTTTTAGGGGGCACTGATCACTAAAGGCTTGCCCTTTAAATTGCACTGCTCAGCTCCCTGTGTGGTCTTCTGCTAGATCCTTGATTAAAAAAAACATGGCAAGAATTACTGTTAAAGAACATGCCTTTGTAAAGAGGTTTTTGGATCATGAAAGCTGTGGAACATACGAGGAAACACACAGAATAAGACTTGGTATCCTTTTCTGTAAGATTTAAAGTAATAAAGGCCAGATTTTTCCATATTTTTTAATGAACTTGCACTTACGTCATGCTGAAACAAAACAACTTGCAGGCAGTGGAGAAGCTTGGCTAAGGATTTTAGCTAAATATATAGGCTGGCTCTCCAGTTTACGGTAGGTACTCCATTCCCCTTACTGCAGCAGTGAGAGATTACAGCAGTAGTTGAGCTCCGACTGAAGCGGGAAAGCTGTGTTGTTTCTTGGGCATGAATCTGAAAGGTTACAGAGCATGTAAATACTACATTGCATGGAGAAGCTAAAAACCCAAGGGAAGCCTACCTTTGCTAAGCTGGTATGTTCAATCTGGGCTCCTGAACCCTCTTTCTTTTCACTCTGACTGCCCTGGACTCTGCTGAGTGGTGCAGGCATGCCTGGAAAGTAATCATGTCAAGCTGGCTGGTCAGTCCTAACGAGCTCACCTCATTCCTTCTTGTACCTCAGTTTCTCCACCTGTGAAATGGGAAAACTAGTATTTTTCACTGCAGTGCTTCACCATCTACAGAAGAAAGAGCAAGCAGTGAAAACTAGGAGCTTGCTATCAGCACAGGTTCTTATAAAGCTCAGTGGTTATCTTTGTCACTAGTTGTGTGTTTTCATTCAAAACTAACCAGAAAATACTTATTGAAACTGAGGATATGGGAGAAAGGACACCAGATGAGTCAGCAATTCTTTCTTACTTTGTAAGCAAGTACATTTGCTCAGAAAGTTAAAGCGGTTCTTCGCCACACTTTCAGCTTACAAATGACTGGCCAGGTGCCTTGCAATTAGTTTCTGCAAGTCAGTGAGACACAGTAACTGTTAAGGAGGTCACTTTTTAGAAAATAAGATTGTAGCTCATTGCACATATCCTTTCATATGGCACTTTCCTGTCCCTTTGTCTTCCCTTTTAGTTTAAAATATTTATTGGGGAAATAAAAAGGTAAAGTTACCCTCCTTGGACTCCCGTGCCAAGCTTTGAACAGCTGTGTTATCACACCTCAGGACACTAAAGACAAAGTTTCCAGGTTTTTAGCACTCAGGAATGGCAGCAGAATCAGTCCTGTGAAAGAGGTGAATAAAAACGTGTTTCAATACAGCATTTGGGTTCATTTTTGCAGACCTTTACATATTTCCTTGAAAGGTTTGGAGATGAGAAGGTGTTAGAGAGATTTCCCAGATGAAAGGGAAATATCCAGGTCTGAAAGTGGGTGGTGCACGTCTAGGATAACCATACAGAAGCAAATGTCAAAACCACAAGAATGTGAAACTGCGGGTTAAAAGCCCATGAAATGGACACACTGACTGGGGCACCAACCTGAAAGCTGCTCCATGCACATGACTGTCCCTCATGTGAGGATGAAGTGAAAGGTTTTTGCAGGGCCAAGCCCTTAAACACACTCTGGGTACATTAGAGCATTTAGTCCACACAGTTAATTCCACTGAAAGACTGCAAGAATTTGATGCATGCAAGTACAGATGTCTTTTTTCTATTGCACTAACATCAAGAATATAAGACACATTAAAAGTCAGGAGATAAGATATTGTGTGTAAATTCACGTATTACAAAAATGAAGGAACATAACCTGGTTTTATTAATAAAAAGCCATTAATTTCACATACGTACCAAAGGAAAAGGATTTAGAGAGGAATGTAGTGATGTAACTCATTAGTAGTGAAAAGAAAAAGCCATACGCAAGCAGCAAGAAAATACATTTTGAAGAGGAGTCAGAATAATCAGTACCTTGTGGGACTGAAGCCCAAGGAATTATAAAAAGTTAAAATCACAGTGATGAACCAAAGAATACAGCAAAAGATTTAAAAATGTCTGGAGCCAGGGAGCGTTGCTCAGACATTCCAGACAAAATGCTCCACAAAAAGGCATCAGACAGTTTTTTATGAGTTCTGCAAAGAGCGTATTTGAGCTTTTTTCTACTCTTGAGACTAGGATCCTCTTACAGAGCAGACACATCACTTTTGTTATCAAATATTTTACAGCCCTCAAAAGCTGAAACAGAATGGTCGGGGGCAAGGATTAGAAGAGGGCCAAACAAAAGCTGAAAAAGCACATAACAGTTCAGTAGTCAAAGCGGAGAAAGACAATGGGGGTTCCCTTAATGTTTTTTACCGCATTTCAATTTGTTTGTTAACTAAGGAAGGTAATGATATGTGATGGTATTCATCAATGAGCTTTTGGAGAGTGAAGCGGTAACTAAAAATTAAAGCAGGGAGGTGTTCCGTGCATAAGATTGGCATTATTAAGCATGCAGACACAATTGTGTGAAAAAACATATGGAAGAGGTACTCAGGCAAGCCTGTAGGCTCTGTTTAGGAGGTGATGGCGTTGAGAGAAAGCTAATAGCACTGCTGAAGAGCCTTAAAATTGAGGGACATGGTTAAATTCGATGCAGCAAAAAGGAAAATCGGTGAAGATGAGAGATAAAAAGTACAGCAATGTGGTTAGGGTGAGAAGGGATAAGAAGGCAACATTTGCAGAAAACAGCACGGCCAAAGACAAAGCTAGAGTGATCATGATGGTGGTGAAGGAGTCATGAACGACGTTTGAGGTCCAGTCAGTACTTTGATATGCTGTGGAGCAAAAAAGAATGCAAAGGACAAAAAGGATGAGGTCAGAAGCCCTCCCTAGTCTAGCAAGACAAAAGATGGTAGACGTTACATTTCTGGGAGCAAAACTGATCTAAAACAGAGCAAGTAGAGCCCACAATACAATGGCGTATTTACATGTCTTACTTCACTGACCGACAAGCCACAGGCATGCAGAGGAGCATGGCGTTGGGAAGGACAGAACCGGTGGCTGCTCTTCCTGGTTTTGAGCCACTGGCTCTTTTACATAGATAACAGCTTCAGGGGGAGCAAGACAGAGCTATGATTTGTACATACTAGTTCAATTTTAGGGTCAGAAATAGATACCAGAAGATCAAACACAGCAGACAATGGCTGCAAGATAAGTTGTCAAGGGGAGCAATTAGATGGGAAGAGTGGGCAGTTTTTCTGAAGTACAATTCAGCAGTTCAGAGGGGAGTTCTTGGCAAAGCAGAGTGAGCATGAGCTTTCCGCTTCACCGACGCTGAAAGTCAGAGACATGATCAGAAGGGGTAAAACACCCACTCATTGTTACCACAAGGACGGAAGATTTATGTGGAGGAAAGACTGATACAATCAAGAGTAATTTCAGGAACCTGAGGAGGCATCTAGGTACATAAACAATCCAGGTCATTTTCTACAGGTTCCCTTTCCAGTGCACTGAAGCAAGAAAGAGGTTATTAGACAAAAAGATTAATTCTGGAAGTACAACAGGGGAAAAGGTGATGAGCTAAAGGGTGGGAGCCCAAGTTCCTAGAAGGATCTTAAGGAGATCTTTCTAATTACTCTATTACCATAGAGTGAATTGGAAACTGGTCCGTCCTAAAACAATTACTTCATAGCATGAGGGCTTTTCTGCATTCTATATTGGGCAACCTTTTACGAAGGATTTACACCATGAAAAGAAGGAGCAGGTTACGTTTCTTTGAGAGGAATCAGTGGCTTTGAATAACATGGTAGTTCACTCTGATTTTAGTGATGAGAGTTTAGGACAGGAGTAGATCTCTAGATGTGGGTATGGTTGACCTAAACCAAGAAAATATCTCTTTAGTTCCTGTAAAATATTTCAAGTGACACTATAGATGGATTATATTCATTCCCATTTAGAGACACACAGGAATAGGAAGGTAAGCACTGACTTGCCCAAGTTCAAACAGTGTGTATAGAGAGGTGGAAGACTTCTGTCTCCAATCATGTGTTTTCTAAGTTCCAGATTCTTTCATATCTAGGTTTTTTATTCCAGACCCTAGAATCTCTGCACTTTACTGAACCCAACCTTTGCACCTGTAAAACAGCAAGATGGAAAAAATCGGTAGGTAAGACCTATGGATTGGATGGACAGTATCTAAAAATGCCAGTGTACCACTTTTAATCCCTGGAAAAAAGCTTCTGCAGCTCTTGTCAGAAGCTGCCTTCATTGTAGAAATGAGATGGTATGTTCCAGCGTCCTCTGCCTCACTTCCTGAGAACTGACATAAAACTGTGCAGATTATCCAGGGAAAGAGCTACCACAGCTGCTGTTCTGCTGATGCACCAGAACAACAAAGGGAAGTAATCCAAAAATAGTCATGACGGGCTGAATCCACCGAAGGTGTAACTCCATGAGGGGGCAGAGAAGGTGCAGTTATGAAAACAGTCCTCATGGGAATGCCTTAGTGATGGAATAAGACAAACTGGGCTGTGTACCTTCTCATTTTAATCTTCTCTGCATTTCAGACAAATCAGAAGAAAGCTCTTTTTCTGTCTTTTCACTTGTTTTCATGAAGGATTTGCTGTTCCTGCCATGCCTGCATATACTGACTGGTGGAACTAATGAGCTAAACATCACAAGAATTTATCAACAGTTTGCCTTCATTTCACAGATAGGCATTCATTAGCAGTATAATTCCCTGCCTGACATTGGGATTTCAGACTCTTTCAGAACAACACTTTATGCAACTTCCATTGCACTTTGCACAGCACTATGAGATGTGCCTCCTCATGGGCACTGCAAACTCAGAATTTGTCCACAGTCTTCAAACGCATCTCTTGAATGCAGCTCCTGGAAAATTCATGATTCTGCATAGAAAAGCAACAAAATGCATCAGCTTTAGCTAAGTTTCAATCTCAGCTGTGCTGTATGGAAGAACTGCAGGGACCTGATCCATCTACCTAGCAGGGCAGGTTGCTTTTGTGAAAAGAAGCCTTAGCAAGAGTGACCTTAGCAAGCTGAGTTTTCTCCCTCGTATCTTTGTAAGGCTGCAGGAGGAACTAATGTTTTGCCTTCTATTTTCGTCTTTTCCATTTCATTCACCTGATGCTGCACATCAGGAGGAAGGTGAGATGATAGCTGGACTACTAGGCTATCCACTTTCTCCAAAACAATGCTTTTAAAAAGCCAACAATCAAGTTTTCCTGAGAGAAAACTGGAAATGTGAAATGCACTTTCCTTGGCTAAGCTACCTTCATTATTTCTGTTCCTAGCTTGACTCTGTTCTTACTTATTTTATCTAGTTTGCTGGTGTTGTGACTCCTTAATTGCTCCAAAATTACAGTTGGTATTAGACCTTAATGTTTATTTTTTAAGTTGCCACAATTAACAATGCATAATCCTGGTATGATAACTGCTACGTTTCCTTCCACCAGCACTCAACTACAGCTCACAGGTAATATGTCCCCTGCAGCAGAGCAACCACTACCTGCAGGCCATCTCAAGAAAAGGCAATAGCTGAAAGTGGGGGCTAGAGGCCAGGGAGATTGCGCACATACTATCAGAAGAGATTCTTGTCAGCCTTGCTTAACTGTTGTGTCCTGCAAAGATCCCAGTCAATAGGGAATTCATATGGCCATTCTGGCAGCAAAGTAGGGTCTTGCTCCAGAAGTTCTTTTAATTCACACAGATCACTGGTCTCCAGGAGGAACTGCAAATCCTAGACATTTTTGAACAATTTGAAGCCCAAGTGACTGGATAAGTAAATAAACAATTAGAGAAAACGACAGTTAAAAGAAAAGGCAAAGCCTGATTTTGTATTGCATCTGCTTAAGGTCCTTTTTCTTCTGCAAAGCTATACTGATAAAACAGTGTAGCGGATGCAAGTATGAGGCCAAGCGGATGGTGAAATGGGGAGAGAATTGTTACAAATTTTACAAATACTTTCCCTTTTTGTGCTGAAACATGAATTTGTAAACAATTTGATTCTTCATAATTCCACTGAAAAGGACAGTCATTGCTTTTAACAGGTTTTGTTTCTAATATTTCCAAGCATACAGGCCAGAAAAGATGGTCACAGTAGGACTGTAAAGAGGTGCAGGTAATGAAAATCACAAATGACAATTTGGTATGCAGCTTCAGGAAAGGCACAAAGCAGAGTGGTTTTTGGTGGACTGCATTTTCAACACACAGGCTGAGCCACATGTGTCAAACACAACATGTACTTTTAACCTGACCACCTGTTCTGAAAAAAACTGTGTGTGCCAAAATCCAAAAAGATCACGTAGCCTCAGTGTGGATTAGAGTATTTTTCAACTGGGTGTGACGTTACATACTGCAAACCACATGGCCACAAAGAGGCAGAGGAAGTCTCCACTGCACTGCTACTTGCAATTTTTGTCTTCAGCCCCAGTGGAGCCCAGGCTAAGCTTTTCCTTTCTCCAGGAGGGAGCCCGTCAGATTGCACAGGACATTGCTAAACACCCATCTGTTTCTCTCAAACTTTCTTGCATTTGGCAAACAAGCTGTCTTAGCCAGGGTGGGATGCAAAGGAAGGAGATCCCGACCTATAAGGGCAGTGCAGATTGCTTCAATTTGTTGCAACAGGCACAGGCTGGGGAGGTGGAGGAAACGCGCTGGTGATGTTAGCTGTAAAAGTCCACCCAAAGCCTGTGCAACAGGAGATGGGAGGCCCAGCTGAGTCAGCCCCTTGTGAACTGCTGGTTGTCTTGGCCAGCAGAGCACATCATGGTCTTTCTTCTTTTCCTTTTCATTGGTACCATATATCCCCATGAAAGGTCCCTCAGTGGGACTTTGCACTTCCTTTAAGTGTTTACCCATGTGTCCTGGTTTCGGCTGGGACAGAGTTAACTCTTTTCTTAGTAGCTGGTACAGTGCTGTGTTTTGGATTTAGTGTGAGAATAATGTTGATAACACGCTGATGTTTTAGTTGTTGCTAAGCAGCGCTTATCTTAAGCCAAGGATTTTTCAGTTTCCCATGCTCTGCCAGCAAGCAGGTGTGCAGTAAGCTAGGAGGGAGCATAGCCGGGGCAGCTGACCCGAACTAGCCACAGGGGTATTCCATACCATGGAACATCATGCCCAGTGTATAAACAGGGGGAGTTGGCCAGGAGGCGCGGATCGCGGCTTGGGAACTAACTGGGCATTGGCCAACGGGTGGTGAACAATTGCATTGTGCATCACTGTTTTCCCCCCCCCCCCCCCTTCCTTTTTTTGTTATATTCCTTTTCATTACTATTATTGTTATTATATTTCATTATTACTATTGTTAGTATTATATTTTACTTTAGTTATTAAACTGTTCTTATCTCAACCCACGAGTTTTACTTTTTTTTTTTTCCTTTCCTCCTCCTCACCCCACTGGGAGCGGGGAGGGGAAGCAGTTGCATGGTGCTGAGTTGCTGGCTGGGGTTAAACCACGACACCATGTTGGTTTTTTTTAAACTTTTTGTTGTGTAGTTAAAATGAAACAGGGGAAAAAGTAATTCTTTTCCTCCTGAGATGTTTTTGACACTGTGTTGCCCCTTTAGGAATATTTAAAAGCCCTTTTTCCGAAGAGGCACTCATTAATCAGCTACTTCTTAAAAGCACAAGGTATGTGTGCTGCTAGAGATCACAGATGTCCAGGCTGCGTAACCGCGCAAAGACATCTGAGCTGGACTCAGACCAGCTGTTTGCCTGTTTTAGGGTAGCAGATGAAGAAAAATTCATCCTCTCTATAGCAAAGGCAAGAATAAACTACAACACTTTTAACAAAAATCATCTTCCAAGAGGATTCTTACTTTCTCTCCCTCTTTTTAGACTTTTAAGGTTCTTCAAGCAGCTTTCATGTGAGAGGAGGTAGACCTTGGAGGCTGATACTCCCTTATGGCAGGGGATATGGGACTCCAGTGCTGGTGCAGCCTGGGTGGGCTGATGCCTCCCACAGCTACGGTGCTACACCGCAAGGAGCCGAGGCTGCAGCCTCTGCACCATGCACCTCCCCTCGCTCCTGCCCGCTGCCCAGCAATAACTACCTGCACAGCCCGGTGTAGGCACACGTGGTGATGGTGGCTGCGCCCAGGTAGTCCTCTGTGCTGCCTGCCGGTCAGCGCGGTCCTCGGCTCAGCGGTCTCAGAGGGACCCTGGGCCAGGCCTCGGGTTGTGCCAGCAAGGAGTGGAGAGGGAAGAAACCAAGCACATTTGGTTCGACATCAATGGCCAGGTAGAGTATATTTCAGCTAAACCCTTGGGAAAACATTTTAAACTATGTTCAGTCTCTCTCCCTCCCACCATGCCCACCATCTCCTTCCACCCTATAAATCATACTGTATTTCCCAAGACACTCACCACTTGGCTTCCCAAGGGACATGGTTCTCCTCAGCATGAGCTCCACAGTGGATGTGCCTCCTTACCAGCTTCTTTCTCTGCACTCAGCTTGGCACATGCACCTCAAACTGCTTCCACCCTTCCCTGAATTTCATCCACAATGTTTTTGCAACTCTCTGGCTTTGATGTCCATTTCCCTCATGCCTTTAAATATCTGCTTCATCTTGCCTGACAAGCTGACTGCATTAGCCAGGTCAGAGTGAGATGGCTCCCCTTATTCTTTCTTCTTCCACAGCTAGCTGCAAGGGATCACCCTGAAAGGACACAGTCTCCCTTCTGGCTTGGTGTCCCAGATGCTTGCAGACATGACAAACCATGATATCCAGGCACCATCTTTGCTCTCCACTTTTCCCCCAGCTGGTGAGTTATAAAGTTCAAGCTTTTTCTTTCTTCTTATAAGGACAGTCAGAGGCAGACCTTGAGGACCATCATTTCAAAACCTTTCTCCATTGCTGTGCTTTGAGCCCCTCTTATTGATTAGGAGATGCACATTTTCCTCCCAGTGCTACACTGGACTTGTCTTGCCCCATACAGTAATGTTTTTTCTTACTGAAATAAGTCAGTCTCCCATTTTAGCCCCAATGGGGCTAAGATAAAGATGCCTATGCCTACTTAGGAAGGCTACAAGCTCCTACTGTTTTGCTTTATTTTCTTAGGAGCTAATTTTCTACCAGGAAACATGGCTGCCACGTCACAAACTGGGGGCACAGATGAAAAAACTAGGAGGTGGGTGCATGCAGAGAGCACATAGAAAAGAAGAGGAGGAAACAACAGGGCCAGAGCATGGAGAGAAAATCTCACCTTAAACCTTGGGGGATAACAAGATTAGGAGGAACACAAGTTCAGACAGGCTCAACTAGTTATATGGGGAACGCACAGAGCAAGAGTAGAGGGATAGCAGAAATGAGGAGATAGGAAACAGGGTGTTGTATTGTGCAAATGATCACACCAGGTGATTCTGTTAACAGATTTACTGAGGATGCAGGTGGGAGGATGAAGAAATACAAGGGGGCCGGGGGTTGCAAAGGAGAGTAAAGACTTGATCCAAGGATGAGGAGAGGATTAACAGAGTTCTCCCACAGAAAGCCAATATGCTTTCCTCAGTTTATATGAACCCCGCAGGATTGGGCCCTCCAGCTCAAAAAGCAGATGTCAGATTTTAAAACAACCCTTATTATCATTTATGGGCTTCATGGTTGGCAGTGCAAATAAACAGAGGCACAGAGTAATGAAGCGACCTGCCCCCGGATGCACAGCTTGTCATCATGACTACTCAGGGGAGCAAATTCCAGTTCAGACCACAGTACCTTACCAGTCCAACAGGTTTCAATCTTCCCCCCCCAACACACTTCATTCTTGCTAATGAGCAAGTAATCTCTCCTTCACAGACGGAGGAACATTCCCACAGAGGACTTATTTGCTGTGGAATAGAGGGGCTTTGTTCTTTGTCTAAAGTCAGTATCGTGAAAAGTAAGCCTAACAGCTGCAACAACAGTTTCAACTGAACTGTCCTCCCAACTACTAAAGATCTCCAGTTCTTTTCAAATGTTATATTATAATCTCTCTGTTGCTCCTCATGTTTGTTTCTCCAGTTCCCTTCACTCTCTCTTCCTACTGTGAGAAACACTACAGAACAAGCATCTATACAAAATAATATGCAAATTAAGTGCAAAATGTCTTATACTGTAAATGTGATAACAAATACTTCTAGAGATTCTGATAAGAGTCAGGCCAACCTGCCACAGCCCCTTATGCTTTAAACTCTTTTCTTAATGCCCTTGTGTGTCAGACATCCATTTTGTTTCCTCCAGATGCCTCCTGAGACATCAGTTCTTCTGCAAAGCCCACTGATGCTTAGTAGAAATGCCACCGGTCCATGAGTGAAAAGAAAACCTGCTGGGATCCCAAGGCAGATCCTGCTCTCTGTACCACTCAGCTACTTACCCTGTATCACTACTTGAGATTAGATTATACAGTTGCTGAAACACTGGTGTCATTTTAGTTATATGCTGGAGGGATGTCTTAAGTTTCTTGAAGGTCACCCTTGTTTCTATGGTATGAAGAATGCCAAGTGCTCTCCCCACACTTAATAATGATACTAAATAAACGGTAGCACCAGAGGATATTTATTATACAGAAAGAAATGGCAGTGTTTTTTCTTATTTTAACTAATGATTGTTCTATGGTATCAACAAACCAGGCCTGTGTTTCATGGATGGAGTTGATGTGAGGTGTTCCTTTTTTAAACAGCAAAAAAGGGTCATTTTCCCTGTTGTTTACTCAACAATCTCAAAGAGCACTACACACAGAAAGCAAATACTCCATTGCAGCAGCTATAGGCTTTTCACAGATCAGCTCAGAAAAGAAAATGATTGAATTAGGAGCAATAATGGCTCCTTTTTTGCAAGTGAAAGAAAGCAAATATTATTTGGATGAGGTCCAAGCAAAGCTTTCCCAGCACGCGCTATTTTATTTGAGGTATAAAGGCCTGCAAAAAAAATCCAGCCAGCTACCGCTTGTGAAGTTTGCCACCTACTGAGGAAAGCACAGCACAGCACCACCAGAAAGAAGACGAAAAAGTAAAAAACATTGTGCCGAAGCTGTTATATTATATAGCCATATTCGCTCTTTGAGACTACGGCCATAAAGGCTTCCGGACACCTCTAGACAGCTGACAATGGAGCGATTAAACAACAGAAATACTTCTCCTCCTCCTCCTCCTTTATACACAAAGCCTCAGAGACAGTGTTTTATCCTGAATCAGTCCTAGATTTTGTCTTACAAACCTAGAAATGACTGAAAAAAAAGACTCCCAGCTTCTGCAGGGAACATAATTTCTTAGAGATCCAAGGTGTTGAGATGTCCTAAGTCACAAACTGCTAGGTAATAAAAAGTCACACTGTAGCCATTTCTAAAATTATATTGGTAATTTTTATTCACCTCCAAGGCCTATAAGAAGTATTATTAAGAAACTAGAAATCTGTCTTTACAACAGGAGGCATATAAGAAATATTAGCTGTTAAAGTACAGAAATATCTGTTACAGTTTAGAAAACCTCTCAGTATGCTTTTATGTGAAATGCATGGCATGTACACAGCCTCAGAGCACGGCGTAGAGTCTTTACACAGGTCATGGAGACATCACTGACCATGAGAGGGTTGCTCTCATTTCAAATTCACATAGGTCAAATATGTATAAAACTGAAAATGTTATCAAAAACTTTAATAGAGCCACAAAAAAAAAAAATCAGAATGTAAAAGCTTCAGAAGACTTAGAGCCCAGCCTGGTGTTCCTTCGCATCTGGTCATCAGGGTATAAATAAAGCCTCATCAAAACAATGCTCCCCATCTGCAGATGAGATTGCTGCCTGGCACAGCAGAGAGCAACAGCTCCACAGCGGAGCTCATCTCCCTCCCTTTGGAGCAGAAATCATCAGCCCTGGCTGCTCCCAGGTGGGCTTCCATTTGAATTTGGAAAGCCTAAGGACCACCAGAGCTACCAGGGACATCTTGCACCAAAAGCAATCACACTACATCTGTAGCAGACGAGTACCTCTGCCTGAGCATACGGCAGTGACCCTGTGGCCATCTGAGGGGAAGGTCGCTCAGACTCCAGCGTCAGCTGTACTCCCCTCCTGCAATAAACCTCTCTCTGTTACTGCCTGCGCTGCAACTACAGAGCAAGCACTAACAGAGGAGAAGTGTTCTCCAAGCAGGCAGAAATTCATAATTCTAAGGTTGACATTGTTATATGAAATTATGCCTAAGTGGAATAATTATTCATTTATTTTAAATAGATGTTTAAATAGCATATATACATACATATATATATGCCTAAATGTTTGTATGTATGTATGTATCTGCATGAATGTATATATATACACCCCAGCAACTGATACCATATAAATACATGTTAATACAGAGATGTACATGAAATACATACACAACAAAGATGCTGAACAATGACCCAAATTCTGGTAACTGGGTAATGTCATTCAAAAACATCACCTCTGACAGAAATGGTTCTGCAGACTATCACCCACATGGATATATATGCAGATATATTGCATCTTACACAGACAGAAAATCCAGGTTTGACTGGCACAACCTAAAAACCAGAAATACTTCTTGGCAATAAATCATGATTATTATTGCAAGGCACTGAGAATGGCATACACTACTCTACCTGAATTACTGCATGCACAGTGTACTTTTAGCTCCACACAAAAGTATAAATCACTACACACTAAGCTAGTATGCACTGCTGTGAACTGGTGTGTCACCACTTTCAGAGCCCCACACCAGCACTCATTGAGGCTGTCCAGAACCCGCAGGGCTAGCAGTGCAAGATGTCAGGCAGCTCCAACACACACAAGGTGAGTGTGCTCTGCTTTACAGAGTGGCAGTGGAAAGGGGCAGTTGCTGCTCTTCCAATATATAGGTTGAGAGATTGACTGGCTGAGTGAGTGGCTTCCTTTTTCGGGAGGCAAACTAAATCCCCTGCTGAGATACTCCTGGTCAATCAAATTGTAATGCTACAGCAAAGCTGATACACTCACTTTATGCTGTGACTAAGAGAGCAATGGCTTCTAGCAAACTTGTCCTGAGAAAATCTTATAATGTTGGCCCCTAATCTAATAGAAATGACTTTTTAAATTATTGTAATCAATGCAAGATAATGAAATAGATTTGTATACTCTGCGCTGCTTTGGCTTTCTTCCTGGTGGGCTAAATTAAGTTCGGGGAAAACATTTTGCTTCTTAAGTGCATTAACAAACTTCATTTACAATTGGAAGTAATTTGTCTCAGAATGTCCCATAGTCAGCTGCATACCCATCTGGTCCTGGTGCTTTATTATCTAATATTTCTTGCAGGTCATCTTTATTTCTCCCATGTCACACAGTTCTGTTAACTCTCTTGGCTCTTGTGCAAGGTAGCAAGCACAGCAAGGCACTGGCAGTCAGGAGATGTAGCCTCTCTGGGTTCTGCTATGCTGCCCTCCGTGGTCACAGCATGCACAACTATTATTTTCTCAGTAGCCCCTGTTTTACATTCCTTTCTCATTTTGGGCACCTACCTGGAATCCCCTGGTAGGAAAATGACAGATTTTCAAAGTTTTGCAACACCTGCTTTCTCTGCTGTGGGTGGAGCGGGACGTCAATGCATCAGGACCCTAAGCCCAGTCCCAGCATCAGGCTCAGCATCTACATGCTCCTCAGTTCTGCTCCTGCTCTGCTCCAAAATGGGCACAGACCCCAAGTGTGAATTGCATGAAATCCAAATGAGCAATGCACAAGACAGTCTGAGAAGTTTGAAAACAATTAATCCCCATCTGTCTCAACGACACCCTCTGTTGTAATTTCAGATACATCGTTACCCTTCACACCCTAAATGTCCAAAGAAGTTTGTCCAGCCCCATATGGCAGCTCTGTGCTTTGGATGTGCCAGATACCATGTCTACAGGGCTACAGACCTCCATGTCAAAGTGTCCTCTCAGCTGGTATTTTGGCTGTCCCCCCTGTCATGTCCTCATGCATCTGCAGCCAACGCAGCCAACAAGGCAACGATGAGTTTACAGCTGTGGAACCACGAACCCATGACACCAGTTTTTGAAGGTGTTTTATCTTGGTGATACCGACAGGATCTTTGTTATGCCTTTAGTCTCCAGATCTTGCTTTCTGCTTTTGAGACTGCTGTGTCCTCTGTGAATAGCATTTCTCTATAACCTGCAGCTGTCTGCATTCAGTCCTCCAACTGCTTCTCCAACAATCAGAACATTGTCCTCAATAACATTGCACACATTTCTCAACTTCTGCTAATCTTGTTAGGGCTACAACCATTTCTTTCATACCCTGAGAAATAACTCCTACAGCATCTTGTATTCCCAATTTCAGTTAGCTCCTGTAAAGAGCAGCCCCATTTTTCTCTGCATTTTCAGAGTCCTTCTTTGTTGTTTGTGTCAATAAGAGTGAGGATAGCTCCTGGCAGTCATCGCTCTCCCTGGGGAGCAGTGTCTTTCCCATCTGGGAAGTGCTGATCTGGTCATTTATGTTATTTACTTGGGATGAGGTAAGGATAGTAGAGGGGATGAACTTAGAAGAGGGAAAGAAAAAGCAAATGTGAGAGGTTGCAAATCACGCGATCGGTGTTGTTCCAGGGTCCCTGCCCAGGAGCTGCTGCCTGGCCACCGCAGTTTGGCCACACAGTAAGCCTCTGGTTTCTGCTGTACCCGTGTTGATCTTGCCTCTGCCATGGTCAGGGAGACTGGGCCATTTTCCCTGGTATTGGTGAGGGAGCCCGGGCAGCACCCTCCCAGCCCTGGCAGGGGACCAGCTGGTAGGTACCACTGGCACCACCTGGCACCGCCCCTCCCATCCTGCAGCAGGAGCATCGCTGGCAGCTCTTCCAGGAGCTTATTCAGCTTTTGTCTGACTGGTCATAAAACTGTCCTAAAGCCCCTCTGGATCAAAATGCTTCCTTCCTTTTACAAATATATTGTTCATGTGTTTTCTTCTCTCTGACCAATAATGATACACCACTTTTATAAAACTTAAAATAAATGATTTAACTGCTTTTTGAAGTTGCCTTCCCATGCAAGGCTTAACCTTTGGTAAAGATGCAACTATCCGCACCCCCATGGTAGGAGACAAATCAACCTCCCTCACCCCTGATTTCTTTCTGGTGACTGGTTGGAAGACAGAGCAGTTTCAAGACTAAAATCAAGCCTAATTACTAATGAGCCCAATTTCAACACCTGCATCTGTCACTGGAAAAGTGCCACATCACCCACAAGCTGTACCAAGAAAGCCCTCTCACATGTTAAAAATAGTACTCGCTGTACAGGTTTTTTAAGTAGGAAAGTTTCATGCTGTAATTTTCTTTACATCATCTACCCTGTTTAATTTCCTTGTTCAGTAAGTGTAGGGTGGCATCCATACCATCTGTATGAAGAATACCTGCAGCATGTTAAGATGTCTGGAAATTTATGGAAGAGGCTCAAGGTCCTGTTTTTGCACATACAGTGAGTGTGCTTATTAATTTCACGTGAATGGCAGTAAACATCCTGATCACAACCAGCTCCACCTGCAAAGCTTGAGCAGGGGACAGCAGGAAAGGACATTGTGTTATTGCTGGTCCTGGCCACTCTTTGGGACTGGGACACCCCCAGGCTCTGCTGCTCCGTTTCTGTGCCCTGGACACAGAGATGGGGGACCATGACTAGGTTATTCTCATTGGTGGTGGCTTGCCCCACATTCAACAGAAAAGCTGGCTTTCTCTGCTGGCTCCCTGGCTGGTTCTGGCTATCCTTTATCTCTTGCTCTGCAGCTGAGCAGGCTCACAATGTCATTTTTGCTACTGTTGTGTCAGCTTAAATGCTCCGAGTGCAAGAGAGATGGCCAATGCGATGCCTGCTGGCAGAGCGCTTCATGTCCAGCCAGATGCCAATGCTGCAGTACAAGCCTGGAAATACTGCAAGCCTGGGGTGCTCTGCTTAGAGGAAAGTTGCACCAGGGAAACCGCTTGGGCAGTTCCTCCACTTCTGCAGTTCCCAGTGTGAGCCCCCCAGCCAGCAAATGTGATCATGATTGCTAAGCTGCAAGCAGCCTCACTCCATACTACCTGCGTGCAGCAACCTATCTGATAGACTAAGCCTGAGGTCTGGTGAGCCTGAGGCCTCCTGCAAATACATTGCTGCCAAAAGCAGCTCTGTGATAGAGAACATAGGGTTCTTGGGGTTTTTTTCTTTAAGAGGGACATCTTGCAGTGTTTGGCATCTTCTTTGTTTTCTCACCTGTCCCTGCTCATGCTCACAATGTATCCCTGCCATTAGCCAGGGCCACTTCAACACACAGCCACCTTGGAGGGAATGTGAACCCACAGCAGGCAAAGCTGGGTGCCCAGGACGTGGGCTGCTCCCTTTGCTGTACACAGTACCCCTGGTGCTTCTGTCTTCAACACAGAGCGCTCTTCCCCTGCATTGCGAGTTGCTGGACTGTATGTACACCATCTGGTCCCTCCATTTACCTAGCAGAGGAGGAGGGCTGTGCAGAAACCAGCTTATTTAGGCTTGAGTCTTCATGGAGTCAGGAAAAGAGAGAGAAGATAACTGGGTCTTGCTGAGGGTGGGCAAAGGATGGGGGGGGGGGGGGCAGGAAATCATCATTGAGCAAGACCACCACCCTCCACCACCCGTCCCAGCTTCTCTCTTCCAGTTGTGAACCCTGGGATGGCCCAGATCCACAGAAGGCATCAGTCCAAAAAGGAGGGCAAAGTCTACTAGTGATGAAGGGCCTCTTGTCCTCTACAGAGGTTGGACAAGGTGCCTAAAGAATAAGACTGAGGAAACAAAACTTTGTTCTGTAACTATTATTTTCCTGCCAGATGCTTCTGTCCCCTGGGCTTTCTGCTTGGATCGAATTGCGTAGTGCTCAAACCCCTACCTCCAAGTCTCAAAAGAAATTATTTTAAGTGGCATGTGTTCAGGGTCAGCTGTCACTAAGGTATCTTCACTTTTTAACTAAATAAGAAGCAGTGAACACTCTTCCCCACTGCTGGGTGTTTTATCCTACTTTGTTTAGAACTAAGCCCTTTCCTTTGCCTATGAGAGCCAATTTCACTAGTTTTGAAGGAACGAAAATGCATATATCCGAGACTGGAATTTGACCCTTAAAAGGCTCAGACACAGTATCATGATTGTTAGCAAACAGCTGTCTTCATATCTGCTCTTAAATCACATGATGTAAAATAGAGAAAATACAAATATTAAAGAACAAAGGAGGTGTAGGGAAAGCAAGAAAAAGTGAAACTCTCTGGGATCCTAGGACCCTGGCTGACAAACAGGTGCCATCTTAAACAAAACAGAAATTAAACACAGGCTAATAGAGTTGGAAATCTCGGTTAAAAAACTAAAAGCCAAATCTGAGGTGACGTGAAAAGCTGCACCATAAGGCTCATTCAGTAAAAGACTGGACCAGTAAGATCGTTAAAAATAAATGCTTTTTATAGCAATGCTAGGTATCATTACAGGCCTAAAATCATATGCAGAATATCTTAGGTGCTTAAAGGACAAACACTTCCCTAAGCAAGTGTGTTACAGATTGAAGTTAAAGTCCACTCAAAAATGCATTTCAATAAATCTTCTTAAATCAAAATCTTATGACTAGCCAAAGGAAGGATGGAAGGAAGGACGGAAGGAAGGACGGAAAGAGAGAAGAAAGGAAAAATGCATCAGGAGAAGGAATAGGATTTTTTTTTCCTAACTGAAAAAAACATTTCTTAGTTAAAGCTGCATTTTGTGTTACCTTTCTTTTAATTTGGCAGGGTCACTGATATGCTGCTCGCACTCCTAGCAGTTCATCCTACTGCTTTGAACTGCTGTGATGGGACAAAGCAGCAAGGAGCCTTGCGTAAGCCAAGCACATGTCAGCTTTTGTCATGAGAACAGGGCACAGCCTGTTCTCAGGTGTCCAGCCTCCAGGTTTTGTAATCATATTCTCCTCACCTAACACTCTCTACAACATTGCAATTTAATAAAATGTAGCTTGTGTAGCTTGTCCTAACAACATGAACTGAAAGGAAGTAATATAGCTTAAATTGGCTGAATTTCCAGAACATCAGCAACAAAAAAATGTCATGCTCCAACAAAACAATCCATTTTCTTTCAAAAATAAGGAGTTCAATACCCTTCCATCTGGCTTTCTTCAGCAGCTTATCTTTTGACAAATCAGCCACTTACTAAGAGATTGAACAGACCTTTCAAAAAGCCTGAAGTATAAACAAACTTGAGCTCGGATAATCAGTTTCTGTTTGATTGTCAGCTGGTTTTGTACCATAAAATGTTTCCCTGATTATTCTCCAGCATCCAGAAACTGGTATTTCAGGGTGGCTGTGGCTTTGTATTTCTTACCTGGAATTCTCCCACAAGGCCTCCTGAACTTCTTCTGAGAAGATAGCTTCATCCAGGCTCTGTAATAGAAATGTTCACAGCCCCTTCATAGCTCACAGAAATATTACATGAAGTAGAGACTTTGATGAGAAAATACTTGAAACCATTTGAAAATACTTCAAATTCTTGAACCACTACTAGCTTTTTATGCCTTAAAAATTTCAGCCTTTTCTGAATGAAACTACCTCTGATGTCACCGGTTGCCAGCTCCCCTGGAAGCCCAGTTCTCCAGAAAGACTTGAGAGATGTTGGGGGTTTTTTTTGGTTTTGTTTATAAGAACAATACTGTTTGAGCTAAACTAATCTAAACAAGCTTTTGCTGATGCTATGTTGCTTTCTAGTGCCTGAGGTACATGGTGGTAGCCAACACAAGGTCCCTCAAAAATGTCAGCATGGTGCTAGCGGGGGCAAGAAAAAACTACCCCAAGAAACTCCACTAAATGGCACAGCAGCACGCTGTAAAACTCCAGATGGTGCCGCTGCGGCACTGGAAACTCCTGGTTTCTTCACAAGATGTTGCAAAATACTTCTAAAGCCTCTTAGTAATATAAACCACACAAGTGTCTTACAGTGCTACAGTAGTAGCTGGCCACAGGAGACCAATTAGTACGATCGGATAGTCAGGTCACACCAAGCACACTGGAATCTATATGGACACACGGGGTGGATAATGGTGGATTATGTGGCATTTAAAGTAGGAGTTATGATGCAAAGTCTTTCTTGTGAGATCCAGCAGGGACTACTGCCCCAGGCTGCTGCCATGCAATTTGGGTAGCAGCTGCCAATATTTAGGTAGAACAGGACAGTTGAAATGTTACTTGAGTGTTCACCCAGAAATAGCTGGGAGACAGAGCCTACACCTACATTTATCTAAACAACTCATTTTCTGAGAAACAATGTTTTTAATTACAATAATTAACAATACAATGGATTCACGTCCAGGAAACTCCTGCATATGCCTACTGTAAACTACCTGGACATACCAGCTGAGTCCTTGCACTTTCGCAGTCAGCTCATTACAACTTTTACCTTGCCTAGCTGTATTGCAGCAGTAAACGGGATTTAAAAAGGCTAATACTAATCCTATTAACTTCTCACTCAAAAGTGTATTGGAACATCATCTTTTTTTTTCTTTGTTGTATTTGTGAAAACTCATTGAACATACTTCTACATATAAACATAGAAAGATGTGTTACTTGACCTGTCCCTAGCTAAAACACTATTTAAGTACTCCATTCATCCAAGATGCCTTAACTGCATGTTTATGACAACCTTAGGCCAGTGTGCAAGTTATCAAATGCAGAATGTGCATGTCCTGGGGGAACAAGATGACAGAATAGGATGTTGGAAACATGCTTGGTTTATGGATGAACATACTTCACTCTTCTGGTGGTAGATGAGGTCTTCTGCCCATCTCTCAGCATTACTTCTGGTTCAGCACAGATATGACACAGCAGACTCTCACTGGCAGAAAGAGTACTGGACTAGAAATAGAATAGTTGAACCCCACTCACTCTTTTAATGGAAATCATCAGCTCCTTCGATGGTGTCACAGCAACACATGCCAGCTAAAAATCTGCACCCAATCTGTTATTTCAGTGTTATAACTGCATGCTTTAAATTGGTCAAAACAATGTGTTTATATTCCAAATGAAATCCAACTTCAGACTTAAGATTTTGCTTGAAGGTTCTACTGTCTCTCCCCAGAAATAATCCTGTTAACGTAGTGTACTTATTCAGATCTTGTGACTGAAAGTTGAGAAATCTGAGAGTTAAAAACTGTGCATGTAAACAGAGAGTTCATGAAAGTCTAATGGATTTAATAATTGCTAAAAATTTTCACCTATTGGCAGAGCTGTCAGATCCATGCTACAAAAACAATCTTGTAATTTAAGAAGTTTCTAGATGAAAGAGCTAGACTTCTTATGAAAATACCACAAGCTACAATTAAAACTTAGATCAGGATGAGATGAATTTGCATACATGTTCCTCACAAAAACCTTCAAATTCACAAGGCAGTATGTTACTGCAATACATCCAGATTTCCTTTTGCCAAGATTACTACTCAATACTAAGGCTCTCTCCAGGGGTACCTCTTTGGGGATACTTTTTTACAAATGCGCTGCATTTTAAAATACTTCTCAGGAGGGGGCAGGGATTATGCTCCAAACAACTCAAAGAATTGTATAGAAAAAAACTTTAATAAGAATATGATTTTTCATGTTGCCTATCAAGTGGCATTTACTTCCACTAGCATTTTTTACTCTGCTCCTTATCAGTGTTTTCTTACAGCAGGTTAAACGAAATCCATTGTATAGCATTAATAGAAAGACTTCCTAAAGCCTTAGGCCACAAGCGGTGAACCTATGCTGAACTTATACTTAGTTACATGAAAGGAGCCTCTGAGGAGGTGCATTCTGTGAAAAATAAGGTAACCACATCTGCCAGCAGAAGCTGCATCCTTGAGATAAGAAAAGGAACAGCCAGCCTGGAGACAGAAAGAGGATCCAATGAGGAACAAGAAGACCCCAGACTCAAATATTACTATTGGACCGAACTGTCACAAGAGGGGAGGAGAAGTCAGACTGTAAGGGTATAATTGCCCAGAGGTTTCTTTGTTGCCCAGAGGCACCCAGCTCGAGCTGTCCTATACCGCTGTACCACTGAATAAATTTGCCTGACGTACGTTGTGTTGGAGACTCTGCTTCAGGAAACCTTGAGTTGAGCCTGAGGGAAGATGAAGCACCCGAGGGGGGGGGGGGGGGGGGGAGGGGGGGGGGGGGGAGAGAGAGAGAGAGAGGGAGGGAGGGAGGGAGGGAGGGAGGGAGGGAGAGTGTGGTCGGAAGGGGCACCCATCTGCTCACTGGAGCTGCCCACTGCAAAGGGACTCTGATCCCAGCAGTTAAAGTCCCAGGTGGTGTGCGTGCAGCTCCTTCAATGGTGTGCGAATGCTCAGGCAGCGGCTTCTCCGTTAACAGTTTTCTTTATGGTTTTGTTTGAAGAGATCTTGCAATATAAGACATTCACATGGCCATTGCACTACTACATCTTATTTTTGTAGTGACTACTGTTACATAAATTGATCCATTGAATTGATCCAAGAGGCTCTCTTCCTTGAAAGAAGTACATACTTTACTATGTAGCTCATTATTTACCGGATTGGAAAATACATTTCAGAAGTTGAAATTCAGTTAAACTATTCCATACCACAAACTGACTAAAGATATATGAGCTTTCATTAAATTAATAGCAATGAAGAACAGAGTTTTCTTAGTTATTTCTGAAATTGTGTAATATCCCTGCTTATTCTAGGGTCCCTGGTGCAAAGTTACCACTCGGGGTTTTTTGGTTTGGTTTTTTTTAATGTACACCCAAAATAGGTAACACAGATGATACCTTTCCAGCCATCATTAACTGTATTGCCCCTCGCAGAGAACAAATCACTTAATGAACAGACAGAACTGGAAAGGAAGACCCCCAACTCCCCACTCCCCCAGCACTCACATGCTGGTCAAACATAGATTTATCAGGCAAAGTAGAAAGAGAAATTTGTGGTCTGCTTTCCTCTCCATCCCCTTATGCCCCATCTAGAGAAACTAAGCAGGTCCCCCCATGGACATACTCATCCCTGCCAGGTGCTGTCTTGACACAGCAGCATAAGGCATTTGGGGAATTTGAATGCTGAAGAATTCAGTTAGCTTTACGTAGTAGTTGGGCATGTAATATAACAATTATGCTATTTATATTTGTATGATTTTACTGTCACAAATGCTTAGAGATGTTGCTCCCCCCCTCAATGTTTCACTGATGGTTTAAAAAAAAAAAAAAAAATCAAAGAACCTACTTTGAAAATTATCAAGGTCACAGTAAGTGTGTTAGTACAAGCGGCTCTCAAGAAGTCAACTGGTAAAACATAAACATCTTTATAAGAGTTCAAGCTCTTTCTCAGTGGCTTATGGAAGGCATCCTGGTCTCCCAAAACTCTGACTATCTACCCAAGTCAGGAAACAACAAGGGATTAAAACTCCTTCTTAGCCTGTAAAATGGACAGTCTCTTTGGTTGCATTATATCGGTAAACCATCCCCCTCAAAGTGCCAGACAATCACCTCCAAACAGACAGCACACATTTTTTGATAGAAACAATTTATTATGTAATGAAAATACAATTGCTGTAGTTCTATTAGCTTCTGTGTCAAAAAACCCCCACAATCCACAGAAGAACAGTTTCAAAATTAAGTGTAAAGATCCATAAACGTTACAGATTTCACAGGAAATTCAACAGCAAGAGCTTATAGCACCATTGACAGAACATTAACTAAAATAGCTGTTAAAAAATTCAGAAAATACTATTTTATTAGCATTCTGAAAAAAACCTGTACTCTAATATCAACTCATTTCTAGCTTTTTCTACTAGGATGATAGGCTCTACACTCTATATCCTCTACTCAAATTGTTGCTGCTATTAATTCACTATGTGATTTATTTTTTTATCCCCTCAAAATGAGTGCAGGTATTAAACTGTGCTATAGTGGAGAACAGGCAGCTGCTATGAAGTCTACATAAGCCCTGTTTTAAGAACAGTGCTCTTGGGAAAGCTGCTTATTCTAGGAAAGCTTGTGCACTGGCCCTGGCTACAGCTGGTGTCCATAACATAACTAGACTTGGTTGAGCAGCATTTCAGACTTTTAAGAACATCTGTAGCTGCCAGAAACTCATTTATACTAGGATCCTTACTACAGTTAATGTCACTGAAGCTGAAGCACCTAAAAAGGGGATGGACAGGTGCCCCCCACCTCTAATTTTACACTGAAGACAAGACAAGCAAAAATTTAAGACCAACTATTTTCATATTAGTCAATTTAATTTAATCTAATTTAGCTATTAAGTCTGATCAGCACTGATCCTCGTTTGAGACACCTGCCCTAAACCTCTCTATGGAGGTCCTCTGAGGAAACCTACAATAGATGCCCAAAATTCAGATGGATATATGACTCCCACTTCACATCAGTACATAGATAACTGTCTAGTTCTAACCCAGAATGAACACAATGCATTTTAAATACAGTCTTGCCAAGTCAGTCAGCAATTAATAAAGATAAAAGCAAACTTTCTCAATTTAACTTGGAAAAAACCTAAAAGCATTAAATGTTTAAGATCTGGCATTACAAAATTTCCATGTTTTTTCCACAACTTAGTATGCTTTTTTAGACATCTGTCATCCTAAGACATGGCCATTAGTCATAGTTCTGCAAGGTTTTCACACAGGCACAGAATCCCGTTCAGGCTGTACTGATGACAGAGAGAAAGCCTTCATATAGGAGCTCAAAACACCCTTTTTCTGCAATCGTCAACAGGGAACTCAAACTACATGAAATCAGCAACCTTCTAGCTTTCAGGAGTTGGAAGGATGTAAGGACTTCAAAATAACTACTTTGTACCAACTTCGGTTTGCAATTTGTGCATTGTTTCTTTGACTATAGTCCCTGTAAGAGCAGAATTCACTCTCCATAGCCCCCTCAGGAGCATAGCTCTTTCTCCCTAATTTGGCCTGATGGGAGTCTATCCTCATCAGCTCTTTTCTTAAGCAGAAAAAACTGTTTTGTTCTGCATTACCTCTGGATCATATTGCCTCCTTTTAGCCAGCAAGCGATTACTCCGCACTATAATTTTTCTTACTTGACACCTTTCTGTCACAATCACATTTGCTTTATCCTTTCACATGGTTCTGTTTGGTCCCACAGTCTAATATGACGTCAATGGTTCGGGTACGGAAATCCCTATCCAATATATCCGTACTTCTACCCCACTCTTATCCTTCACACCCAAATTTCTCCTGCATTTTCTCCCTTGACCCTTTCCTAATGGCTATCCTCTTTCCCATCTAAATGGGGGCAACAGCTACAGCTAGCAAAGACAAGCAGGTATCTCGGCTCTGCATTATCCCAGGGAACCACAGAGCACAGACACAAATGACAGACAAAAGATTTTTCTTTGAAGGCTCTGCTACCAATTTCAGACAGTCAGGGAGACAGGTAAGAACAGGATTCCAACCCAGCTGTCCTAGGCAAGTAATGAAAAATTCAAGGAAGAAAAATAAAAGCAAAGCGATGGCTCTGGTTTTCCTTTTTAGCTTCAGAAGTGTCCAGAAGGAAAACAGCTGCTGACAAACTTCTCACTGTTCCAACTGGGTTTCACACACCAGACACACTGGGCACATAGGAGTTTTCAAAGTCCATTCGGACAAAATTTCCAGACGACACGCTGGAGGGCATTCAGACTGGTAGACCTAATCTCATTTGGGTGCATAGGTAAGATTCCTGAAGTTAAGGAAACTTGCTTGTATCAGAAAGCAGGAGTTAACTTTCCATTTTTGTCCTGCCAATATCAGTCCGTAAAATTTAAATTCAGTTTTGCAGTGAACACAAAACCAATTGGTATCTCTATTGCAACATACCATTTGAGTAGCATATCGAATAAAAAACACAGCAGTTTTCATATGTTAACTGAAAAAGATAGAAAATGGAACATTTATAACATAAGGTCCACCAATTTACCAAGTGGCACTGAAGACTATCCACTGGAACTGTCTAGACAAGAAAAAGACATAATTTGATTTTAATTAGATTGCATGACTCCAGAAATCCCAGAGATACCAATGCAGTTACTTTCACTTACAACATGTAACCAGAATGTGAAGCTAGTTTATTTGGCTCTTCTTCAGATTTCCTCAGAAGAGGGTGACTTGTTCAATAAGCAGAACAGTTATTACTCAACAGCATACAGTATTCCGGTTGCAGATTCTAATTTTCAGGCAAGGTTTGTTTATTTTCTTCTGCTTAAACTATTAAAATCTTAGTTTGAAGAAAAACAGCCACAGCATATTCTGTAAGTTGTTTCATATTCACTAGATGCTAAAACATGTCGATTGTCATTGGCCTCCAGAGTATACTGCATTTTAAGTAGCATCCTGTTTAACTGTTCATCTTCTATAGAGACCTTGAACTCCCCACAACACATTCCACTTTCAGCTCTCTTCCTTTTCTTTCAGCTCACAAGAATCTGATTTAAAGCAGCTACCACTTCAAAGATTCATTATGCAACAGACACAATAATTATTGTATTATTTGTATTATTGACTGGAATAAAGTAAATAAATTGCTTCCACAGAACATGAACAGTCTAGTAAAATTCATGTAAAATACAGGAGGAGCACTTTCTGTTTTGGTTGTGAAAAGAAATTGATCTTGAACTTTATTTGTATTATACACAAAACAAGTGTAAACTTTTCTTTCAATTTGTCTTCTATCCAAGTGTATAAAACAATGAACAGTAGGTGAAAAAACATCTAACATTTTCTCTTCATCAACAATGATGGGAAGTTTTGAATGTTCCTATGGCAAAACTAACATAAATTGATTTGAAGCAATTATATTAATATGACTGTAGAGTTTGGAAAGAGATTTAAGGCAAGCATCTTGTCAAAGTAAAGCTTGAGCATGCACATTCTAAACCACATATAAAATTTTAAACTACAGCTGGATTCCTTCATAGAATATTGTTTACGTAGGTTCATCAATGCATGCAATACAGAACCTCTCTTAAAAGAGAGATAAACAATCTAATCAATGTGGGTTGAGTGTTTTGGATGGAAGTTTTATACCTGTACGTCAGCATATTTAGACATTGTGTTTTGCCTGGACATAAGCTCTATCCCCTTGAGTAAAACTGTATTAAAAATAAAACCATACTTAAATTCATACTGCCCTCTTTTCTACATCAAGTTTAATTCTGAAGATCTCCTAATGCTCTGAAACAAGTTAAGCCTAACATAAGCTATGTAAGTAGCATTAACCTAATTTTACATATCCCTCCACCCTGATTTTAGATACTGAAGTAAGAGCAGGTCATTTAAGCATCTCAAAAAAAGTTATCTTAATATAGTTGTACACCCATTTTACAATAAGAAAACTAAGCTTTGAGATCCACATTTACATGCTCAAGTATATAAGGATATTAACCTCTCAAGCGGGATTTCAGTAAAACCTTAACAGTTTTCCCACACCGTGACACGTCATCAACACTGAGTATTCTTCATCCTATGGCTTCAAATGAGGAAGGTATTGAATCTGGCCCACTCGGCTTGGATGCTCTAACTTTAATTTTTACGGTACAAAAGCATGGCAGACGACACCTCCTACTACTAATGCATTGAAGAAGTTGTCTCTTTAAATGAGTGATTAAATCTAGGAAGGTGTTCCTAGCTGTGATTACTAGCTGACATGTGCTTCCTCATAGACTGGAAGGAACTGCATGCTTACACTTCTACAAAAAGGAGAATATTTAATTTTGCATTCATTAAACATTGAATTTGCTATGCTAACCACAGGCTCTGATTTTTTCCAGAGGCTGCTCTTCTACAAACTGCAAAGTACAGAGCCACAATGCTTAAATTTCTTTATGAAGCTGTCCTACAGGATTTATTAAAAAATGAGTAAATGACAAGACCAGATCTGAAAAAACAAAAACAACCAACCAAACTGAGCTAAGGTCCCAGCACCACTGATACCCTTCCCCTTGCTGGAATACAGGAAGTCCAAGTGTTGAGCTGATCAGATGACTATAGCTTAGATTTACAAATGTAACATAACTTCCGCCAAATGCTTGCATGAATGCAGATATAGTTCCTATTTTTGTGCTTCTATCTTTCTTCAGTGTGTCTTCTTTTCCTTCTTCTATTCCATGTACTTCCTTTATTCAATAGTCTGCAAGCACTCTAATCTAGCTACAAAGGTTTTATTCTGGACTATGGTATGTCTAATACTTGAGAGTTAATTAGCGTCTTACAGACAACAACAAGTATACAGGAGCATCTCCATTCTTTTGTTCTTCTGTGAGCTAAGTTATCCACTGTCTCTGTTCTTATGATAACCATAATCACCACTCTTATGATTCAAACCATGGTAATTAAGTTCACCTATTTGCTGGGAAGCATCAGGCAAAATTATATGCAACTATGGAAATGTTTAACATGCGTTAAAAAAAAATAACTTTGAACATTTACTCTTCTAAATGTTACTAAAACCAAGCCCTGCACACATGTAAAAAGATCATTTTCTCCCTGTTTTTAATGTTGGAATTTTAAAAGAATCCTAGGAGTATATTATGTCTAGTTCTCACTGAATTTAATGACACATAACAGAATGAGTTAATTATTAATCACTCCTGTATTTTATACCATTTAAAAGTATTATTTGATCTCTGGTGGGAAATTAAGACTAAAGTAGTTTATTTTACATTTGCTATCTACATTTCAAAAGACCCTTTATTCTCTCCTAGACCTTGAGAGCTTTGTACAACCTCAGCCTAGATAAGTTGTATAAAAGAGCTGTACGCCCAAGATGGCGTGTTTAAACTTGATATCAGGCCTTTTTTGTTGATATTGTTTTGATAAGTCTCAGCTGAACATTCTTCATGCACAACTAGAATACAGTGCCAAACTCAGCACTCGGTAGCACAAGCATAAAATGTGATTTATTCCTCTGAAGTCAGAATCCCTCATCCTCCATTATTCTGACCTTGGTTTTACTCAAGTACCAGATATGAACATGTGCAAACCTCAATAGTTTAGAAGCAAATAAACCGCACCACCTGTGCAAATATCAACATTCTTTGTTGAACTATGCAGTATAACAATATACAGAAACAAAAGGACATGAAACATTAAGATTAGTAATAAAATAATTCCAAAGTCTAAGTTGGATTTGTTACAAGAAATTACTTCTTTTATACATTAGTTGGCAAGATGTTTTAAAATATAACAGGATCTGATTATTATACATTTTTCTGGCCGTAAGGTGCTAAATACAGCTGCTACTCATGTGTATTAGAACAGATATAAAACAATCTTTAATCAGCTTTCTTTTAACGTGTATTGTCTTTCAATTTTTGTTGAAAGTGGTGAGCTAGGACTTGAAAAAACATAATACAACGATCTTTCACCAACAGGCTAAACATCTGAATGATATGCACAGACAGGAAGTTTTTTGTAATATTTTTTAAGTAGCCAATTCTTAATCAAAGAGAAGCTTTGTCTTATAACCAGGCTACTTTATTATTCCTCACCTTAAAACAATACACATCTATTACTAGAAAGATCAGAATGACCTTTTGTCATAACATAACTATGTAAGTTTAGCCTTGCTTGCTTAAACTAAGGGCTTTGCTTTGCTCTTGTATATAATTCCTACTATTATCAGCAGAGGTTATAGCATCATAGGTGAATGCTCAGCTTTGCTCAAAGTTTCAGCACATTATGCAAAATTCCAATGGGACATGAGCAAGCAAGGAGATTATAAAGAGCCATAAGACTAAATCAGAGTTGTATTTAAGGCCCAGTACAGTACACAGCAGGTAAAAAAAAAAAAAAGCCATAGACATTTCATCCAAACTCTTAGCCACAAACCACTTAACTTAGACATAATGTACTACATAATACTGCATCAATGATGCGCTTTGTCAGGGAGACATGCGCTTTGTCTGCAGCGTTAGGAAGACAAAACATCTCTACAGCTCTACTGAGACCTACCTTAAGTGAAGGGTTACAAATCACTCTCACACATTTATATTTCCACTGTTAATAAGTTGGGAAAAAAAATCCAGAATAAAGCTAAGAATCTTGATCAATCAGGCTTTCTAACAAACGAGTTTGGAACAGCAGCACAGAAAAGGAGACAAGCTGTAAATAGTACTTACACGGGGGACCTCAGGGCACCAAAACACTACAGAGGGTATTGCAAATTTGTGTTGATATGCCTGTTCTCTGCATGAGTGCAAAAAGGTGATCCCAAAAGAGACAAAAGTGTAGCATACCCAGGGCGTTACTGTTGACTTTGGAAGGCTGAACTGAAGAAAACAAAGTTCTCTTTTACTCCCTCTGCCATCAGTATCACTATCCATGGAAAAAGTACACTGCTACATGACACTTTGTACTAAACTTTAAAAAAAATCAGCTTCTAAGGAAGCTCACTGTTTACTTTTTGTTAATTTTGATTTCTATCCCGAATCACCCATAAAATACTAACTGTAAGACACTCCCCACAAAAACAAGAGATCAGAGACTACTTCATGCTCCATCCTGAGAGTCTGTAGTCCCAGTTCTAACTCTTCTGTAGAGTGAATCACTATTTGAAACACAAATTATAAAAGTTTTACTGGCAATTGTTTTCACCACCTTTCACGAGAACATGAAGCAGCCCCATTTGATTGCTACAATCCAATAATCAGATTAAACAAAGATAATCCTAAACTGAGCATGTAAATACCCAAAGAGGTATTAAAAGTATTGTCTGAAAATATAACGTACAGAATTTTATTTTTGCTGCCTACAGCTTATAATCAGATATGTATAAATGGGCAAGTAATTAGAGAAGTCAGTTGGTAGCATATGCTAATCTCTGTTGACAGAGAGACAAATATAATTTGTACTTTAGCTACAGTCAATAGAATATATTTTAAAATAAGCATGCTGCATTTTATCAGTGATTCAGTGTCTCAGGCATCTAAGCTTCAAACCTACATGCGTATAATTTTACACAATAATTTAGTTATGCATTTACAATAGGCACAAATCCAAACCAGTGAAGACAACAGACTTTGGATCAGGTTTCCACTTTGAAAGACCCATTATGTTTATTTAGCTGATGTTTTTAAACTCTTACTTCACCTGTAAGTATGCCATTGTATTACAGATTTATATGCAATTAAATGACTCAGTTATTTATAAAGTCATAGAAGAAAGCTGTGCTCTCAGTCACCTGAGAAGACTAACTATAGCATTTACATTATATTGACTGTTAAATTAGAAACTTCCAGTTACTCATTTACTGAAGACACATTTTTCACCTATTTCTTTTGTTCTGTTTTTTCTTGGGTGGGAGTTAAGGGCAGAGAATCACAAACAGGAGCAGAGTTACTATGAATTTACTGTGCAGAAGTAAATACACTGGCATTAATAAAATATGAAAACGGGCAAGTTTTGCAATAATTAGTGAAAGAAAAGTTATTGGGTGTATACTTAAATAAAAATCAAGTATATTCTTATTTTTAAGAATAGACAGCTAGCAGAATCTGCATATATAATGAACTGGGAAACTCAATTTGATACTGCTGTTCACATTAAAGTAAAAAGAAAAATACATGCACCTATAAATGTATCTCAATTTTACTACATATTTTTGGTAGAAAGTAAGAAAATGTGCATATTCTAATCACAACTTTCTAACTCCAAGTTTAGAAGTGGATTAACTTTTTGATGCACAATCAACTTGCATTGATGCAAGTTATTCCCAGTATTAGGAAAATAAATAAAATTTGCAAATTTTTATTTATTTTGGTTGGAGTCCAAGAAGAGAGAATATCAACACGGAGGTTAGTCTTCAAATATTAAAAGACTGCTTCAAAAAAAGGAAAAGAACAATCCTTTCTCCAGATCCATGACAGGGAAGATGGGAAATAATCAGTTTCAGTTCTGCCAAGAATTATTTGGGGTAGACATCAGGAAAAACTTCCCAGTCTTTTCCCACAGGGAAAGACATCCTCTGTAAGTTACAAAATCTCTCTCAGTGCAAGTTTGTTTTTTTTTTTTAAAACAGGTTAAACAAGTCTGTCAGGAACAAGTGAGACTGTTGATTCTGCTTTAGGGCAAGAATACAGAATAAACGGTCTCTTAATGCCCCTAGTAGCCCTGCTTTTCTATTGCTGAAAAATATCCCCTGTAACCTCTTTGAAACAGACCTGCAAAGACATTATACCTGTAGCCCTGCTTACCTTTATCTGACAGTGTAAAAATATTGCACTTCAGACAGGTTCATTTTGTTCCCAAAATGAAACTAAGTCAAAGATGATGAATTTTTTCCTCTGGAACACAAATTTCAGAATATGGTATGCCAAATGTGGGTAAGGTTATCTGCAGACATTGCACTTTTGTTCCAGAGGCAAAAAGGTGTCAAGCGTACTGCAGAAAACCAAACCTCCAAAAAATGAAGAAATTATCACAAGCTCCACTGCATACCCAGCATCTGTTTTCATATAAAAAAATAAAGTATTTGCATCAAACTTTATTGCACCATCAACTTTTTTTAAAATATCCCCCATTCAAGTAAAATATTAAATTATTTTTATCAAACAAAAAATAAGGTCTTCTTTAAAGTATCAAGTAGATATACTACACGTGCTATGAAGAAAAAGAACAGTCTAAAGGAATGACATACATCAAATCAGAGATGACAGAAAACAATCAATAGGTTGTTTCTTTTCCATGATTAAAAAAAGATTGCAAAAAGATTGTGTAGGCTATTGTATGCATGAAAAGCATCCTTCCTCATTCAAGGTGTTGAAGCTGGCGACACCTTCAAGCTGTCAAGTGCTGCATGAATTCTGAAGTGCAACCTGGACTCCATAGAATATTCTTTGTAGTTGTTTCTGCAAACAAAGTTATTTTAAGAAAAACATTTTTCACCTGGATTGTTTCTACTTCATACATGCACTGAAGTACCAAAGTTAACAGCCTTCATTCCTTCAACACGAAACAGGCTGATACACAGATGAGTTATGAGACATTTAAAGCTACATCCACAAACTGCACAGAGACTTATACCAGTACTAACAACTACATGTCCTGATAAACTGAATCCATGTCTTAGCATCTCTCCCACTTATTTTGATCTTTTCAACAGCCCTCTCAATTACTGAAGTTTGCTGTGAAAAGACAAGCTAGAAGACTACAGAAAAGAAAGGCTGTTAGCTGAAAGTGTATGTTCAGCTTCAAAACACAACTCAGCCAGAGTAATAAAAGACAGGGAAATCACATTATGTAATCCAAACAACCCCCCCCGACACACACACAAACAAAGGCAAAAAACTACTATGTTTCTAAAAAAGGTTTTAGGAGATTGTTTCTAACTCACATTTACAACACTATTGCATGATTGGTATACTTCTTTGTACACACAAGGGGCAAATTCTACCTCACACTACAATCTACAGATGAAGCAAACACGCTGCTCTACAGTAAATTTAGCTCTCTACTGCTCTTCTGTGACAGGATGTGAAAGGACAAAGGGAGGTGGTCAGAAGTGTACTGGCTTTTAACCTACTCCCACTAATACTTTTACTGCAGCAGATGTAAGCCCCCAGCTGCTCTCCGGGACAGAGGTGGTATAGATCCTTTCTCTGGACTCACCAGCTCCATCCCATGCATGTAGTGGAGCCTCAGTATCTCTGAAGCCTAAATGAAAAGGAGACATTTTCCCTTCATACTGTGTCTTGTTTGATATTGTCTACTCCACTGTGTCTGAAGGACAGAGTTTCTTGAAACTGTAAAATTCAACTATATCAGACAACTTTTCCAAGTCAAGAACACAGATTTATAATTACTTGTATCTTGCAAAGGGGCTGGCAGGAAGAAAAAACATATGCCTTCATTGCTAAAGTTACTCAGTTATTCTTAATCTACAGGCTGATACACATTAAAAAAAAAATCCACTTACTTTGCAGCTTCTATGTATCTTACTGCTTTCTCTCTCTCATCCTGTTGTTTGTACAGAAGACCCAACTCATACAGGGTGAATGGCACCAAATAACTATCGTATTTTATTTGCTTCTCGCTAGAAAACCAGAAAAATATGGAAGTGGTTAATTACAACCTTTCCTTGAGCGACCAGTTAACTTTTAAATGCAATCACTGCCTGTAAAAGCACATGGCCTGAGAAAACACTCTGGAACTTTTTTTACTGCTTAACTCTGTGCACATTAATTATACCTGTAAAGAGTAGACATAAAATACTAGGAGCAAAAACTTATTCTTTCCTATTTCCTATTTGTATTGTGGTACGTTACCCAAGCTACCATGAACACAGTTCCAAGACTGGGACCCTATTGTGTGACTTACAATTCAAAAAAACCAACCATCCAAAAAGATAACTTGAGATAAAAACAACGTTCATTAGGTTAGGCAGTAAAATACAAATATTTCTTTTCCACACACAGAATTGAGATCCCCTTACTCTAGCTTGCCTGAACAAATCAGCAGAGAAGTAAAGAAAATTCAGGATTTCCTCAATACAAGAAATTCTCAGAATCACTGTGGCTGGAAGGCACCTCTGGAGATCAGCTAGTCCAATCCCCTGCTGAAAGCAACGTCAACGGCAGCAACCTGCCCAGGACTGCGTCCACCTAGGTTTCAAATATCTCCAAGGATGGAGACCCCACAGTTTTTCTGGGCAACCTGTGCCAAAGTTTGACCAACTTGACAATAATAAAAAAAAAAAAAAATCTCTTTATGTTTAAATAGTATTTCCTGTATTTCTGTTTGCGCCCATTACCTCTCATCCTGTCACTGGGCTTCACTGAGAAGAGTTTTTCTCTCTCTCTTTTTAAAAACACACTCCCTTCAGGTAACTGGTCTTCTCTTCTCCAGGCTGAACAGCCCCTGCTCTCTCGGCTTCTTCTTATATGACAGATGCTCCAATCCTTTAATCATCTTTGCAGCCCTTTGTTAGACTTGTTCCAGTACGTCCACGTCTCTCATACCAGTGAGTCCAGGACTAGACACAGTACTCCAGATGTGGCCTCACCAGTGCTGAGAGGTGAGGAAGGATCACCACCCTCGACCTGCTGATGACAGTCTTCCTAATGCAACTCAGGACACTGCTGGCTGCCTTTGTTGCAAAGGCACATTGCTGGCTCATGGTCAACTTGGGGTTGACAGTGATGCCCAGGATCCCCAGGGCATTTTCTGACAAGCTGCTCTCCAGCCAGTCAGCCCCCAGCTTGTGCTGGTGCATGGGGTTATTCCTCCCCAGGGGTAGGGACTGGCACTTCCCTTTGTTGAACTTCATGAGATTGCTGTCAGCCCATTTCTCCAGCCTGTCCAGGTTGCTCTGAATGGCAGCACACCCATCTGGCTTACCAACCACTCCTCCCATTTTGTATCATCTGCACATTTGCTGAGGTTGCATTCTGTCCCATCATCCAGGTCCTTAATGAAGATGTTAAAAACTACAGGCCCCAGCATCAAACCCTGCATTATTCTACTGGTGACTGGCCTCCAGCTGACTTTGTGCTGCTGATCACAGCCTTCTGAACCCAGCACTTCAGCCAGTTTTCAATCCACCTCACTACCCACTTATCTAGTTGAGACTTTCTCAGTTTGTCTGTGATGATATTGTGGGAGACACTGTCAAAAACCTTTCTAAACTCACAATAAAGAACATCCACTGCTGTCCCCTCATCTACTGAGCCAGTCATCTCATCGTAGAAGACTATAAGGATGGTTAAGCATGATTTCCCCTTCATAAATCCATGCTGACTACTTCTGATCACCTTCATGCTTTTGGAAATGGTTTCCAGAATTATTTACTCCACCTTCCCAGGGACTGATGAGAAGCTGACTGGTCTGCAGTTTCCCAGATCCTCCTTCTTGCCCTTCCTGAAGATAGGGGTGACATTTGCTTTCTTCTGGTCCTCAGACACTTCCCCTAACTGCCAGGACCTTTCAAAGACAATGGAGTGTCACAATGACAGTGGCCAGCTCCCTCAGCACTCATGGATATATGCCAATGTCCTGTGTACTTAGGTATGTCCAGTTGCCAGGGACATATGTATGTTTAGTCTGTTCACACTTTTCCTAACCTGACCATCCTCCATCAAGGGTAATTCTTGCTTGTGCCAGACTCTCCCATAGATTTCATGGATCTGGAACTCCTGAAAGCTGATCTTGCCACTATACAACAAGGTGAAGAAGGCATCGCCTATCTTGGCCTTTCCTGTGTCTTTTACAATCAACTCTTTGATTCTTATCTGGATAGAATAGCATCAACCAATATTGCAGAATGAAAAATTTCGCTACAAGCACTGGAAAAGCTCTCAACATTTTAAGAGCAACACTTCTAAAGAGGCACCTCATCCACCAAGACAAGCCTTGACGCACCGAAGTGTGTCTTAAAGCAGCGAGACTGCTTATGTGATAAACAGTCTTAATGTACTGTAGCAGCCCAAGAAATGTAAAGCTGACCAGAATGCAGATATTTAATTTACCAGAAAACTTCTCCTCCCCATGCAAAACATCCGCTTTATGAAGAAGGCTGTCTGAATATTTTTGAGATGTCTCAGCTCTAAAAGCCTCCACTGTGTCAACTACCTTTAGAGCAAGATTTTCAGAAACAGCATTCCTTTAACTTGTAACCAATCAAAACTCACTGCAAGTCAAGCACTTGCAAAGTGCTTGACTAAACTCACTTGGGATCTTAGAAATGGCAAAAGGAGAGACAGCAAGAAAGTGATAACAAGCAACAGAATTATATGTAACAAATTCTCCTTAAATATTAATTTTTCCAAATTATTTATTAGAAAAATTGCGTGTGTAAAAACTGCTTTTTCACCCTAAGTACTCTAAAAATTCTAAAAAGTTTACAACTACAATCAGTACATGACTCAATGTTATATAAAGAAAGGGTATTACAGTAGATATGGATCTGACTGCTAAAGTATTTGATAAATCCATAACAAAGGAAACTCAAGTTTTCAACTGAAACAAGTAACAACAACAACAATTTCTCATCTACACAGAGAACCATTAACTACTCAAGTACTAAATCCTGAAAAAAAACCAGGAAATCCATGTGAATTATCTTTACTTATATTGATAGTTCTGCAAATACAAAAATACTAATTCCAAATGTATTTAGATAAATGCATTACCCATCAGTTTGATTTCTTTGGTCTAAAACATCACATTTATATAAAGCTATATAATGTTAAATTGCTATAGAAAAATACTAGCAAAGTTTTGTGGTTCTCCAACTACTTTCAGAGCTATTTTAATTCCAGCTCCTTAACAGGATGTTGAAGTTTAATTATTCAAAATTCTGACATGACGGCTTCTACAGGAGTATCAGAAATTTCACCGAAAGCTACAAAATATAAAGGTTGAAAGTCTGTTTATGTTATTTTTACCTTTGAATTACTTTACTGAAACACAGTTCAGCTTGCATGAGTCTTCCCAAGTGTTTCAGGCAGAGGCCCTTCAGTAATTGCAACATGCACACATCATCCATATAGTATTCATTGCGATCTAAAAGTAAAAGCGAGATACATCAAACAATTTGAAGACATCATGAAAAGGAAAATTAGATTTTCAGTAGGGAATATGTATTCAGACCCAGGACCTTGCTTCTCAGATTTTATACCTCAAAACATACATAAACTTCAGGCACAACTTTAAATACTGTCTGCTAAAGAAGATGTGTACATAACATCTGTATCTTTAAAGATACAGGCTAAGAAGAAATAAGGAGAAATTGAAACATCCAGATATTCCCCAGTCTTCTGTATCTGGAAATCAGTATAAAGCAGGCATAAACTGGCATCAGTTAAACATTTCTGTATTTGTAACATCTAAAACAGGAAGCAAAACCTACAGTGAGACTGAAACCTCCTTCGCACAACATTATCTTAATAGCTTCCCCTGTTGCAGAGCCCTGGCAGACCTCCAGTAGCACCAGTAACGTGAAAAGCACAAGAACACACTAGGACTCTGTCAGAACTTTTCAGAAGCATTATTTGGCAATTTCAAGGAAGTTTTATGTTCCATAGGGCTACAAATATCAGACGAAAGAACTTTTGTGAAGCGATTCAGAAATACAACCTTAACGAGTGTGGTCCTTTTTTGTTGCCTTGGTTTATAGCATTTGCTGGGTGCAGGGAAGGAAAAGAAAGGAAAGAAAACATATGGATAGACAGATGGCAGCACATACATTAACAATTCAGGAAGCAAAACACTCTCCCTTCAGATCATGTTGTTTACAACTAATTACCAGCTTTCTAAGGTCACGTTAATTTTTTTCTTAATAGTCTGCCAAAAAAGCCCTATGTAAACAGTTCTGAAACTTGCAAGACTAAAGCATCTTAGGATTCAGTGAAGTGCTTTGCCACTACATTCAGGCTTATTTCTGTCTGTGTTAAACCCAGAAAGTCTTGATAGATAATAACTGGCAGACTGCGCTTTTAGTGACAGGTAGAAACGTGGTGGGTGAGTATTTTGCATTCCCTCTAGCCTGTTTTGCTAGGCTAATGTATTGGATTCATGCGACTGTCTCCTAAAGGACTCATTCACTGAAATTACTGGGGGCAAGCACTGATGTCAGTAAAAGCTTGCCAGTCTTTAACAACTTCAACTAGTACCTCTCTGGTATTTCCCACAGGAAGAAAAGCTATTATGCCAAAACACTGACAGTAAATGACAGCAAATGCACAGGCCAATTTAATACAGACAACCTTGCAATAAATGTGGGGGAACCATCTTCCTGCAGTTCTCTATACCAGAGGAAATATCATTATCAGGATTATAAAACACACAAGAAATTGATTTTTCTTGAAGTTACAAATTCCTTTTTTATACCTTGGAGATGACACACTGTGGAAAAATAAGATTCCCAGAAATCTTGAGGGGGGGAAAAAAAAAATATTCTAATGTCTTTCATCTGTTCCTTCTACCATCTCTATTTTCAGCTCCATACAACATAAAACCACTTTCAATCCTTGACAGATCCCTTGCTGTGCCTGTTCGCTTGAAGCGAATGAGGTATCAACAGCTCTCTCTAAGAAGTCTCAATCCCTAATGACCTTTGTGTATAATTAACACACTTTTTTACAGCACCTTAGCAGTCCTTTAAAGCTATCTAGTACTGACAGCTGTCCCTTAAAATAATATTGTACCCTTGCCACACTCTGCTAATAGCCTTAATCACTTTCTTTGGGTCTCAATTCAGCAGCAATTCTGGTAATCAGAGTCTTTATCTTGTCTGAGTCCATATCTTTAAAAGCAGATCAGGCTTATAGATGAAAAGTCCAGAACAAAACTACATTTGACTGCAGTTATTACTAAAAAAAGATACAGAAAGCATAAAAAACAAATACGCTTCCAGATTACATCCTATTTGTAAACTGCATATTTCCATAAGAAAACCACACTGGTTTTATTTCTGTTCCTTTTGTTTTGGTACCTTGTGCATCTCTGCTTAGGAATTTGACAGGAAATCTACTTCACTGTTACAACTGATTAGTACTTAGAGTACAAGCCTCTGCATGACACAGCACTGGATTCCCAACAGCTTCTGCCAGAACCCTCCACACAGAACTCATGGGAACATTACTTTATTTGCAGATGTCTTGCATATTGCTACATTTTGGTTTTAATAAGACAACAGAAAAAGGAAAAACATTTGAGATTTAAGAGGCACACTACTGATTCTACAGAAATGTGAAGTATAGCATAAAAAAAATTAAGGGACCCAATTCAGTCTTGGCCTTGCAAGTTACTCTCATTTAGTTTATGATACCATCCAGATTGTACCACTATGCATTTCTTGTATGTCCTTGTATAACTTCCGATGCATCACTTCAGTTTATATGTAAATCATAAGTAGATGTACTTTTACATTTCATAATTAATGTTTTAACCATGTGGCAAAACTAACTTTTGCTAAATTGTTGATAAGTGTGATTAAAATCTGGGTTCAATAGAAATTATTTTTAGTGAATTATCATTAAAAGAAGTTTCATGTGCGAAGAGATAATATTTATTCATTCTAGAAGAACTCAAAAGAGAAGTCTACCAAGAAGTTCACATGATAGATGACAGCACCCACCTGACGAAACCTGATAAAGCCAGGTACTTCTGCAGTAAACCTGTTGTAATAATGGAACTTAACTTCCTTTAGGAATAAGTTATGGACAGATTCACTAAACATTATCCTGAACATCTATGCTTCAAATACATCAAGATCTAAAACCATGGTCAAAGTTTATTTGTTAAAAATGTTTTATTTTACAACTAGCAAACACGTTTTATTTTGCCAGAAAGTAAAAAAACCAGACTCATGCATAGTACTTCATTATTTCCTTTATGCTTAGTCATATTCTGCTCAGTATGTGTACTCTGTAGTAAAGTTAAAGTGTGGTGTAAATTGGTTTAGAAAAAGTATTTTTCAGACATTTAAGAAATTAGCAGATTATGCTCCAAGAATGCTCTCAGACACTGGAATGTCTTAGTAAGAATCAGTTAAGTTCTGTAACTAATAACCTCACATCCTTGAGTTTTCTGTATTCTTCTGCAGCATCAGTCAAGCCGGACAAAGAACATATTGATGAACCACCGCTAACTTTCACGTGGCTCCAAAATTTCCATACTGAGATTTAATAGCACATCGCCTGAGTCCACACTTACCTCACAGAACATTAGTAGACAGAAGCATAGAAAAACACCAGCATTTCTTACCAGCTTATTAATTCCATCCTAACTGATCACTTACTAGTTTCATTTTGTAGAGCAGTTTCTTCTTTTTCAATTGTTACCAGTAAGTTTTCAGTGAGGTCTGCTCTTTTGCCCACAATTGCAAAGCCATTCCAGACATACATCATTTCCTGACAAAAAAAAATAAACAAGAGAAACTCATGGAATTGCATAAATGTTTAACTAAACAGTATCCCTTGGAAGGCTGTTATGGAACATTTTGAGTACACAAAAATACTGCGTACAAAAACTTGTTTTAAACAATATGAAAGGTTTCAAAGCCAAAACACTCACTGTTGAGAAGCCCATGAATAAAAGTATCTCTACAACTTCAAATAACCACCCACAATGAGTAGGGAACATTCTGTCAGTTACACGCAAGTTTACAAAGACAATCACGTTTGCCTTAATAATCATTTAATTAAAGTTGCATAGGAGTATCTATGCATAGGGGAGGCAAAATGACATTGAATGGGTGTGGGCAAAGTTAACCTGGGTTTCTAAGTTTTGAAAGTTTTGACACCTTTTTAATGGATTCTATCATGTATTTTCATAGATTTTTAAAAACGAAACTGAATAGATTTTATCACGTGATAGTTTGCCATCACCCATGTAATACATCAGCAAACCTGAGTATTTTAGGTTCAACTTGTGGCCTCTGCCGTATGAACTGAAGAAGCAGCTGGAAGTAGTTACTGTCTACAGGATTACAGATAAATTTGTGTGTCTATTTGTGGGTGTGTGCATGTATATACAGTATACGTATATATGCGTGCACCCAAACACACACTTGTGCGTGTAGTTATATATAGATGCTATAATCTATAGGCTGTTACCTTCCACATGGAGCAACACTGAAAGTAGATAAAATTTTCTGGATAAAAATGTGGTTCCAGTACACACATCCAACACACACTTCCAATATAATTCCTACAAAATGTTATTTTGGGAAAAAAAAAACCCAAAAAACCCAACAACGCAAATCCTGGCACAAACCTTCCCAGTTTCAGTAGAATAGGAAGCAATACGCTTGTTGCGATGCATTAAATATTATCGCACCGTAACACATAAATAGAATGAGAGAATACAGAGTTAATGCTAACCAATACAAAACTTTGCTGAGATCTTTACTCAATCATTGCAAACACAAGAGTATCATTTGTTCTACTGTATTTGAATTGTAATTACACCTCTGAAATATGAAGCCTGATGTCATTCTGAAGCTGATAGAATACATTGTTGAAACATTTCTGCTTATATTTGTGCTGTAACTATGTGGGTTTTCAGAGGGAGAAAAAAACCGGTTCTATCAAAGTCTGAAATAGTGCTATTGACACTATCAACTACAGTATGCTAGATTCGTTTCAATTCTGTAGTCCTGTCTAATTTACGCTTACTGCAGTAACACCATACACTATGTTTATTATTGCTTAACCCATGATGGAAAAATTCTTAAATTAAAAGATATTGAATTTGACAGCAAGACCAAAGATATATACTCACAACTGAATAGCACTGTGCTGTACAAGCCCAAGACAACTTTATTACTTAGGTCTTTATGTAATTGAGTATACAATGAATTTTAAAAGTGACGGATTAATTTTCTTTGGACTCCTCTTTCTACACCAGTGAGCTTTAATATAAGAAATGCCTTCTCAAATTATGTTTTTCGTCTTCAGTTGTTGCTAAATTATCCATGTACAAAAATTCTAGCATACACATATGCAAAGTATCACTGCTGTGCACGCATAAACAGACTGCACTACTAATGCCTCTGAAGTTAAAAGCATGGGAAATTAAAATAGCATTAGTAAAGTATCATTAACTTCTGCACATTTTACTCAGACTCAATATAAGAAAACAACAAAAAACCACACCCCCCACTCTTCATTTTCACCAAAAGAACATAAAGTGCTGAAGTACTCCTTAACTTCCTAACGAGTCTGGAGGACAAGGACTGAAATCCTGCCAAACTAAAGAACATGAACACATATGCTAGAAACCCGTGCAGGTTTCTAGCTGAAAGGTGACTTTCAGCCTCATGTGGCAACAGCAATCATTCTCTGTATGTTTGAACTTTCACGTGAAAAATCTGGCTCTGGTTTTGGACTGCTACTAGTTGGTAGCATGATCCAGCCGCTAGCACATTTCACAAAAACCTCATTGCATGAATGCAATAATTCTCCAAAAAAAAAAAAAATTTTAAAAATACAGACACATACTACTTGATAATATTATTCGTTCCCTGTTTAATGAATTATACTTATTTCTTTTCTATTTGAAAAGGACAAAAAGAAAGCAAGCATAAATACCAAGGCGGGTAACACCAGCTTCGCTGGTTGAGAACTTGCATAGCGTCGAGCTTTCCTTACTGCAAACTTCTCAGTTGGGATAGATTTTCCTGCAATTCTCTGTTTTAGACCATCCACTTGTCTACAAGGAGGGAAAATGGAAAACAGAAGTTGCTTTATGTAATTTTTATTTCATCTTATTTCATTTAGTAAGATTTGCTGTTCGCCTCTGAAGTATAACATTTTAAATTGTTTCACACCACTTAGATGGCAGTTGTAGGATGTGTGTTTGCTGATAAAAGCAGAATTTTAAATATTCCGATGCTAAAAGCAAAGAGAAAAACTGAAAAGTTGATGGTTATAAGTAAGAAGTCACACAAGACAAAGACACTCAAGTCAAAAACTTTTATATGAGGGGAAAAAGATTGCACATCTAATTGCTTTATAAACATTTACCTGAATAAAGATACAATGTCCTCACCAGTCCTTTTCAAATCATCCTCTGGAAGCATACATAGAATTGCTGACTTCTGGAATACATATATTGCCTATTTCAAAAAGAAATAGCAACATATTACCACATCTAATTCGCTGTGTTCAGTCAATACACTAAGGACTCTATAATCTCTCACCCCACTTGCTGCAGCGAAGTGTTTCCAGTAATTCTCAGGCAGGTAGAATTACCTGCTACAGAAGTTTAGCATTTCCTTTGCCACATAATTTATGCTATAATTTTATTTTCAACACATTTATTAATAATCTAAACAGGTCAGAAAGCTAAAGGTGTCTCCTGCAAAGAACAGGACAATTTATTATGCAAATCACTGGTAAGAGATGAGGTTAAACGACATAACTATTCTAAAGTCCATTACTGTTATTATATGACCTGTTACGTGTAGAGACATGCCTGAAAAAACAGAAGAAAGTATCTGAGTACTGATTCACGGAAAGTTCAGTAACTGGACTTTGCAGAGGAAAAAAGAAACATCCATAATTCTATCCAAGACAGTTGTACTTCACGTTGAATATACTATTCTTCCTCTTTTGTCAAGAATTGGATGTATCCCCTTTTCCACTAAGCATAATAAAACAGTAATCTAGAAAGGAACAGACAAAAATGATGTATCAAAAGTTATTTGTACATTGCACTTGGTTCATACTTTGCGAAACATTTTTACAGGAAAAAGGTAGATACTCCAACTTTTCTTGTGAGGCCGGGTCTCCAGCAGCCTTCTCATTTCATGTCACAAAGCATCTGCTGAGTAGGCGTGCTCTCACCTGTTTATAATTAACTAACACAGTTTCTTCAGCCAACTTTTATTAGTGAGTGTTAGAACTTGACTTGAGATGCAAGTTAACAGTTTTCCTCTCCCTCTTCTTTCTCACAACTCTGGTAAGTACCTCTGTTTTTAGAGGGGCTGAAGTGTTGTTAGTTACAGCTCTGGTGCTTCAGAATGTGAAATAAAAATTCCTCCTTAACCACCCAGCTAAACCTACCATTTTGGTGCCATTGTGCCTTTGCTTATGGGTTTCAGAAGAAAGCAAAAATTACACTTATTGTGTGAACTGAAATGCAAATTTAACTGTGGAGAGGCTACTGGTATATCACAACAACGTCCACCTGCCCATTTACCTTAGACCACTTGCTCTCTTTGCTGAGCAGGTCTGCATACCGATATGCTTGAAGCCAGTTCTGCTGGAAGGTGTAGCACCACATCAGTTCCCAGTAACAGAGATGATGAATCTGCTTCCACTCTTGCTGGGCTGCTATGCATTCTTGGAATCTCAACTGCGCCTATGATGTAGTTAAGTAAGAATGATGAAAATTGGCTCAATTACAGCTCCACATGAGAGCCATGTCTAACTACAGAGCAAATTCTTTCCTAGCACCCAAGTGGAGAACACCTGACTAGTAAAATGAGATAAACCTCCCTTTCAGTCTCACTTACAGAGAGAGATGGAATCAATATTGACACTGAACGTGGACAGGGATAAGAGTATAATTATCAGTCCAACTAAAGTAAGTTACTTAGATGAATTAGGTAATTTTTCCCCCAAGTTGAACACTGAAGAAATAAAAAACTTAAAAGGAAAAAAATTTATTTACCTTTTCAAAATTTCCTTTCAGTATATCTATTCTGGCAGCATAAAATAGAATAATGCAACCCTTGAAAGGAGATGACAAAAATACTCAGTTACTATTTTAAGCTTAGGGAAGTACATTGCTGTTATAAAATTTATTGAGAATACACACATTTGGAAATTTCTGGAGGTAGGGTTCAAGGAGACTGACTGCTTCCTGAAGGTTGGCTTCCCCTGTACCTAGAAAACATAACAAACCAACCTCAATGTACTTAAAAAAATGAGTTTCATAGATTAAGATTTTGGTTTCCAAATCATATTATGGCTTGAATAGATTAACGGATGACTGCTTTTATGCAAAAGCAGAATTATTTCATCATATTGTGTTTCTATAAAAATGAATTATTGTCCTGAAGGTACTAAGTGCTTTTAAGACAGTAAATGTCTGTAAGTAGAAACAGAATAGAATATATGAATATTCTTTAAACTGTTCCATTATAGATCCTAGTTGTATTTTTAAATCCCTTCAATTGCTTTGGCAAGTTAGGAAAACATTCCTCAGCTGCCTCCTTTCCTAATTTTGAGCTCAGTAATGAAGACAGGTGATACTGAAAGAAATGAAGTTCTCCTTAATTTCCTGATGAGCCTGAGGGACAAGGACTAAAATACTTCCAAACTAAAGAATGTGAAAATATATGTCAAAGATGCACACAGAACTAATACTGAATTTTAGCCCCATGTGGCAAAAGAAATTAATTCTCTACATGTTTGAACTTCCAAGCAAATTGTTTGGGAGTACAGCCTTCTTTCTGGAGATAGTTTTCACAATATCTGACATTAATTTATGGATCACTTGTCCAAACTTAAAAGGGTTTTGTGATATTTTGCTGTTGCATGTTGAGACAGCCCTGCAAATGGAACAAGATGTTGGTATAACGGTATCTACCCTCACTGTTTCTGCAGACATAGCTTTGTCAGAGATATTCGTTTCAGATCATAATTAAGTATACAGCAATCTCCTGTTACAAAGCTAATTGGCCACAGTTTCAAAATTCAGTTAGAAAAAAAAAAATCACAGTATCTATCATAATGTGTAGCATGACTGAACAGCTACACAGTGGGTCTCACCAAGGATTAAGGAGATGTAAGTATGATAAACCAACAGGGTGAAAGTACACAGAATGGCCCTCAAACTGCTGCCAGACGCGCCTTCCCGTAGTTGACAGAGGCCCAACTCCTAAGAAACATCACAAACACATGCATAATTAACTATCAGTATACAGAGTTACTATTAATAGTTTCTGGCTCCCCCAAATCCAGTTTTCCTTTCAGATATAAGTATTTTGTAATTCAGCACTTTGTTATCTCAGATCCAATACAACCTTCTACCAAAACAGTCCTGCCACAGCTGATAGCACTCAGCAAGGAGAAGATTAAGCTAACACTGAATAAAATTACCCATGCATTCCAGTGCTCTGGTGAAATGGGAACACCACATAGACCATGCACACACACAGGTCTACAGCCCTTCCCCACTATTTTCTGGCTATGAGCCTTTCAGAACATCATCTTTAAATCTATGTTCAGTGAGAACCTCTCTCAACTGTTCCAGTGCTACCTGTCCGCAAGAGTCTTCCTTCACTGAAATCCCTGGTTATCCTCAATTCTCTTCCATCAAATCAGCCACTATTTTGACGTTCTGATCAAAATATTAGCTCTGCTGACACACTAACTTCTATATACCGTTTTCAGAAGCTACAATGGAATTGGTGTGCGCTGAGAAAAGGAATCCAGATTCATGGAGACTTACTCAGCTCTTAACACCTGAAACTTCTTCCCATCCTTTCCAGCTTATGCTGATTACAAGACAGCTTGACAGCTTGAAGGATTGTTGAGATGAGCTCAGAGCTTCCCTGCTCAAGAGCAGTGGCTTTTCAGAAACATATCAGATTTTAACAGTTTTGCCTCAAAACAAATATTTTTAACAGGAGTTTTATTGTATCCAAACTTGATGAGTTATAGGAGAATTCAAGTACCATACAAAAAAATGTGGTGATACTCCAAAATTGTTTGTTCTTTTCCTTTCAGCTTTGATTGCCTTTTCAGTCAGGGCTAAAATGTGTATTATGGAAGAGCTTCAGCATGAACCAGGTCTTTCACAGGAAGAAACAGAATGAACAGGTCTCTACTGACATCTAATTTTACTTAAGCGGAACCATATTTCCGGACAAACTAACAGCAATAAGACCATATGGTGACTCTTTGTCTCATTAATAACTTGAAGTTTAGTTACATATAATTCTGTGGGTTGTTTTGTTTGGTTTGGGTTTTTTGTATTTCTTATGGGTGCCAAAAAGAGTTTTAAAGGGCAGTAGAAAATTACAAAACAAGGCTAGGTTTACAAAAAACAAGCTATGATCACAAATTCTTTCCTCATCCATGAGAAAAACATGTACTGAAATTCCACAGTGACACATGATATTCAGAAATTCCTTCTCCCAAAGAAATGGGCTGGGATTGCGGGTGGAAAAATGTAGAACTGTGACTCTCCCCTCAGTTACTGGTATGAGGAACATTAATTTCTGACTGTATAGGCTAGAAAAGAAAGCTGATATCCTCTCCTTAAGGATCAGCAAAAGGAAAGGAAATTGCAATTTGAAAACTGCCTCTGAAGCAGACTGGTCATTTCCCATGGTTGCTCAAGATCAGGATATCACCATATGTGCTTTTATGCCTGCACCACCTAGACCACTTCTCATCTTTTTACAACACTAAAATACTGATAAACAATATAGATCACTCTACTTTTAGTGTCAAATATATGACGTTAAATCCATCCAGTCTTTATCTGAGAAAAGACTAATTTGAAAAAACAAGTATCAGATCCAATACCCTATTGCCAGAAAATCCAATAAATTCTAAAAGTCGAAGGATCCTTCCTGGTAAAAGCGACAGCATCTGAAACACATTTCAAACAAAAGTGAGAGAAATGAAAACTTATATACATTTAAAAAAAAAAAGTAAAACCATTATAAACTTGAGCCAAAAACGCCAGCTACTATGTTAAATGTCATTACACACTAGCGAAAAAGTAAAACACAAAAGAACTCAAAAATAGACATGCATGATCAACAATATACAATCAGTCTGCAGCTTCAGGGAAACTCAGACTTTCGATGATCATCCAGCATGGAAACAACAAGACAGAGTCCAGCTGTACTTCTTCAGATAATGACAGATTTTCTGTCTTCAGCTGATCAGAATTGTTTGAAAATTGTGGGTCATTTGGAATGAAAGTATTATCTATTTTGGTAGTACTTACAATCTACAATTGTCATCTTGCTTTACTCCCAATCAAATGACACAATGGTATCACAAGAGTTCTACTTCTTCCTACTGTGGGAGCACTGAATTAGCAGACCAGCAAGGATACTTGTTTTAGAAATACTAGCTATTATCATCCTTTAGCCCTCTATTACATGCACTTTTTGTTCCCCTTGTAACTGCATTCTCCACATCCTACACAACAGAAAACTTATAAAGATCACAACCACCTTTTCAACGAGCATTACAAGAAGGTCTATTTGAAGGTCAGTTTTTGAAAGCTCCATTCACCCTAATACATTCTGCCCAGCAGAGACTTTTTCTGTTAAGCTTCCTACTGAGGAGAATTCATGAAGAATAGGAAAGGTCAGAGCACTTATGAACACAGACATCTACCAGTTGCTTGGGTTTTAAAGACTGACAGGTGCAGATAGACCTAAGTTCTTCTGACCATACTCAGAACTGGCCAGCTCCAGTCTGGAATGATACAGAAATTAACATACCAGCAGAAATCAACTCTCACCATTGCCATGACAGATGTGAAAAGGCAACTGTAGTAAATTGTAAAGAAAAGCGCTAGTGGAGGTACCCAGTTTTCTTCTGCACAAACTCAGTAAACTATTGCTCATTCTTCTGAATTTGTAATTGTCTATGCCAATCTACAGTATGCCACTGAAGCAAAACAATGGAATACATGGGGGTGTTAGAATAAAAGCAGTCACTCCAGGTATCCTGTAACCAACAGCATAAGCATCTTAAAAATTCCTGGTACACACAGGTAGATGTAGCTGCTTTTCCTCTTAAGAAATACATATATAAATTAGTCCAAGAGAATTAAACACAATTCAGAATAAATTAGTAGAAAGATCCTAGAAAGCATGCATGCAAAAAGCCACTGCTGTTTTCATATTGCATAAAGTCTTCAAAGCCTGTATCTCCATTTTACAAATGTGTAGTTTTTAAAACAGGATTACAGTACTGTATCTGCAAAGAAAGAATCCTACAGAATTATCCCAATGGCCTTTCTGTAGTCTGAAAAAGTCATACCAAGTTGAATGCTCCGATTCCAAGTTTTACTCCTCCTTCAAACTGGTAATAAGTTTCATTTTTGCTTTTGTTCCCCTGAGTCATCTGTAGCACCTGATGACATTCTCTTTTGACACAGGAAGAAAAAGGAGGGAAGGGGAAACATGGCTTAGAAATTATATGAAGTATAATCATTATGATTGCTACAAAAATATTTCTTTTTATTTTGGAGGTGTTAATGCAACTGCACCTGTTTATACTAACATTGAATCTAAGTGTTTTCTAATGGCTTACTTGTATATTTGATGACTCGTCCTAATTTTGAGGCCACCTTTGATAAAGTTGATCATATTTTCATCCTGAAAGAAAAAAATTTAATTGTACAAAAATGTGTATTCGGCTATTACATATAACACACACATAAAAATCTTCCAGGTACATTTAAATTTATTTGTAATTTAACGGTCATTGGAAATATTAAAAATGTATTGCAGTTATTAGACTCATCTCTTAAGACTGAAGTTCACACTTGCTTTAAGTTGTCAGGGAAACGTTTCTCTGGTGCATGTTACAAATTTTAACAATTAAGAGGGGGGTGGAAAAAAACAGAAATTCCAATGCATATAAATTAAACAAGAAAGCTCTCCACCAGATGGTGCTGTAGGAACTTTTTAGAAAATTTTGAAATACCAATTCTGACACACACAAGTGAGCCCAGAACCTGGCAGAATACAAACCAAAGAATCATAGAACAGCTTGGGTTGGAAGGCACCTTGAAGATCATAGTTCCAACCCCCCTGCCATGGGCAAGGACACCTTCCACTAGACCAGGTTGCTCAAAGCCCCATCCAACCTGGCCTTGAATACTTCCAGGGAGAGGGCATCCACAACCTCTCTGGGCAACCTGTTGCAGTGCCTCACCACCCTCACAGTGAAGAACTTCTTGCTTATGTCCAATCTAAATCTACCCTCCTTCAGTTTAAAGCCATTACCCCTTGTCCTATCACTACATGTCCTTGTAAAAAGTCCCTCTCTGGCTTTCTTGTAGGCCCCCTTTAGGTACTGGAAGGCTGCTATAAGGTCTCCCCGGAGTCTTCTCTTCTCCAGGCTGAACAACCCCAACTCTCTCAGCCTGTCTTCACAGGACAGGTGCTCCAGCCCTCTGGCCATCTTCGTGGCCCTTCTCTGGATTTGCTCCGACAGATCCATGTGCTTCTTATGTTGGGGGCCTCAGAATCCACTGAACAGATGAATTCCCATTGCTGATCAACAGTAACCACGTGTACTACCCAACATATGTGCTTATCCACCTCTAGAAAAATCAAAGTAAAGCCACAATGTACTAGCCATTGAAAATAAATTCCTGAAAAACAAGATGGTTAACAGCTCAACAGGACAGAATTTTTTCTCTTAGAATTCACACAGAAGGGGAACGTGTGCAGGCATTTCAGAAATGCACGTTTAAATACTTGGGGACAGCATATATGATATGGAAAATGAAAAAGTACAAAAAAAGCCTCAGAATCATAAAGCAAAGGAAATTCTGGCTTCCATAAAAGGGTCACCATTTCAAAAGACCTCAATTGTTTTGTCTGTAAGACCGAACACCCAAATGCAAGTGTTTTAGTACAAGCATTCTTGCTACCTCTTTCTGAATGGTTACATTTTCATTATCTTCATTATCCTTAGATGAATCAAGGTCAGCCAAGGATGAAATATACGGGGCATGACAGCAATCAGCAGAGCAGTGATTATAGTCAACAGCAATGGTTCTCTGACGTGATGGATAGCGAGGTGCTTCTTTAGAGAAAGTATACCCCTAAGGCTTTTTTTCATTTTATACAGTCCTAAACTCACCTCCTTCAACAACTGTTTAAAAATTCTCTTCATGCTTAAAATAAATCCCACCCACAAAACAAAAACCAGGGTGGCTTCCATTTGGTTAGTAAAGGAGAAAGTCAGTTATAGGAAAGACTGGCATTCCATTAAGAGTATTTTCTGCCACTTCCGGCCAAAGCACTGTATTGAGTGGTTTATAAAGCTTTGCCAAATCAACTTTTTAGGTCCATCTGATCTTAGTATCTTTGTGCCTCACTTCTTCCTCATAATTCATATCTGAAGGGATTATCCAAAATACATTCATTAAACATTTGTAAAACACTCACATATGTAAAAAAAGTATGACTAACAACTCCTGTTTTCAGGAATCAAATTTCAAATCGAATTTGAAAACACTGTATGTAGCATGAAGTCCCTGAACCACAAGCTAAACAAGAAGCACCAGACAGTATTAAACAGCAGATCTTTCTGTGAACTGAATTATCACCGCTGTAATTGACATTACACCATGTCAAAAGTGGATGGAGAGTGATACTGAATTGGACACAAGTGCGCATCAGTTGAAGTTTTGTTAGCTGGGAAACATTCTATCCTTTTTGTGCAAGAAAAGACTTGCACTTTCAAATAAGACATTTCCTCATACTTGAACATCTTTTTAAACAAGTGCTGGACACTGTCAGATGTGATGCAAGTCATTTAAACATACCACATGTATAGGACTGCAATACACCTTAGGTTTTGGTTCCTGGGTATTAATAACGTCTTTGGTTATTCGTATAAGCAAAGAGAGAATTTTGCCGGGTAGCACAGCATTTACTGTATTTTCAATCACTGCCCTGAAATCACATTCATGCACTAGGAAGAAGTTTGGGTTTTAAATACCATATCTATTGTAGGAAAAATGTTTTACAAGTACTAACATCTTTCCATCAAACTGCTACACAGAGATACAAAATAAACAACTGACTTTACCTGTACGAAGGTGAGAGCTGCTTTCTGTAGTAAGCATTCAGCATAGCAGATTTCAGCATGCATTTCCTCTATATAAGAAAGAAAAGTTATTTACTGTCAGCAAAGGTATTGTCAATATTCTCTTCTTGGGGTCAATGGAACAAATAAAATGCTGCCAAGAAAAGAAAAAAAACCAAGATTCTGCTGTTGCTGTTTTGAAAACTGCTGAATAATAGCTGTAATGCACAAATCCCAACAGAATTCTATTTCACTTCTCCTCAGACAAAAACTTTGATCTTGCCAGAGCTGACTTCAGCCTAGGGCAAAAGCTACTTGTCATTCTGGTGCATGATCTCCTGTACTTTCCATTGATCCTACGTTTAAATATCAGCCTACAGCAACTAGGTCTTCCAACCCTCCTTCCATGTCTTAGAAAAAAACCTTTACAGATGAATGGTAACAATCACTGTGGCTCAGGCTTTTCCTAAGTCCAGTAAGACATTATGAACAGGTTTTCACCAAGTCACGCTCAACAAACCGAAAGCCCTGGGCAGATTTTCTGTCCTCCTGCAGCACTAAAGAACATCTGACTTCACACACATGATACAAGTTACTCTGCACCCATGCTGCAAGACCAGCCACATGCACAAGGCTACTGTGTGTACAGTGCACATGTAGTGAGTTTCATGTGTCCAATATTAAAGAGGATTCTTTTGTGTCAGTTTAGAAAAAAAATGCGTACTTGATTCTGCCCGAATCAAAAATAGGAGATCAGCATTTTCAGAGCCGTGAACAAGGTATTGATACCATTTCCCAAAACACCTTAAGGCAAAAGAGATGAGCACAAAACTTGTTAATATATTCAGATTCTAATGCAACTAATGATAAGGATATATTCCACAGCATCAATGATTCTTAAACTTTTGGGAGCTGTCTTAAGTAAAAAAAAAATTGAAATCTCTCTTCAGTCCTATAATGTGTTGTGAAAGGCATTCCTTTCTTAATTCATGCATGCGCACAGCCAAAAAAAAAAAATTAGGCTGAATCCCCCATTTTGACAAGCTTTACATTCAAATTAAAAAAAAACAAACCCAAAACACACCACATAGGTGGTTTGTTTGTTTTTTACTGTAAGACACTACTCAAGCTACAGAGCTAAGCATATTCATACACATTGGCAGGGTGGTTTTGTGTTTTTTTTCACGTTGTTATTTTAATTGTATTATAAACCACTTACCTTCACTCAACTGATCCACTGACTGTTTAGAAACTAGATTGGACAAGGATTCCACCACTGTGCTTCTTTTCCTGAATCTAAATCAGTTGTACGTGGAAGAACAGAAATCCACACAGCATGAGTGACGTTTCAACATAAACTTGAACTTAATTATTTATAATTCTTAACCATTTCCAACCACTATTGACAGACATTCTTAGTAAAGTGAGGATCTGCAATTCTTTGAGTAGTCTAATCATGGCCACTGGTATGCATCTAGGCTCAGAAGCCTATCTAACCTTAATTGATGTTCCAAGCATGCATTTAATGTACTTTAAGTATACAATAGCTTCCACCCCACTTCCACCCACCAACTGCAGAGGTCTCTCTGACGCTGGGCAAGCCACTTGAACTGGACTTCAAAGTTTTATGAATTACTTTTTTCCATTTCTTAAACTTGCACTCAGAATTAGAATGAAAAATCAAAAGGAGCTCTGTTTTCAACATAAATGTAAACATAAATACTTCAGTATTTTATGGTGGTTTGTGCCAGATATGATGCCAAAACAGTCACATATTTTACTTTCAACGGATCTCAACTGTCCATGTTATAAATTCTTAGTTTATTTTAGTACGGAATTCCAAAAATGAATTTGTTACTATTTACAAACAACTCAGCTTTATGAAGAAGCTAAAGAAACAATTCTATATTCAGAAAAGGAACGTACTTTGTAAGCCAGGAAGTCATTAATTATAAATACTGAGCATTAGCTTATCATTTGTTTACACTATTCGGCACACTGAAAAGCACAGGATCCTGATGACAACATGACACTACAGGTTAACATAATGCATACAAAAAACCCCAGTCAATTAACGCACATGCAGTTCTGGCAATTCTTCACCTTTGAGTGTCTGATTGCCTTTATCTTGCATTTCTGTGAGTTTTGTGACAGACTAGACCAGAGTACTTATGCGTAAAAGTTGGTATCCTGCAGAAATTCAGGCCCTTATTGAAACAATCTGAAGTACAAAGAGGCACCTCATTTTCAGACATACTAAACAACATAGTTCAGATGAAACTGTGAATCGATAGCACACCTGAAAAGGAAGCAGAAACTGCTGACCCTTTATTTTCTTCAGGTAGTATCTGATAATTTTGTCCCGTTTCCTTTTCTTTTGTTTGTCATTGCTAAGGAGGGGATGTTAAATGTCTACACTAACAACATTTGGAGGTAATTTCTTTGGAGATCATTCATGATAAATTATAGCCTAACCAACATGATGAACCACCCAAACAGTAGAATAAAGCACTCATTTGCGTTTTTGTCAGAGGCTTGTTAACCAATTTAGCTTTGACAACCCATGTACTAAGTTGGGGGTTTTTTAATTAAAAAAATAAACTTCTCTAATAACTTCTATTTTCTACTCTTTCATTGTTGTTCCAAGCAAGACCAGAAGCAAAAGGTTCAGATCATTCTTGATGGGAACAATAGGCCTTTAATTTTAAGCTAAACACCTACATTTGTAACAAGGATAAAAAAATTATTTCGGTTTTAGAAGAATCCTCAGTACAAGCGTAATCCTGTTAGACTATTGGGTCCACCTTTGAAAACAGCTTTTAAAAAAAGAATATTTTCATGATTAAAGGGAAAATTCAAAATACGGAGCTTTTAAATTATTGATCCCCATGGAAAACAAAAAGCCACAGGTTGAAATAGCTCAGGCAGTTCAATCACGTAGTGTCAGCTTATGTGTAGGTCTACATAGCCAACCAACCATTTTACTAACTTTAGAGGCTATACATGCCCAGACCTGACAAGTCAGTTGTTTCCTCAATACTAAGAAACATATCCTTACCAATAATAATTGGATACTGAGACTTACTCCACCTTTCCGAATTCAGATCGCTATCATACCGACAACAGCCTGCTTTGAAAGTGTACAGACAGCTGGGATATCTTACAAAGAACACTTAGTGGATTAAGTACCTCATAAACGTTCATTGCTTGGGCTTACCTTTGGCAAGTTTGCAAAGCTTCCTTCATTGTAGAAATTCCCATTTGTATATCCTGCTGTTCAAAGGTCATAGCAGCTTGCATAACTAAAATAGTGCTGTACCCAAGGGCATGGTACATACTATCTTTAGACCTAGAGCAAATACATAAATCTTGTGCATTTAAGTAAAACTTTAAATTACAATACAAAATTAAATGCTGAGACACTTGCATTAATTTGTGAAAAGACAGAAGAATAAAGCAGGAAAGTAACGGACATGAGAACATAACCTAACAAGTATCATCTTCCACTGGGTGCTACATGTCTGCCTCCACAGGATATTGTCGCAGCAAGTTCCAGAAACTGGGTTACACAAACATTTGCACTTATATCGCATTTATAGTCCATTGGTATATCTATTTCATTTAGCTAATTAAGCCTTGACATAAATACTTGTTCGTCTGCTTTCACTTAACATAAGAAGGACATCGTTCTAACGTTACTACTTGATTCAAAGACACAAAAATCTGCATTTGTGTCATAGAAAAGTCAGTACGCACATGCTCAGTCCTGCACAAAAGGCTACACTGAACTAGCCTGGCTTTCATGACATAATTACTGTCCTGGTTTCGGTTGGGATAGAGGTAATTTTCTTCCTAGTAGCTGGTCTAGTTCAGTGTTTTGGATTTATTATGAGAATAATGTTGATAACACACTGATGTTTTTAGTTGTTGCTAAGTAGTGTTTATACTAAGTCAAGGATTTTTCAGCTTCTCATGCCCAGCCAGCAAGAAGGCTGGAGGGGCACAAGAAGCTGGGAGGGGACACAGCCAGCACAGCTGACCCAAACTGGCCAAAGGGATATTCCGTACCATATGACATCATGGCGGAGGCGGGGGGGGTTGGCTGGGAGGGGCGGATCACTGCTCAGGAACTAACTGGGCATCGGTCAGCAAGTGGTGAGCAATTGCATTGTGCATCACTTGTTTTGTATATTCTAATTCTTTTAGTATTATTATTGTCATTTTATTATCATTTTCTTCCATTCTGTCCTATTAAACTGTCTTTATCTCAACTCATGCGGCTTTTTTGGGTTTTTTTTCCCCCAATTCTCTCCCCCATCCCACTGGGTGGGGCAAGTGAGCAAGCGGCTGCGTGGTGCTTAGTTGCCAGCTGGGGTTAAACCACGACAATTACACCAAAAAGAAAAAACCCAAAACACATTGTTGGAAAGTGGCTATGGGAGGTCATATACTCAAACCTACCAGTTGCAGCAGCACTACTGCCAATGTTATGTCAGGCGAACTCAGGTTTTGTCTAATCAAGTTTCAAGAGGTTCAAGAAAATGAAGACTCCATACCCCTCTGGCAGCTGCTCTGGTATTGTACTATCAACACACTTTTTCCTAACGCCCTGTTTGAACTTCCTAAGCCTCAACTTGTGGTGACTGCCTCTTGTTCTACCATCTGCCACCATGGAGAATGATGTCTCTGTCTTTGCAACTTCCCCTCAATACCTCCAGACCGCTATTAGATTAATGCCCAAGTCTCCTTTTTGCCAAACTAAAACACACCCAGCTCTCACGATCTTAATGAGTCATATATTGCAGTCTTCTAGCCATGCTGCTAGCCCTCTGTTGGATCCTGTCCAGTTACCTCAACTTTTTTTCTTCCCCCTAAATCAAGGAACGACCTGCCAAATGTAGTTTTGAAGATAGGAAACTTTAGCAGAGTCAAGGAAGATAGACCCTTGGGCTAAGTCTTTATTTCTTAAATATTTCAACACTTTCCCTAAATTTTTTTACATTATTTAAGGACTTAAGTTCAACCTTCATTAAAAGGCTATTTTTCAGTAAAACAATTGGGCTTTTTCTTTTTTAAAGATTGCTTTTTGTTTCCTTGCTAGACTAGGTCCTCCTTTGCAGATTACCTGAATATGCTACATAATAAGCTTAAAGTCTATTAGCTGCCAGGGACTCAAAGCATCAAAACCATGGAGTTTAGAATATTTTTTTTCTTCGTAGCAAACGTCAACTAAAACAAATACTTCACTGTACATAAAAACACTATTGTATGGAACAAGGTTTTTTTTTGTTTTACAATGCAAAATGACATATATATATATATATATGAAGCATACAAAAAACATTTGGGTAATATATGCGTGTCTGTGTATTTAGTAATATCTGCATGCACAGTCCTTGCATGTAGAACTTAGTATTTTGCAATACTACCCAAAAATAGTTTTAGCATACACAAGTGCCGGTGGGCCTTCTCAAAACATTGCTCTATTACAAATAACACTGCACAATGGTCAGAGAAGAGAGCTTGGGTGTAAGTATAGCTAATTTGAAGAGGTGTTATTCCTCCCTACCTCCTCTACACTTAAGCTCTCCATACCACTAAAAGCAAACACTTGACAGCCGTGTCATCCTCCCAAGGTTTCATTTAGCAGTGTTCTTCCACCTGTCCATACTACTGACCTAACAACACCAACCCATCATTCTTAATTCAGTCTTACTATCACCAAACTGCAGAGCGAGAACTTTACCTTGCTCTACTAACACAAGCTACAGATCCCTCTCACTGGCACATCCCTCAACACCATACGCAACTTTGACAGACAGACAAGAGAACAGTGAACAGGATTCAGATCCCAGTTCTAAAGAACAGTTGCCCAAATTGCCTCCCCGCGCAGTCACAGGTAAGCTAGGTTTATTCTACAAACCTTTCAGTATTCTTTAATTCCCTACATCTGCACTGCCATGCTTTTCTTCTCAGTGGAGCAAAGGCAACTGGGGAACAGGCAGAATTAGTCAGAAGTTCAAAAGGTGGGCTTTAAGGATCAAAACTACTGTGACTCAAATGTAATATAAAAAGCAACAAAAAGAGTATTCTGGAGTTTTGTTCCACCCTTGTCGCCTTGTCAAAAGCAGTTCCCTTGTACAAATTCTCTGATCAAAGATACATTGGATAAGGTCTTGCTCCCCTGCTTTTCCCCTCTGCAGGAGGAAAGACAGCTTGAATGATTAACAGAACAATTCAGTGCTTCATTAACAGGTTTTGCAATGGTCTTAAGGAGAAACAAGTGCACTGCTAAAACCCAGAGATACTGAGAAATGCTTTTGGACAACAGGGAATAAATGAAAACTACTCTCTTCAGAGGCCTTAAATTAATCTTCAGCTACCAGATAGCATACTTTACACTATCTGTTTACAGTAACTTCAGCAAATAACAGGACCTCACCATGGACGAAGTAGTTCCAGGGCTTCAGAGAATTTATTGTTTAGAAATAAGTTCAGTGCCATCGAGCATTCTTCCAGAGCACACTTGAGATCCATCTTGGATGCCCTAAAAAAAGATTCTTAGTTTAGTCAAACTGTAAATATAAACACAAAATTAGAAGGTTTTTTTTCCCTATATAACACAAAAGGTCTTTTATAGCAATTTTATTACTTGTTTTTAAAATCTAGCTTTACAAAAACAAGTCATATGCTTAACACTTTATTCATGCTACATGATGTGCTCTCTTTGCTTATTTAAGTGGTGTTTACGGCTTTGTCCTTTTTTTACCAGTCAATATGCAATGGAGTCATTTTTACTGCTACTTATGTAACACAAATACTCAAAACTTATCACTGTGTCCAAGCTCTTAATTCTCCATATCAGTACAAATGCAGTTTCAGACTCTGTATTCAGATCTAACTCGAGAGAGAGATGACGAAATAGTATTTTCATCCAAGAAAGCAGTAAACAGACGCTCACTCTGCAAACAGCTATGCCAAAAATAGTCCTGTCAGAAGCCTGCAGCTACACCAAAAGCTTTTGTTCTTCCGAATTCACTTCAAGTAAAATCACTTGCACTTGCCTAAGAGGAAGCCATCTAACAAAACTGCTGCCTCAACCAGTTTTGTCTGAAAGACTCGGGAGCACTCACAAATTGCTCCATGGGTAGAAATGGTGACAAACTGGACGTTCGTGGTAGTGACAAATAGCTAGAAGCTACACAGCCTTCGATGTGCACAGCTGGATCTGGAAAAGATAATCTCTCTACAGCTTTGAAACAACAGGTTTAGGCTCTATAATGGGCTTTATCCAAGTACGGTTAAGCAGTGGTAAGCAACAGATCATGTCAATGAGATGAATATTTAAGTGCTGACCAGAAGAGAAGAACGCTGAAGGAGGAATTTACAAAGAGAAACGACAGAGTGCAGCTGCTCTAAATCTGACAGTAACACACACACACGAAAAACAAACCAAGAAAAACGGGGACATGAAAATATGACTGGACAGGTTTTTACACTGAATCAACAACTCACACAAATTCCCCTACCCTCCTTCTCTCTTCATCACCCAAAAGCTTTAAAAATATTGGCTCTGTTTTTTGTATCCCTTCTGGGGCAGAAATTGGGATAAGGCTAGATGACATCCCAAAACTCTTTTTCAGCTTTATTTTCTGTCATTTTTTAGTGGCAGTACTTGAAAAATTCACCCTCCATGGAAAAATAAAATCTCTAACTCAATACCTGGCAACTACTAGGTATTTATTATTGAACATACCAAGAGGCAAATCCTGCCCTTCATAATGAAGTAGTGAATTGCCCAACAGTCGAAATCCGGCAGTTTTACCATCAGACTGTCACCAACAATTTTAAATACAATTTAAACACCTTTATTTTCTCCCATACTGGGATTCAACTTGATTGTTATGTATACAATTTTAAGATTTATGCAATTTTATGTAGCAAAAACCTACAGTTCTTAAAAGCTGAAGCATTTGCAGCTCTGCTTCAACTGTTAACCGTTAGCCACTCGCTAAGCTTTCACGTCCTCTGGCCGCACACACGCTGCAGCAAAGGTCGTATTCTCAATGCACCCTACAGCCCTGATCTCCAGCTGTCCAACAAAAGTACCACTGTCACACCAGCAGAGATGGGGCACCGTGGTGAATCCAGTCAACCAGAACAAGTCTTACCAGCAAAGCAGCCGCCTCTCTTCCCGTGTGCGTAGGGTTCCTGCCTGCCCGTCACACCCCAGGTTTCATCCCAACATCTAGTCCTAGGTGAGGGCCTGGGGAACGAGCACTGCAACGCGGCCCACGTTTGCCTTACTGTATAGGGTATAGATACAGGTACCAAAGTCTTTATTAGCCTGTACTGATTAGTACTGTACAGCTACTGGAGAGCAAGTCTACTACATTTGTGTTCTCTTCATTGCTGGCCTATGTCACCAACGATATACTGTCCCGTTGCCACTAGAAGTTTATGTTCTCTCACTTTAAAGCCCTTAAGCTAAATATCTAAATTGCCTTCCAATTTTCTTAAAAGTATTTCAGGGAAGTTACTGTACAGCAAGTTTACTTAGGTTTATGTATAAATACACAAGCCCCAATAACAAGTAAAAATCCTTCAGATAAACAATAGCAGTACCTTTTCTCCTGCTGCAGGGAGACAAAAAAAAGGTCAGCATTTTGTTGTTGTTTATATACCACTCTTCATACCCTAGACTGCACTGAAAATATAGAACATAAAGGTACAATTTATAATTCAGACTACACTGGCTAATCTTACTTAACCTGTTATCTAGACATTCATTTTTTACAAGGCAGTTCCATTAATTATAGGAATGTATTATAGTCTCTTATTTTTATTCACAAAGCTTTATACTGTGTATTTAAATATAAACACATTGGTTTTATTACAAACCTTAGCTTTCAGACTATTTTAACTGAAGTGTTACAATTGAACTGTAAAAGAAGTAGGTTGTTTTGTTTGGCTTGTTGGGGTTTTTGTTTTTTTTTTTTTTCCCCAAAGTCCTAAATCTTTTCACATATAAGCCTGTGTGATTCATCTTTGCAAGATAGTTGATAATCAAGGCTACTCAATGACAGGAGTGTATCTAAGTAAATCCATAGGTTTATTTTTCAAATTTCCCCCACTACACATACTATGTCAACAGTTTCTGAAACACATCTCATTGAAAAATTGAGAGGGGGAAAAAAGAGTAGTAGCATTGTTCCAAGATGGCTACAAAATGAGACACCATTTTCACTATGAATTCAACAGGATCATGCACAATTTTTTGCTTCCCCTTTTAATACAGTTTGCTTAATCTCTTTGATTTTTTTACTTTCTCCTCTGTCTCTCAAATACCCGAATTAATTCTTTCCATTTGGCTCCTCCTTGATAAGGGGAAAAGGAAAGTGGTATATCAAGCATATCAATTTTTATCAGAAAACAGCAAATTGCTGTAGGTCATGTAGGGTTAAGAACTTTCTTCTTCATGTTTCAGTGGATGATGCTACTTGCACTGAAATTAACAGGGGACTCTGCACTCTCAGATCTAACTTGAACAACCTTTGAAAAAGTACACCATCAGACGTTAAACTGTAAATGCAAATCATCACTTCATGTTCACGTCTTGCATGGATTTACAGGCCAAAATGCAAATTGCCTTACAATTCTAATACAGAGACACCTTCCAGCATTCCTTCCTGAAAAATGAACCTATAGACCAAGAAAGCCATGTAGGAGACACATAGAATATCTCTATCTCCTCACATCACAAATTCACACCTTCTATACTTTAGTTTAGGAAAAAAAACCCTAACCTATCAAGGCCAACCACAAACTCATTTTGTATTTTGCACATTGTAGCTTCTAAATCCAGAAAACAAAATAACCTGGCTAAGCGTTTAGTTTGGATACCTGCCAAAGCCTCAGCCTGTAACACCTCTTCGTATTCCCAAAGTAAAGTTCTTTCCAGAGCCTGGATCAAGAGAACCACACACTCTAGATTACGAAGCATCCCGCCTATTTGCCAAAAGAATGGATTTAACACTTCACACTGAATCTGCTCAACTGGTTAAACGTTTCCCATTAACAACAATCATCAGAAATAAGTGTGCTTAAGATCCTACACTTCCTACTCAGTAAAGCAGAATTAAAATGTTTATCAAAACAAATATGAAGAAAGCAATTGTATTTTAGTGCATTCAGACTCTGAATATGTAAACAAATCCGCCCAAATTAAAATATTTATACAAGCAGTAGAGAAATGCACACATTTACATGTCCTCTTCAAATGTCTTAAATAGTATGCCCTCCAAAGAACAGCGTTAAGAAATTAAAAAGACTCATTTATAATGACTGAAAGTTTCGTAAACCTCTCAATTTTATTAGCTAATTCCATGAACACCATCTGCTAACAAATAATTTTCAAAGAACTAATTTTTAGCTAGATTTAGAGGCTGGTTTTTTTTTCTGGCACACAAGCAAGGACCTGAATTAACCCCTCAATAATATCCCATCACCACCACTGTGTGTTCCCATACTTTGATATCCTCATTTCACGTTTGCTTTTTAGGGAAGTACGTTTCACTCAGTCCACGCCTCGTTAGATTACACATTCCATTTGCTCTGCCTTTCCTGCTAGGAAAAATGGCTCGTTGCTTTCAAATAATTTCTCAAGAACGGAAAAAAAAGGGGGGTGATTTTCTTTTTTAAACACCAAATCTCTAGTGATTGTCTTAAAAAAATCTAGTAATCGAAGTTGAGATCTACTAGATGGCAAGAATGAGTACTCTCTCATACTTGCGCACCACAACTATTTTGTGACTAGCACTGAAGCAGTGCCCTGTTCCAGGTGTCTTTAATACAAATCCCAGTGGCCATATTAAGGAGGGGTGGGGAATCTTCAAAATTGCAGAGGACAGATGGACCTCCCGGTCCCCTCCCCTCACAGCATCTTTGCTAACTTTGAGGTGGGCGAAGAACTCCGTGAACTATCGGAACAGAAAAACCCAACACGAGGCGATGACCTGTTATGCAGAGTACGGAGGAACTATGAACGGTCATCTGAAGTAAGAGAGGGAAGGGACCTACAAGAGAGATATGTATAATCACATAGTTCATAAAAGAATCTGAGGGAAGGCAGATCATTCATAACAGCAGGTAATTTAACAACTGATCACTACTTTATTCACTTGTAAAATATTTGGGTTCAGCATAGAAAGAGTAAGACAGTTTCTTACCACTTTGTTGTCCCAAAAATCAGGATTCTTTCACCCGGTGTGCAAAAAAGCCGATTAACACACAGAGTCGAGATATTTGTTTATTTCATGTCTGTGCAGAGATGGGTGCTAGGTGGTAACTCCACAAAGCTAGCACACCTGGTTAACACACGGTAAAGCATTTTATACCTTTCGAGCAACAGTTATCAGTATTTTTACAGTTGCGCTTAGTTACTCTCGTTCCTATTGGTTCTCGCAAGTCTCATCTCCACTTCAAGTCGCAGCATCCTCTTTTTTTTACGGCGCATGTTCTGTGAGGAAGGGGCTTCTGTTGGTAGGGGGCTCTCCCTACCTAAGGGTGGGTTTTCTAGTATGTTAAGTAGGATAGTTCACTCAAAGTTCAAGTAGCTCTTTGATTGCCCCTGTGCTTATCTTGGTATTTCTTTACCCGATGACTTATGGTGTCATCGTATTTCTCTTCTCAAGGTCACGCCTCATTAACTAAGTACCATCCTTTGTTTTTGTTCCTCGCATATCTCCAACAATTCCCCCCTTTGAGACTTAGATAAATAGTTCTTATTTAAAATAAGTCTCACTTAGATATTTTCATTCTAAAACTTCAGTCTCTGGGAGATTTCAAAATTTTCCAAAACTGCTCATAGGTTCCTTCCCATTGACATATGTCTTGCTGGAACTTTTTCCTGTCCTTTATAGGGAAGTTTTCAAGTTTGAGGCATTTATCTCCCTCTGTCATGAGCATGCATACCCTGGGCGATTGCATTAGAGCAATTTGCTTCATCATGTGCCAAACCTTACAATACAGTATGATTATAAGCAGTAAACATAAACATGTTAGTGATAACAAGATCACAACAGGGTGTAGTATGAGATTTAAGAACGCCTGTTGCCTTGGGTGCCCATCCGAGGAGGGCTTCCCACCACCTATGTTCTCCATCTTTCTTCAGCTGGTCCAAAACACGATGTATCTCTTCTGTGTCATGGTGAATGGTGATTAAAGTCCTTAGTCCATCTTCTCAGGCACATTCCAGCAACCGGTGTAGATCACTATGTTGTATAAATTTTTTCACCAGCGTAAAATTCATCCCAATGGAAGTAAGCAATAGATCTTTAACTAAAGTATAATTGGGTTGCAACAACTAATAAGTCGTAACAGGAGCTGAATGGTTGAAATCACATCCTATAATGTTACAAATGCAAGTATTTGAGAGATTATTTATCCCAACAGTAATATTATCTACAACTATAAAATTACATAGAGTTCTTATACACACACATCCTTTCCCAATATTCCTGGTTCCAGGGATTTCTTTCGGATATATCTCGAAGTGACAAACATTTTGCCCAGTGTCAAGACAAATGTCTTGAGCTTTGATGGTATTACTTCTGCAAATAAATCCCTGTTGTCCCCGTACCACACATGCATCAACTTCTACAGTCTGCCATCTGTTATTGTCTCGTTGGGCCCATACTCTATGCTCTAATGGATAGAGTACAGTCCCATTGTGATTTAATCCTAACGCAATGATCGGGTAGATGGTTTTTACTGATGCATTCTGTATGGTTATGACAAAGGCCGTGGCTTTGTTATGGGTAGGATTGTGAGTGAAATTGCCCAGATACCACCACGACTGGAATTCTATTTCAAATGCAGTTGCATTTTCCCAGATTATTTCCTGAATTTCAGTAGGTAACGTGCCATCTTCACCTTCTCTTACAACTGCTGCTATTGTATACTGCACCCACAGTTGAACCTGGATACAACTAAGAGCTAGAGAAATATTATTTTGGGCTATACCAAGTGCGTCTATGATTATTGGTGGTCCTTTTCATTAACCCTTTCCCGCTGAGGCAATATATCAGATAACAGCCATTGATGAGTTCCTAAGGGAGGATCGCAATGGATGTTCTAATTTTTTTAGATCATGTGTGGCTGTACTAAGTTTGTTTGCAAGTACTTCATATCTATGCTGTTTAAGACTCCCAATCCTGTCCCTAGGATACCAGTTACATTTCTTTTTACTCGATTTGGAAGGGTAAGAGACTGCCCATGTAACCATGCTACTCATCCTGTATAGGATGTACTTATGAATGGTGAATAGGCTGGTTTAACTGCAGAGATATTAATCTGCATTGATAGTTCTACCCCTTTGAGGGACCATGATGGATTAAACAAAAGTCATTGTTGTCCAACCCTTTTTAACGACATACGGTCCAACCCTAGTTATCTGGGGGGTTATTTCCTTTAGTAATATCCTAATTACTTCCCTAGCCCCATTGTTGCAACAAGGGAAAGTCTCAGGCCATCCGGAAAACGTATCCACTAGAACAAGTAGATACTTACGTTGTCCACATTTTGGTAATTCAGAGAAGTCTATTTGCCAGTATTCCCTAGGGGTTATTCTCTTTTTACGCCACCTGCTGGCGGCTTTCTTTGTATTTTGGGATTATTTACACAAATTTCATCTCTTTACTATTACATCTGCATTTGTCTGCATTTTTGGCCCTACAGCGTATCTCTTAACACCGCTTATCATAGCATCAGCTCCCATGTGAGTTTCTTCATGTAGTTTCTTGAGGAGAGCTTCCATCATTTTCTTTTAATTTCATCAAAACTACTACGACACTCTGGAGTCCATTCTAACAACTTCCCACAAGGCCCTTTGTGGCTGCGTATAAGGGGTCTGTTTTACGTCCGAAATTGGGGATCCATATCCAGCAGAATCCGGCTATTCCCAGAAAGTTTAGCAGACTTACTGTGGCTTCCTACAAGTCTGTTCTGCATCTGCTTCAATTAAGATATTGTCCACATACTGTAAGAGAGTAACATTATCATTATTAGTTTGCCATTATTCTAATTATTTGGCCAGTACTTCACCGAACAAAGTGTAACTATTTTTAAATCCCTGGGGAAGAATGGTCCAACACAGTCGTCCTTTCCTTCCAGTAGTCGGATTCTGCCATTCAAAAGCAAAGAGTGTTTGACTCTCTTCATCCACTGGAATGCAGAAGGCGGCGTCTTTTAGGTCCAATGCTGTAAAATAGGTATTGTTTTCGGGTACAGACGCTAACAAAGTATAAGGGTTAGACACCATAGGATGTATGTCTTTGGTTATCCTATTTATAGCCCTCAAGTCCTGCCCCAATCGGTAATCCTGGGAGCGAGGCTTTCTCACTGGTAAAACTGGTGTATTGTATTCAGATTGACATTCTCTGAGCAGTCCGTATTGTATAGAGGTATTTATTAGGGCTTCGAGGCCCTTGCGAGCTTCCAGCCTAATAGGAAATTGATGCACCCTTACTGGTTTTGCCCCCTCTTTTAGTTCTACTTTAATCGGACTCCGTTTTTTGCTTAACCTGGTTTTTTTGAAGCACATACCAGGGGAATTACCACATTTAATACAGCATCTGGAATATTCTCTTCAAGTTCTTCCGATGTTCCACCTGTCAGCAAGCAGATCTGAGCTCTCCAGGTGGTTTCAGGCGGGATATGGAGCTGCACACCATTCTTAGAAAAGGTTACTTGTGCACTTAGTTTGCATAATAAATCTCGTCCCAATAAAGGTAGTGGGCATTCTGGCATGCATAGAAACTCATGAATTAATTTAGCTCCCCCAATTGTGCATTCCATTGGTTGTAAAAATGGCCTTAATGTTCTTTTTCCCTTTGCCCCAACAATAGGTATAGTTACTTTACTTAGAGGTCCTTTACAACTGGTGACTACTGAATGAGTAGACCCACTGTCAATTAAAAAAAATCTATGGTCTCGTTCCCCAGCTTAACTGGAACGAGGGGATCAGCTGGGGAGACTTTAATGTTCTCCCCCGGTCCCCTTCATTCATTGTCTGAATCTTCTAACATAATAAGATTAGCATTTTCTGCATGATCCCGTTCCTTTGGCCCCTTTCGTTTCAGGCATTCATTCTTCCAGTGTCCCTCCTGTTTACAAACCGCACACTGATTTAGCCCTAAAGGGGTTCAGTTTTGCGGACCCCTTCCCTGCATTATTCCACCGCATCCTCCTCTTCCTTTACCTCTTCCTCTACCCTTCCCTCTGACATAATTTCCATTTATTGCTGCTGCCAGCAAAGATGCTTGCAACTTTATTTTGTTCTGTTCTTCTTTTATTTCCCTCTCATCTCGATTGTTATAAACCTTATACGCTATCTCTATCAATTGTGAGATCGACATTCCCCCAGCTCCATCAACTTTCTGCAACTTTCTCCTTACATCCTGAGTCGACTACCCAATAAACAACGTATTGAACATCCTCTGATTTGCCTCATCATCTGGATTCAAGTCTGTCCATTTTCTAGCTACCTCACATAGCCTTTTGTAAAAGGCTGATGGATTATCCTCTGGACCCTGCCTTACCTCATAAAGCTCAGACACATTTTTCGGTTTAGGCACTCCATGCTGAATCCCATATAGCATCAGCTGCTGATACTGCTTCAGTTGAGCCCTCGTTTCCCCCCCTATTAGGATCCCATTCTGGGTCCCTTTTAGTAGGTGGGAACTCCTCAGAATCTTCTTGCCTGTTTCTCCTTTCCCCTTCTTCCCTGGCCCTTTCAATCACCATTCTCTTTTCCTCTGCCGCAAAGAATGTATTTAGCAGAGCCTGTATATCTCCCCAATTGGGATTATGTGTTAACATCATAGCTTCTAATAGTTGATGTACTCCCTCAGGGTTTCCCTTATAGGATCCAACAGATTGTTTCCAATTTAACAGGTCAGAGGTAGTGAACGGAACACGTATAAAAACCAGCAGTCTTTCCGGTCCCACCACCTGTCTCAGGGGAGCCTGTACAACTGGTTCAGCGTGCCCTCTAGTCCAGCTGGAAATGGGGCTAAAATTCTCACTGCCCGATTGTAAATTAGGATCGATCGGCAATTGTCCAGCACTACTTTTGTACAGTGGTGGGGCTGTCAGGACTAACAGTTGCACATCTTTCTGCTTTTCTCCCCCTGCAATCTTTCTATCATCACAGCCTATGCAACAACCACTCTCCTTTTTCTCAGAAGCTGTATACATCACTAGGTCAGTCTTTAGCTTACATTTTTCCCGCATATCAGATTTTCTGTACAAAGTCATAAAGGCATCAACATAAGGTACTTCGTCCCATTTCCCCATCCAATGGCAAAACGACATCAATCGTCATATAGCATTATAGTTTACCGATCCATTTTCTGGCCAGACCTCATCGTCACCCAATTTTATAATTCAGCCACCATTGACTACAATATCTTTTCATTTTATCTTTAGTCATCAGATCTCCCCCAAACTTATTCCAGTTTTTCAAAATACACCCCAAAGGGCTACAGGGAGGAATCGTGGATTGGCTTGATCCCACTTTAACCAAATTTACCTGTTTGCCGGCTTTGACTCCCTTGGTCAGTAATTACCCGTCTGACCCCTTTGGTCAGTAATTTCCACTCTGACCCCCCTTGGTCAGTATGCGCACCCAGTTCTGACCCCCCTGGTCAATTAAGGCAACCTTGCCGAACGTCTACGTGCGACTTTATGCGCCCCACCGGCGACTTTATGCGCACTCAGCTCTGACCCCCCTGGTCAATTACGGCACCCTTTGTCAAGCGTCTACATGTGACTTTACCCTTTAACCTTCCACAGGAGTCATTGAATTTGTAATTAAATTTTATACTCACCAATCCAAGGATTCATTCCCCTTTCACCCTGATACAAATATCTCTGGTTGGCGTTGCACCTTTGAGTCGCTTGTCGCCCCGACTTCGGAGGGAATCCGGAGGAGTCCCCGATCAATAGGTCGGTGCGCGCTGGAGCTCGGTCCAGTCCGGTCCGCTGTCGGGGACGGCAAGATGATCCGGGCAAGGCCTTATGGCCGTCCCATCTGGGTTGCCAAAATGTTGTCCCAAAAATCAGGATTCTTTCACCCGGTGTGCAAAAAAGCCGATTAACACACAGAGTCGAGATATTTGTTTATTTCATGTCTGTGCAGAGATGGATGCTAGGTGGTAACTCCACAAAGCTAGCACACCTGGTTAACACACGGTAAAGCATTTTATACCTTTCGAGCAACAGTTATCAGTATTTTTACAGTTGCGCTTAGTTACTCTCGTTCCTATTGGTTCTCGCAAGTCTCATCTCCACTTCAAGTCGCAGCATCCTCTTTTTTTACGGCGCATGTTCTGTGAGGAAGGGGCTTCTGTTGGTAGGGGGCTCTCCCTACCTAAGGGTGGGTTTTCTAGTATGTTAAGTAGGATAGTTCACTCAAAGTTCAAGTAGCTCTTTGATTGCCCCTGTGCTTATCTTGGTATTTCTTTACCCGATGACTTATGGTGTCATCGTATTTCTCTTCTCAAGGTCACGCCTCGTGAACTAAGTACCATCCTTTGTTTTTGTTCCTTGCATATCTCCAACAACTTCATGTGAAAAGTAACAGCAAATAAACAGATTAAAGCACTACAGTACCCCACCACTGTACCATTTTTCTGAATGCAAGGATCAAAATGTAAGAGCAATGTCCTATTTCCACTGCTTCACTAGGCCTCATTTTAGCGAAAAGAAACACATTTTCTGTATTTGTACGCTGTAAATCTGCACACTTCCTACCCTGCAATCAGCAACTGCTGGAACTTCCTTTGGATGGAAAATTAATCTTTATTTTGTATAACATAGCCACAGACGTGCTGGCTTTTTAGCTGTTAGAGAGGACCATTAGCCATCAGGCTCCCAAACGCCATCATACCACCAACTCCAGCATCACCAGGGTACGTATCAATATTTGTAAAACAATTCCATAAACAAGATTCCTTAAAACAACAGAACCCTGGCACCCTGTCAAAACTATCTTTTCCTATTAAACGGGTAAGCAGTAGATCTCTCCAGCACGTTGCTGTCATGTTCTTTTCCTGTGTTACAGGCTAGTTCCCGCACTGCTGCCTCTATGTGCGACCAAAGCCTGCAGACAATGCAAACAGTATTCCTAATGTCAATACCTTTACTGTTCCTTACATCAAGCAAGCTTATTAAATTATTCTGCCACTTCAGATATAAAACTTGGGAAGCCAGTTTTCTCAGACTCTTATTTCTGAGAAGTGATTCATATCCTCTACTAAAGAGTCTCACTCCTGTTTAATTACTCTTCACATATATTTTCTACTGTTTTCCTACGTCCTGCAGCAGAGGAGCATAACCAGGAGGAATCACTCCAACTCAGATTCATAGCTTGATACCAGAACAGTCAGAAGAAAGGAGCATATTGACCCAGAAGCAACTTGGCTACCTTCGCTGGCAGACAAGGAATATTTCTAGGCAGAGGCTCAGAAAAAGCACATTTCCTCCTCTCTTCCCAAAACATCACAAACTATTTTCTACAGCAAGTTAGCAGACTGATGAACAGTTCAGTGAGCAATGCTGACTCACACTCTCTTTCTGACTCATGTTGTTCTCCTTCTGATTCAGTCTTATTTTGGCAATTTCATTTTTTTCCCCTACCTCCACGTACAGTTTCCTAGAATTGACAGAAACTTAACACATTTTATCACCTTAGATGAGCATATGCTTTAATTTATCCTGGAGCAGACTAAATTGACACTACTTCAGTGAAAATACTATGGATTTTACACCCAGTGAATACAGTTCACTTTGAAATTAAAAAAGGAAAAGAAAAACGTGCTATATTGGGTGTTACACAAAGATAACAATGTCACATTAGAAGGAGAATAAAACACCACTGTGTTACTCTCTAGGTACTTCAAGGATACCTTTTCCCAACACACAGCATTTTTTTAAGTTATCTTCTCACTACTATTTCAAACTTCTTTTATGAAAAAAAGAATAAATGTTTTGAATTCCAGCAATAGTTTATGTACCTTGGGCTGGGTGCTGAGCTACTCATGAAACTGTTCCAAAACAGTGGGGATATACTGTCCACAAGGACAGCTTTAAGTAGATTCTTCTAATCAACTACGTGGAGCTGCAGTAGAAACAAAGAATAAGAATACTGACTTGAAAACCCTGAGATGCATTGGAATATTCACTGTTAGAATGACAATCCTCAGGATGTACACAAAGCAAGAGCATTAGTAACTTAAAATGTCAAAACAGTTTACAGCTTAAGTCACTTTCCTTTTTTTCCCTACAGATTAATTAAAAAGGGAGCATAACTACTAGCCTAAAACAAACAAAAAAAGTCATTGCTCTAGTACTTAAAAGAAAGTTATTTAAACATGTAATGATTTAGGCAATAACACCTATCTGTCCACACCAGGGCTCGGTGTAAGAGCATTCCTGAAAGGCAGTTATATAGCTAAAGGTAAGTATTAACTTGGTACATGCTGCTGTCTTTGTATCCGCAGGAGATTTGGTCAGCTTTTAATATATTCACGCCTGGTGCAATGATCTACCAACTCTTCTCTCGAAAGGGGATTCAGGAGCTAGAAATAGGAGAACTGTAGAAAAGTTTACCTTTAATCTAACCATATTTTCCACATTTTAAATCATATATTTAGGAATGAGTTCCACATCACTTTATTAACATTAGCTGGACTTAAATGTGCAAGCAGTACTTTGCATGAATAGGGATTGCAGAATTTAGGTTTTGAACTTCTAAAACCATTTGCTGGCTCTTTCACAACACAGCCAAAATCTGATAAACAACATCTAATTGCCAGTGGCTTGGTTTTGTACAGCTACTGTTCTCACTAACAAAAGTCCCACTGGGCTACAGTTACTCAAAATATTTGAAGTTGTTAGTGGGAGCAAAGCAAAACTTCTCGAGCGAAAAAACCACAAAAATGTGAAACTAGCAATAACAATTTAGTTTCAAGATACCCACGTTAAGATGCACATCTGACACAAACAGAAGGAGTGAAAATAAGGTCTTCTAAAAATTGGGGGGTATACAGAGAGGATGCTATTTTGACAATAAGGATCAAGAAAACAAGATGCAATACATCTAAGAGAACGCTTTCCCAGGAAATAAATACTTTAGCCAACAAGTGGCCCTTAACACTTACAGAAGCTTCAGAAGAAGAAGAATCTTTTAGAGGCATGTGTTTGCTTAAACTCAATTGAAAACCATTCTGGGTGTCAACTGTAGTATCAACAGGTAGGGCAGCAAGAAACTACTATCTGTAGCACTCTTCTTGAGTGACATATATGCAAGCATCTGCTAGAGTATTTACTGCCAAGTTAATGATGACAAAACAGCATTAAAATGTACTGTTCTCAGGCAGTTCTTGTCCTCTGCAGGAAGATGGTAAGTCAAATAGTCCTAATATACTGTCAAAATCTGATACTCACTGTCACTATTCAGAACGTTTCTATACTTTCTGAAGTAGATCCTTCCCTTTGTAGTACTGAATATCTTCAATGAGAAAACTCAATATTTAACTGTTTATGTTCTGCCATGTCAAAAAGAGTAACTATCTTTCATGCATCTTAAATAGCCAGAACATGACTTCTTAACGGTAAACAGCAGCTGACCCTCACCATAATCTATTCAATAGTTCCATTTTCTTGGCTGGGAAGCTCAGGGTATTTTTGAACACTGCTCTACTTTAAGTGTATCGATCCTTTGTAATGTCCAAGAACAGTGGTGATTCTGATGCTTTTTAGCTGATGGGATCCCTCTTCCCCCTACTCCCTCCCTTATCGAGGGAACTACTGTGCAGGCACACTATGCTTCTTCCACTTATGTGGCACTGAACTCTGTGCTGATGTGTACTGCCTTGCATGCTTAGCATAAAATAAACTCAAGCCTTCAACAGAGTCCTGTGGGGGCTGGAATCCACTGTCTCCCTGGAAGACTTTCTCCCAGACAAGATCAAAAGCTGTACTCAAACTACACCATCAGAGGTCACGGTTTACAGCTCACAGAGATATCACTAAGTCATCTCTTCACGTTCACATCTTGCATAGCTTTACATGCCAAAATGTACTTGATGTCCTCTTAGCTGGTCTTACTATTTAGGAAAGATCCAAAACATTTAAAAACTGCCACCACCACATCACCAATCACTTGTTAAACTCAAATGACCCAGACACTTTTTGTTACTGCAGCACAAAGACTTTCTGTCCCTGGCATCCTTCTTTTTGCTGTGTTTTTAATTTTGAACTAAGCCTCAGATTAGCACTGTGTAATTAGAACAAGGATACTTCCATTCTTAATTCTGCAATATTCAACAGTCATGCTTTCAGAATGAGGAAACTGGTAATGAACAGGTTCTTAGCTCTGGATCCCTTCCAGTCATTTTCTGTTCAAGCATAGGAAGTCCTGTGGTAGTCTAATACTACTCCCCTCTCTTCAGTCTCAGTGAAGGGAAAACACAGTCATCCTTTACTATGATAGAGACACTTTCTTTCTGCCTAGCCCTATAAAATAACAATACAAAACCCAGAATTCTGATTTTCTTCAATTATTTTATCCTTCACCAATGTATGCCAATTCCTCTTGTGATTCAACACCTTGCCTCTGTATGCTGTCAGATTCTTCCGGTAAGCTTTAAGCAGAAAAAGCAAACTAGTGTCTCTGTCCATGGGTAACAGGTAAGAAACATCTCTACCTTGCCTGTTTAAGGAAACATCACTGAACTATGATTCTTAGTACCTATTTCATGTTCCTCCAAATAGATGGTGGTCTCCTGTCTCTGAAATGTTTCCAGGATTGCTCATCTCCTTATGAAAATTTTTGAATGTTTATGTCCTTGAAAAACCTATTATAGGACTGCATTTGGCCTTCTTTTTATATGCGCAGCTAGCAACTGCAAAGATTTGCAGTTTCCAACAGGAATTGCTTTCACATTAACAGTAACATACATCCATGCGTATCCATCGTATCTGAGCAAGCATACAGAAAACTCAGCTACTAGGTTCTGCTATCTGGAGATATCTCTTCAAACAATTTTCTTCATATTTTGAAAGCATAGTACTCCTCACTATTAAGTTAGCCATTTGAGAAGAAAAATCTTTTTCATCTTATCCCTCTCATCCATCACTCATATATGAGCCAACAGTAATACTTCACTCCTCTGCTTAGTGATGTACCAAAATCTAGTTTGGAATATTTCCTATAGGACAATGTTATTTGTTAGCACGTTTATCAATCCTTTGCACAGACACCAAGTTGCAACACAAGTATAAATCTCATCAGATAAACAGTGAGATGCTTTGTAGGAGTACTACCTATCTGCCACAGAGCAGCAGGTGGCACCACTCCTCATCACAAATACCCACCAACAGTTCTATGACATGAAGTTTAATATAAAATAAGCTTATTGCCAAATCCTACTGAGATATTCTGTTATCTTAAGCCATAAGGCTAGAAGTTTGAAATTATTTCCAACTTACATAAATCACTTCCTATCCTAGGCTATTATCATTAATATAGAAAGTCGACAAACTACAGCTATCTGATCAGTATACAAATGCTAACTTTTTTTACCCATACAGTAAATCCACTAGTCATAGTTTACCTCCACAGCAAATTCTGCATTCATTATGCACACATCCCTTTTTACGAGAAGCATGAATTTTAGATAAGTGAAACTGTGTAGTTTACATATTCAATGGAAATGTTACCAGCTTATGGGAAGCACTGAAAAAAATTTCATGCTAATGCAAGACAGACTTTATGCCTTTGAAGGTGTAGTGTCTTCACTGTTTTAGAACTCCACCAACATATGCTGTAGTCTGTGTGCTAAACATTCATTTAAGGAAACCCAACTGGCAGCAAAACTATCCAGTGCTGTGCTAGCCAAATTTGCAAACAGGCAAAAATTACTCTAAAAGCTTACTATATTACGATCCATTCAACAACGGGCAGTTTTTTTAAAAACAAACACACACAAAGAATCAAAAAACCCCACCCGAAAACACACAACAGACACACATCCCCTAACAATGGTCATTTAGTTTAAATGATACTAGTTTACTCAGCCTGGTATTCTGGCAAAACCATTAGCGTAACACTCTTATGTTCACTGCTTCCTCCCTCGGGACTTTCTTGCACGCTGTATTTAAAACTACATTCTATAGCAGACAGAGGCAAACAGCGCTGTTCTTACCCAAGCCCTTCCTGGGTACTAGCTTTCACCTGAATTTTGGAGACACCTATCCACCCATAGAACTGGTAACAGCAGAGGATGGAAACATCACGCTATGAGGCAATTCAGCTCAGTGAGGTTGCACCTTCCTCCTCAAAGCTACCTGACTATGAGATGCTAGCATTTAGCCACTTACTTGTCAATCTCCATCAGTGAATCCCTGGATTGTTGTCGCAGTACCAAGGGATCTGCCTATACTATCTTTTGCATGATCAAGCAATCTCACCACTAGGGCACTTTCCTTTTCTTTAATAGCGTTGGGTTTTCTGTTTGGTTGTTTTGGGGGGGGTTGTTTACTGTTGGGGGGGGGTGGGGGGGTGGTTTTTTTTTAATTAAATTCTTTCTTCTCCTTTGTCTTACAGCTGTGGCAGAAACGATGCAGAGCGAAAAGAAGAAACAGTAGCTAGTTAGTATTATACATTTCTATACATAATAAAGAGAAAGCATGAAAAACTGTATTTTTCAAAAGGAACAGCTGTAGAAAAGGAGTTGGAGTCCTCAAAAAACCAGAGACAGTAAGAAGGGAAGAGGTAACTGAGTGAGGGGGGAAAAAGAGGCAGTTGCCCCTGTTGAAAACCAACAATTATTAAAATAGATATGCATGAAAATGAGCTGAGAATGACTTTACAGTTTTTATCTCTACCTTAACATCGTCAAAAAAAGTTCAAACTGACAGCTTTTCAGAGACTATTGGAATTTCACTAAGAGAGTATTTTAATTGATCAATCATTATACGTTACCAGAGACATGTAATCTAACGACGAGGCAGAAAGAAGGCAGATAAAGCTCTGTTCCTCATAGATCAGAAGCGAGATGGGGGAGGGGGGGGAAGAGCTGCTGGCATTTTAGAAGGGGTGATTGCCCCCTTCCTTTTTAGAAAAGCAAGTTCTAATTTTAGCTTTTCTAAACCTCACAGATACATATGTAGCTACAGGAAACAACTGTTTATTTTAGGAATTATTGCTGCTCACAGCAGTAGAAATATTTGTAATACTGTCTTATGAATGAAATGCATTAAAAAACCCTCAAACACACCAAAAACTTTATATACAAACAAAAATTCCTTCTTAAAAGTCTCATCTGACCTTAAACTTTAAATGTTGGACCACCACCTGCCTGGAGACCGATAATGTTTCTTTCCTTTATATTCTGCATGTGAGTCTTATTTATGATCTCGAACTTTGGGAGCATGCACAGGCCTGTCTTTGTTCTAGTTAGAGAGCAGCCCAGCACCTACAATGCTGCTTCATGGGAATCTACTAATGGAATACAAGGCAGTGATCAAAAGGTTTTGCTTCAAAACATTTACTTTACTTCCATGACTGAGGGGGCAGGGAGGGACGATGAGAAAAAGAAACTTTCCTGATGGTCTTTCTTATTGAAAATGTGGAATTTGCTTATCTATATATTTAGTATCAATGCAGCATCTAAACAGCACAAGAAAATACTGATTGCTGTATCCTCACATGTTATGACTACTCTACAGATGCAACAAAGCAATTGAATAAGCACAAAGGAAGAAAAACAAGGCAAAGTTGATCATCTGCTTGAGGCTCAGGTGCCACAGGAAATAGTGCCAAGACGAAAATCATCGTACTGGCTGACCAGCACCCACCATTGCCAACATCACAGTCCGCCCCTCTGAAAAAAACCACAAAAAACCAGGCTACATTTCTAGCCACTTTTCTTTTTAAAAAAAAGAAAAAGCACTTTTGCAAATGTTTCAGTTTTGGACTGACCATTAACCAGATTCAGTAAGCTAATAATCAATTTATTGCATGTCACATGTTTCTACAGCCTGAGGGGAAAAAGAAACATCAGCAGCTTTATCTGACACCAAGTTCTTTAAGTTCAACAGTGAATTGCACTGCATATGCACAGTAAGCAAGATGCAAATTTTCCATAATGAATCAGCCACATTGCGGGAGCAAGACACATGACAAGTACCTGGGTTACTATTTACCCACCTGAATACGCACATACAGTTTATCTGATCACTCAAATTGTTGTGAAATAATCCTATTCAAGTATATCAAGCTACTCCAGCAAGAATTTGATGCAGCGTTGCAGAATATATGTAATCCTAAAAACAGTCAGCAAAACAATCAGATCATGGGTATTTAGAAGTGACCGCAGTTTGACATCGGGGAAAGAAAAAACAAAGCAGTGTCAGTGTCGGTTTGCAGGTAGGAGAAAAATCTGCTTTACACTGTTCTGCTGGACACTAATGGAAATGCACAACACTATAAAAGGTTGTTATCAGATTTATTAATAGAACTCAGTGGTTCAACAGTATTTTTAGATGTATGTTTTAACATGAGATCTTTGCAAGTAAACTGAGAATTTACTATGCTTGAACACCCCTTATCAGACTAATAGTTTATATCAAATAATCCAGCTGAGGTCAATACAGGCAATACTGTGTAGAAAAACGAGCACCTAAATATGCCAGAGAGTGATACTGCCAAAACCTAATATATAATATGTAGATATAGATAAATAGAGGTTCAACAAAAAAAAAAATTAATCTGTTCAATGTTTCCCTTAGAAAGTAGGTCTAAATAAGACAAGCTGACAAGAAAATAGGCTGAAAAAGATCCTCCTGAAAGAGCTAGCATATATAAATAATAATGACAGTTTACTGACAGTTTTACACAAAACGAGTAAAAATTCCACTTATCTTGCTACGGAAAAAACAAGAAATAAATCATGCAGCAAGTAGGACACCAGATCAGGCCAGATGTTTATGAGACTAACACTGCGTCACACAAATATTGGCTTAGATCCAAAGAGACAATTAGGACAGTGTGATCCTAGTAAGACAGTCTTCCTAAACTTCAAACAAATTTACTGGAATTTATTACACAGTGAACTTACAGCTAATGTTGGAGACCTTAAATTACTGAAATCTCTAAAAGCACACTGTATTGTACTTAACATTTAGTACTTAGAAAGCATAGAACTGCATCCCATGAAATAAATTATTTATATTTAAGTCAAAAATTATATAACCTCAAATGGTTAAATCAGCACAGCTACCAAGAGTAGAAGACACACTCTAAAAATGGAGAAAATAACTACAAGTCTGATACTGTACTTAAATCACCACATTTTAAAGAACGGCATCCCAAAATACACACCTTGCGGTGTTCTACAACCTACAGCATCCGAGCTGATTAAGCACTGACATCAGCAGAGAAGCTTCTGCTCTCTAAAAGCATTGTTCACCACTGCAAAGTGCAGAGGAAAAACAATTATTTCATAAACCCATTGTGAATATAACATTTTTCCCTCCTCTTCAAGGAAATCCATCTAAAAAATTTTTTTTGTAGTTTAAGTGTTCAACATACCTGCCAAAGTAAATTTTCACAGATAAAACCCCATATATCTGACTACCACATTCATGATTTCAGGGACTAGTAGGCAGAGATAATATACTTACAGGATTAATTCAGTTAACTTCAGGTACGTAAATATAGTCCTTATGCAAAAATAAGAGCTGCTTCTGTTACTCTGTTCTTTTTCCACCGTGCACACACACACACACACACAAAAAAAAAAACCACCAGAGAAGAAAAGCATAAAGAGAAAACTGATTCTGTTTTAATTCTCAGTATCCATGAGGTTCCATTAATGAGTTATGAAGCAAAAAGAACAAAAGGATAAAAGTTCACAAGCCAGCAGCTGGCATCACAGGCACTCTCCATAGCCGAATTCAAAAGAAATGTCAGTTAGAGTGGCAGCAGCTACAGTCAATGCTGGAAGCTGATGCCTCTGTGGGAAGAGGATGCTGGGAGATTTTCCCAATCTGTGCTGCAGCCTAATTCTAATCTGTCACTCTGAACTGCAAGGAGAAAATGGAGACAGGAGGAACGCAAAGTGATTTATATTTAAAGGCAAAAAGGCAGTTACCTCAGTATTTCCTGAATTTTAAAAAAAAAAAAAGCTACCATTAAAGTCGGACAGAAAAGGAGAAGTATACTAATGCAACTGCAGTAAAAATAGATCAAGCATACAAGAGTTGGTAGCAAGCAGCACTGAAGAAAACTAAGTAGCTCATGTTTGATTTTCATTATTTGACAGTACTCAAACAAATCAACATAATTTTTTTTATTAACCCTTTGACTTTTTTTTCCCAGAAATCCAAATTTTTAGCTAAAGTCCCATGACCAAAATAAATCAATAGCACAGAGAAGCAGCTAATAAAGTTATCCTCATGAATATCAGCAGCAATAGGAGAAAGTAGGAGACAGAAGCAAAACAGCTGCAACAGAGATAGTTTCATCCCCTTGTTCTAATCTCTCCAGATGAGATATGGGAAAGCTCAGCACATGGGAGCTAAGCAGCAGAAAATTAAACTATGTCCTCCACCATTACCTTCGAAAAGTATTCTTTAAAGCTGTACCACCTGGGCTAATAATACCTATTCCTAGCTGTGTTTAGTGTCATGAACTGAGATTTACTCACAAAATGCCTCAAAGAAAGCCTTTAAAACACAATGCAGGAAACTATAGATTTGCATTTACTCATTTCAGATGGGTGCTAAGTAACAAGAGCAGTAATACTTCAAACCAATCTATTTAAACAATTTACTTTTGAAAATACAAGTAAGAATGCAACATACTAGGAAAGAGTTGCACAGTATTTCCTACAACACCTGAGGAAACCAAGGGCTACGATCAGGTAAGACAGGCTTTGCAGGACAGAGATGGACAGCTGTGACTTATGGACAATAGCACCTTTAAATTCAGGATGCTTCTACCTTTTCCCTGAAATTGTGCCTGATAGTGTTAAAGACCAAGGAGTTCAGAGATACCAAAGTTCTCCACCACGACTTGGAAGCAGTGCTTATGTGTATTGTCACTTATTATATTAACATTATTTGGGGCAGGGAGAGTCAAAGTGCCAGGATTTCTCTGATCTTGATTGCACGTGAAAGGTAAACCAGTTTTGAATCAAGGTTGAGTAGTCACATAAAAATTGACTCAGTTCACACACAAAACATACAATGTTCTGTCTTTAACTCAGCATAAATTGCAGACAGTCCACACTTAAGGCCTTAGAAAGTATTTCCCAGTAAAAGCTGAGAAAGTCAGGAGCATGTTTCCACAAAACTGACAAAAGCAAGCTTTCTGTCTGCAAGTATCAACACCTGGATTGTCTTAAAGAAAAACCCACTAATGCACACTCAAGCCACCTTCCACTCAGATTGTTTCCCAAAATGCTCTGAGTCAGTTTTGAATCATCTGGGGGGAGGGGACACGGACGGGACGACAAACCAACAAAACCAACAAAACACGACATTACTAAATGCCAGAGAGGTTTTTGTTTGTTTGATAGTTTAAACTAAACAATGTGGCAAAACTGGTTTTCAATCCTTTTTCCCCATAAACGATCCTCCTTCTCAATAGCTGAACAAGTCATAGCCTACAAGTTTTTATTTTTTTCATCTGTGAGTTCGAGCTCATCTTTTCATTCTTATCTAAAGCACTAATGACTTAAAGATTGTACCACCAATCCAAAACTGTAAGTCTACATCCCTTTCAAAGCCTCTGAAGTTATTCAGAGAAGGCAATTCTTGAGGTGCACGACTGCAAATAGCATTATGCAGTCTTTATTAAAGCACAGGATAAACATTAATTTCCTGAGAGGAATTGAAAAAAAGAAAACACAGATGTGATCAGTAGATCGTGCATTCCAGCACAACATTGAGGTTCCAACATGATAATTAATAGACTCCAGAAGTCTCCAGGAACCTCCAGCCCCAAAAATATTACGTGAGTTTACTGCCACGGCGTTAATTTATTTTTCATGGAAGAGCAAGCCACAAGCTTCAGCCCAAATATTTAGGCCCAGTTAAGACAAACTTCTTTTGGTGAGCACCGGATCACAGAAAAACAGGCTGTGGTATCTTTCTGTGTGCCAGCCTTTCAGTGAAGGCTTGCAAGAGTGTAGCATGGTGTGGAAGAGATGCCGAGTTTCGGGCAGTTCTGTGTAGAATGTCCCTGAGATGTTCTAGGGGTTTTTTCTCCCCCCTCTCCTGTTTTTGCCCCTCCTTGCTTTCCAACCAGCTATGGACACAGGTGGAATTGCACATTTCAAAGTCAACAGAAGATACCAATATAAAAATTTGCACATGGCCTGAAGACTTCTACTCAAATACAAACACACAGAGAAATCTTACACCAGAGGCAAAAGGTGTAGTTGCAATAAATATGGAAGACTTAGGAATGACATAATTATTGCTCACTCAAAACCCCTCAAACTTAAATAATTTATAATCCAAGAACTGTTTGGGGTAGAGAAGGATTAGTGAGATTAGGCTGGTGTCTCACTACTGCTGTTCCAAATCTTGAAACTGACAATATAAAGTAGCTACTGTGTCATATTTATGTAGCTATGAAAATATTATTTACTGGATACAAAAATCACCTTTACTGGACTTTTTTTTCCCTTGACCTTGAGGACCAAACATAAGAAAATAAAACTTCGATAATTTGAATTGTCACAGCTGTTTCTCACCATCTTAAGACAATGTCAGAATTTGAGTTCAAACTTATGGAGACAAGCACTGTTCTTAAAAGTTTTTGGCTCCCTGAATTCAAATTTGAATTTAGGGCCATTTCCTCAGCTGTTCAGTTTCATTCACTGACAAAACACACACGTGCAGGTATAACTGAAATCTTAACTACACTTCTGAGATTACCAGGATAACCTGCTCTAACTTCCTTAAACACTTCTGGCCCTTAATCTATCACCCCAGTAATACCACACAGAGCTGCTTTGGTAGGATCAAGGATTAACAGTATCCAGCTTTGGGTAGGAAAAGGAAATGCAAAAGAGGAATGATGATATAGCAATGAAATATGCCTCTTTCTGCTGAAATTGATAAAGATAGAAAATCCTAAGAATTCCATTATTCATCAAAAATCATCTGTCTGCTTTTCTACAGAATTCTAGCTTCCACCTTTTCACTATTTTGTTTTTTAAATGTGTTTAAATGAGATCTCACTATCTTTCCACTGATGACTTAACTCAGGGTCTGGTATCAGAAATTTCTATACAAATAGCACAACATGAAGATGTCCTCTGCCTATGAACTGTTTGCAGCAGTCAGGCAGAACTACTATGTTTCTTCCCAAAGACAACTACAAAGCATCTTCTATAAACATACCCAGGCAACTACCATAATACAGTTGCTCTAAATGTTGTTATTCATTTGCATAAGCCTCTGATAATGGGGTGGTAACTGAAAACACCATCTTGCCTTTACTTCAGAGAAAAAGACTGCACACCAACCAGTACCATGGAAAAGCACAACGACTTGATGGTAACTTATTCCTGTCACATACAGATGACGTTTTAAGGAACAGTAAGTAAAATGAGATGGGAGGAAATCCAAATACAACTAAAATTTCATACAGGTTCCTAATAAATTGAGAACTTCAGAGGATAAAATACATACAGAAATCAAAATAGCAGTGACAAGGTCAGTACCTGCTAGGCATAATGCGGTGACGGTTAAAAATTGTCGAGAATTCAAACCTCTTTTAATCTTCTTGTAAAACCAAAAAAGAGATAATTTACAAAGTTACAGTCTGGCAAAAGAAAACATGAATCTCTGCATTCCACAAAAAGAATTTCTGAATAATGTGGGGAAAAATTAAGGTGGCAAAAATATACAGGAAAAAAAGTCATACAGGTTGAGAATTATCTTGTTCAGTAAGATTGAAATTAATGTTCATAGTTTTTCCACAATAAGATTCATTTTTAGCAAGAATTAAATAAAAGAACAAAACACACATAAATTTGTTCCATCCATGTATGGTTTTGAACCTGTAGATGCTTGGCAGGTAGCAGTATCAGGTTACCTTATGAAACATATTTGCCCAAAACTTAAAGTATATATTTGGTTAAAAGTAGCTTACCACCACAAAACTTCTTCGCAGAGGTCTGAATTTCCAAAACAGAACCATTTGTCTCCAGTTACTCAGTTCCTTTTACAACAGAATATGCCAATCTGAAACCACTTCTGAGTTAACACAACCATGTAATGGCAAATTTACTTCAACATATATCCCACCTATCCTCTTTGTAAGGTTGAAGATGCTATATCAAAACTTATCGCCAAGCCAGTACTTTGAAAACTTCATAACTCCCTTTGGCAGAGAAGATACTAGGAGAAATGCTACTGCTTGCTTTAAGCAAAATGGGAGACTAACCCACTGTAGTAGCCTTTCTTTGGCTTTAGCACCACTGAGTACAGAACTGCATTTACAGGTAGAACTCCATTTAATGGTCCCTCCGCATTTCTACAACATAAGTATTTTGGGCTTATTACAAAAACTGTTTTGGAGTTGCTGTGTATACCTACAGTAGCCACCACGAGCAGAAGATCACAAAAGAGTCTAGATAAAGAATCTAATCCATTTAGACAATCAGAGCAAAGACTGATTTCCTCCTGGACCTGTTCTCAGATACAACAGGCAGCACCAGAGATTTAGGGAAGGATTTTACCCTACTAAGATAACTCATTGCCCTTTTAACATCTAACCTGCACAACCTAGTATCTACAGTTGAGCAATAATATTTAGGGAATAAAGCCAGTTAAAGCCAAGTTAGATTAGCAAAACCATTTGCTAGCATTTACTGGAGAAATATACAGAGCAATGTTACTCTATACATATTTTACATGAAGAATTACAAAGTGGTGTATGAAATACTATGAAGACATGGTTCCCACACATTCTTTCCGAATTCTCTAAACCAACAAGTTGGTCTGACAGAATCTGAACTAGCTCTGATCTCATAAGTAAACACCAATAGTCTTTGTAGACACAACTCTTTATAAAAAAAGGTCCATTTTAGTTAAATTCAATTGGGTGTAACCAAACTGCAATAAGCCACTCAAACTAATGCCAGGCATATCATCACAGAGCTGTAACAATGCCACTTTCTTATCCAAAATAAAAGAGACTGAAACATTGATACATAGGAAAATTTTAAGATGACGTTATCAACAGCAGAATCAAAAAAATAAATACAGCTTCCCAAAAGGCTGAACCTCTGGTAATTCATTGTTTCAACGTAGTAACGTTTCCAAATTTCTACTACTGTATTATTAACAGAAAAAACTACCATTAATTCTAGACAGGGAGAGGTCAGGAATAACCAGTGTGGCAATGGATTTGGGAAAGGCTTCACCTGTGGCAAACTCCTAGCATCATTTGAAAACTACAATCAAAGAGTTTCAAGGAAGATAAGATTGAAGACTTCCACAAAAAGTCCCAAGGCTTTTTTCAATTCCTTAGGTGCTTTTTTAAAATAGCTGTACCTTCTAAAGAAATTGAGAAAGGAGAGAGTCTAATCAAGTGAAGAATCCTGCCCAGATACAAAAGAATACACACATTTCTAGACAATTGGCTACTCTGCAGTTATGGAAATTATATAAACACAGAGCAAGTCATCAGCAGCAAGTATTCCAGCTGAAATGATCATACTCTTATTGCTCAAATACTCATAAACTGAACTGCCTCTCTATGAACCTCATTTTCAAAGGAAACAATATACACAATTATGCCGACTGTCCACTCATGTGTCCCCATGCTCTCAATATTTTAACCTATTGGCCAGTTTCAGTCAGCCAAATTTGACAGAGAAGCAGTGCACTCAAGAGACAATTAAAATAAATATCTAGATAGTGCATAATTACCTGAAGTGTACCTACTGAGGGAAAGGCTACAGTATATAATACTTAATTTTCTGTTTTGTTGGCCTGCTGAAAAACCAAGCTACCTGTTGACCATCCAGGAATAAGGAGGATGCAGGTGTAGCTGGGTGAAAGGAGAGGTAAGCAGGTCATGAGGACCTGTGCAGGGATGAGTAAGAGCTCACGGAATGCAGTTACTCACACTGTGCTTTCTCCTAGGCTTGTGCAGGACCACCCGAACAAGAACTGTGGGTGGTCCTACATTACTGAAACAGGCTGAACTAAAGGCTGTGAAACCTGAACAAATGGAGTTAGTTTTAGAATACACATATACCAGAATCAGTCAACAATATAACAGCACGGGCTTAGTATTTTCGGCCAGTGGACAAGGACAGCAACCTCAGTGACAACTGTTCAACTAGAGACATGAAGTAACAACACAATTTCTGTCCCACTAATATTTTCTCCATCATCCCGCATTTACTCTTCTACATAACGGTCATTACAGACAGAAGCAGTACCAGCCAGAATAAACTAACATCTGTCTAACTTCTACACCGCTATAAAAAGTGTCTCTGTAGGACAGCTATGAGCACAGAAGAGAGACTCAGGAAGAACAAATCAAAGCTCTGCATGCCAATAATAAACATCTATGCCCAGCTCAGGTATCAATAAAAACAATGAAACCACCTTCTCATAGAAGGAATAAGTGTTGGACAAATATTCTCATAAAGTAAATATTACAGAGTCACTTTCTTCCCTCTCCCGAGGGAAGCAAGGGCCAGAGAGAGAAGGTATCTGATCATACAGCAACTGCTAAGGAGTCAAAGGAAGAAAAAGTAATCATTAACATGAAAAGTTCTCAACACAAATATATCTGATTCTTATTTCCTTCCTTCTGAGTCTCAGGAAGCGATATGTTTACTTTTTCAACCACAGTTTTACATAGAGAACAGACCTTACTACTCTAGGTAAGATATAAATAGAGGGTCTGGCAAACCTGTAAAGTATAATTTGCCAAGGCCATGGAAATTTTGGCAATTAAATTCAGTCCGAAGCTACCGCTGCTGGGTCTAGAAGTGTTTTAGCAATCTGAGGATATCGCTGGAAGCCTCCCTCTCATGTGCTTCGTGACAGAAAAATGCAATAAAATCCTACAGAAAAACTAAACCCACTTATGAACAGCATCATCTGTTTCGATCGCAGTTTAAGTAAGGTGTTGCTTCAGCATGAAATCTCATGCCAGAGAAGTGACTATATTTCACTTCATTAGTGAAGAACATCTGTGCAGCAGTACATTATGAGGTACAGCAACTTCCATTTGAAAATCTTGCTTAGATGGTCTTGCATAATGTGTGATCCGAAGTTTTTCCACTAATGCTGAGCTATCATTTCCAGACGTATCATGCAGAAACGTCTAGAGCTGTCAGTATGTAACTAAAGTTACTAAATTTGCTATTTTTAATTCTTTACAACTTTCACATTTGTTGACAAATACTTCATCACATACATCAACCTAATTACACTTCCATTTTCCAACTCTTGGGGACCTTAACTGTTCTGGAAAATGTGAATGCAGTCAGTGCATATAAAATGATGCTTCCCTGGAATGGTGTGCATGCAGCATTTCACTGCTGTATAAATAGTTTTAATAAAAACATACACATTTTTAAAAAATTCTACTTACACGGGGATGTTTTCAAAGGCATCTTCAAAATTTTCCTGCAAAAGAAAAAAACTGTTTCAATCAAATTTGTATGTGTTTTGGAACTCTGTAACACAGCAGAAAGTTACCACTACCAGATAGCACTTAATTCTGCAACGTTCAGTAATAATCAGAATATTCACAGCCTACTGGCTTTTTGTTATGCTTTCAGTGCAAATCATTACCCAAACAGATACATTTCCTATGGGCCTACTACACCAGACTACAGTTAAGTTAAACCAAAGACCTCTTCCTTTTCAGACTGTCAAAATTCCACCACGTAAATCACAGAAGGCAATACAGACTTACGCCTCAGGAGTTTGTGCAGCACATCTGAGGTATCCAGGATGCACTAGCTGACCAGTATATCTACACATTAAAAAAAAAATAAAAATGAAGTGTTCTAAGCATATAGCTGATATGCAGGTTGGCCAGAGTATATATACTAGGTCCAGTATGCATTATAGATAGATAGCATGCATACACAGCCAGCTCACACCATTAGCAGCAGTTATGTGAACAGCTTGGTCCAGACATCCGGAGGATGTCTCTTTCCACCTAGATTCAAAGCTCTTTCCACCCAGGTTCAAATTTCAAATTAAAATAAAGGAAGAGATGCACAAATGTAAAAAAGGTCAGAATGGTTCAGCTCAAGGGTCATCTGTTTCTGTATCCAGTTTACAAAAGTGGTCTGTAGAAGTGTGTAGCAGAGACAACGGCGCAAACAGTCCTCCCTCTTACATCCTTTTCTCCACCCCACACCTTCCAGCCTTTGGCAACTCAGGGAATTCCAGGCCTTGATGTGGTTTGTCCATCTTGTGATTTTCAGTAGATCTCTGTTCCAAGTACTGGTCCAGTCTCCCCTTGATCCCATGTAGACTTCTTTTTATTCATGAGGTCATAACCTTAGTAAGGAATTTCACAAATCTGCCACCCATTTTGTGCAAAATAATCATTTCTGTTTGAACCTGGCTCCTGCTACCTTTGTGTAACACTCCCTAGCTTTTGAATTGAAAGACAGTGAAGAATCAATTTCTACTTCCTCCTTCCTTGACACTTACGATTTTGAAAACCTTTGTTATTATCATCCAAATCATGTCTTTTCCAAGCTACCTTACTCAGTCACACCTCAAACAGAAACTATTTTCTACTTATGACTGTCCTTTCTGCTCTTTCCATCAGAAAAACTGGGAGCATGATGGAACAGATTGTTCCAATCTTTAACATATCCCAGGAATAACACTGACTTGATGTGCAAAGGAGTTAAGATAATACAAATCTCACACAGCATTCTCAGGGTATGTAACCACCAATGACACAAAAACTGCAGTGCTTGCATCAAACCTTCCAAAAAAAGTTTTCAAACCAAAATCAACACTAATAAAAGAAACAACTTAAGTGCCTTGCTAAAACACCAATTGCAGCTTACTTCAAGGCTGTCCACTGACTTAAGACAATACACACACTTGGAATATTGTTAGACTCACTGGCAGTGAGGTGGAGGATTAGTGTTTTAGTGGTATTTACCTTAAGCATGATAACATGAGACTGAAGCTAACATTCAGTAATAGTTCAGAAGACAGGTCTATACTTCATGAATTTTGCATTTCTCAAACTCACCAGAAAATGCAGCTGATAAATAATCAAACATTGTAATGATGCATTAGATACTGTTTCTCTGCCACAGAACAAATTCAGCAATACACCATGTGACTGTGATCCACCCTCCAGAAAAATGTTACTTTGTTTGTATTTTTAACTGAGGAAAAATTTCCGTTCAGAAGAAAAACCAAACTGTTGCAAAAGGACAGGACTTTTATCATCCTTCACAGATAGAAGATGCTACCACATCAGTTTTGAACTACTGCAATTGCACGTTCTTTATTGCCTGCAGCTGCCACCACCAAAGAGTAACGTGAATGTATTTAAAGAAATGTTATTAACAGACTGCCCAAATGCTTTCTTTCAAGCTGAATTTACCGGCCAACAACACTATAGTAGGCAGAACAAGACCTACTGTGAAGAATACAGTAATCAACTTAGAAGCCAATAAAATGAAGCCTGATCCGAGGAGAGGTGAACTGAGTTTCGAAAAGCTAAACAGAAACCAAGAGGAACAAACATCCTAAACAGAAACCCTGTTACGCATGTCTCACCCCAGACACTGATAGAAGTCATCAGCCTTCTAATAAAGTGCTTGTCTGAAGACTGCGTGCCTCCTTGAGCCACTTCTAGCGACAAGAGGAGAAATTCAGCAAAATAAATAAACAAAACACACTGACAGCTTTTTGACCACACCTCCATTCTTCCTAAGAGAACAAACATGACAAGCAAAAGTCAAAGTACTTTTAACTGTCAGGTACTTACAAAGAACAGTAACAATCAGAAGTTTACACCAAGATGTAAAAATATCTGTGACGTGAACCTCTTGCCTGCTCTTTCAAACCTGAGAGCAGCAGCTATGTACAAGAAGAAAGGGAGAGATAATTCATGCTGTCTAGATAAGGGCCTCCTCTGCCTGGCTCCTACTGAATTTTGTTCCGTGCTACTCACACTGGTCAAATGCATGTCTAAACATTTAGAAGATGAAGTACAACCTTGGTATTTTTTTCCCACATACCAAAGCATGGGGAATAATCACGGCCTCTCAAGAGATTCCTCATGGGAGCTAAAAACACCATTGCTGAAGGTGACTTCTATGGTAAGAAAAAAAAAAAGCAAGCATCGTTCTTCTGAAGTTCTCCATGCCTTCCCATTCTCACCGCATGCAAAACAGGTATTAGAAGGCATTCAACTTGACATTTTGTTCTCATTTTCTTAATTGTCTCACACAGTTTGTAGTTGGCTCTACAAACTCTCACAGATTCCCTATATAGAGAAGCTGAAGGCACCAAAAGAGAAGCATAGCCATTTTCCACTCCATTCCATGCCTATTACAGCAAAAAAAGCTGTATCATTCTAAAGTGTAAGGGAAAAAACTGCAATTGGAGTACCCAGAACAGCTCCTCCCAGATCAAGTTCTGGGATTCATCATGTTCCTACCAAGATATAAAAGGCTTCAGAAATACTCAGAACATATTCACTTTTCTCCAGTAGTCTGTTAAAATTTACTTGTAAATTAAGCTTGTTCAAGAAGAGAAAAAAATTAAGAGTGAAGTGTTACATAAAATACAGGGCATCTTGAAGACTTCAAGCTGTATATAACATACATACATGTATAGGTATGCATATAATATAATTATGTCAATTAAAAAAAAATCAAGTGATTGATAAAGTTTATCTATTCCTCAGAGTACAGAAGCAGCCCAAAAACATGGACAGACACATTCTTGCACACTTGGCTAAAGCCTAGTAAAGTTCCCATCTTCAACTGCTCATCCCAACACTGCAACTTCCAGCTGATACAGCTGAAATGCAATAAGCAATTTCCAGAGGTGCTTGTTCATTTCAGTCTACAGCAAAGCAGATTATTTAATTTAAGCTAAATAGTTTTACTTAGCACCCATGACAGGCTGCACGCAAGTTCCTTCAAGCCTAAGTCGTGTGTAACTAAATCAGCCATATTGTGACCTCTACACTTTAGCAGCGTTAGCGTAGGAATACAATTTCCTTTATTTACATGGCTGGAGAGACTTGACAGAGGCTGAAGTTACCGTAGTCCTCCATTCATTTCCTTCACCCAACCCGGGTCCATCCTGCAGCAAGACCCAAAGGTCCTGCTCCAGCGTGTCCTTGTTTAACAGCCACACACATTCAGCAGAAATCTTCAGGAAACAGAAACTGCAGTTAAATCCACAAAAAGGGCAACACAACTTTTTTTTCAGATATTCTACTCAGAAGAAGAAATGTATTAACATTTAAGTAGGTACCAAGAGAAAGAATTTAACAACCATGTCTCTCAGTACATAATGCTGGCTAATGCTGCAATCCAAGAATTTAAAATACATGAATGTAAGTAAAACTGCCACTAGATGGCATGACAAAAATGGATTCAGACTTTTCCACAAATTTTGGAAAAAAATTGGCACAAGATTTGACAAAATAAAGCTATCTCATCATCTTCATTTTTTTCTGGCAGATTATCGTACTATTTCACATCTTTTTGATGCATCATTTTCAAGATATGAGTAGGTTTGAAAAGAATTAAGTTTACACAAGTTAGAGATACCCATGTTTTGCAAATCCAAGAAAGTCACAGACACATAAATGGACACAGTGTATTAATGCAGAAAAACTGACCAGAGTTCCTGTACTCTTTAGCAATGACACCAGAAACCCGTCGCAGCAGACCACAATTCACCTATAAAGCCTCACGAAAAACAACGTGTAAATGAGACCTTTAAACTACTATAGGACGTTTATCAGTGACTGTATTTTTGTTCTAAGAAAATGGAAACAACTGCTTGCTTTGATTATTCCAGAAATCCTAGCATCAAAAGTGAACTCTTCTTTCTTCCATACTCATCTTAAGTCATTTAACTTTAAGCAACTTTTAGACTATACCCTGTGACTCTTTGTAAATTATTGTCTTAAGTTTGCTAATTGTTTTGTGAAGCTGAGTGTTTAAACACTTGCTCTTTTCAAAGTGAAGTAGGCAAACTTGGTCAATCTAAACTATTCCTTTAAAATCCAGATTTATGACAAGATGTGATTACCAAGTAAGGTATTAACCATCTAGATTCTCCCCACTGATAACAACATAACTTCAGAAAACTAAGTCCAATAGTACCTAGGAACACTAGCCATGATTTGGAATCTACATGAGATTGGGGGGGAAGAAGCCTTGAACAAGGCTGCACATTGATTCAACAGACAAATGAGACCACATAAGATAATGGTGAAATAATACTAGCCAGAATTAAATACTGTTGCTATAACACATTTACCTGCCTAGTCACAGCTTTATTTCGTAGGCACTAAACAGGGCACAGTTTTACGGAAAGATCTGAAGAACCATAAACTTAACAGTAACTCTCCTCCCTGGACAGCCCACATATTAAGATACTGCAAAGCATGGGAATCTATGAAGACGGTTACATATTTAGCAAGCACATACACTTTAAGATCCTTTTAGACCTGGTGCTTTTGTCCAAATTTCTATTCAAGCATGGCTACATCTAATTATTTTTGTCCTCTTTTGTCTTCTGTAATTCAGCCCCCTACCATTCCTCCCCTCAAAAAATCAATGCTAAGTGAAAATGATGCACAGCAAACCCAGCCTCTATCAACAGCCATGCTGCCTTGCATACTTTGTGCCTGCACCTGCCTGTGGGGAGCACAGTCGCCAGTTTGGAAGTCAGTGGCTGGATTCTACATAAAGGGAAAGAGGCTTCACTGAGAGGTCTAAAATTTCTCAGCCCAACAGGAAGGATAACACGCCTTGCACTGCGTTCACATGGAAATTATCATTCTGTATAGGGATTCATCTCACAGGACTCTAGGGAGTTTAAACAAAACTTAGTTGACAAGCTCAGAAGCAGCTTTCTAAAATCAGGGGACATGCACCCTGTTTCCTCTGGCTAAAACTGTCCAGATCCAGCTGAACAGGCAATAGCATATCCATTGCATGTGGGGGTATGGACTGAAGCTCTTTTTTCTTGTTAATATTGAATACAGGAAAAAATGTGACTATGGGAAGAGAATGGGGGAGGTATAAGAAGAAACTGATCTACAACACTCATATATGTACTGAGACTATGGAAGAGAGGCCTTCCATAGGATCTTTGTTTCCGCAACAGAACCAGTTTCCAGACAGTTTCTGTAAGTCAGCAGTCACTGCACAGTTATTACCAAATGGGACAGAATATTAAAAAAAAAATTTTTGAACAAAATCTAAGTACATACACTTTTTTTTCCTTTTCTATTATGCAACTTTGTAAATATTCACTTCTCCTCAGCCTTAGCCAGGACTACATTAAAAATGATTCAAAGAAACTGGTGGCTAAAAATTTTAAACTCCAGGCCCATAGGAGTGACAACTTAAAATCACTGGGTATTTAAAACTTACTGGACATTATGGCAATATGCAGGCTCCTAAGAATATTACTCAAGGATACAAAAGGACGACATACCGTCTCTGCCCTTAGTTGCCTTGACTGAACTGAGAACTGGTAAGAGAAGCTGGAAAATCTCCTAAGTAAAAAGCAACAAAATTAGCAAAACTCCCAGATGTGCAGCTACATGGGAGCATGGCTGACTCTAAGTCCACTGTCAGTTCTCCACTCAAGCATTTTGCATTTACATTATGAAAATACTGAGATTTTCTTAGTCTTTCAAGTAGACTCTGAAAATTTAGCCAAAGAATTGCTAGAATAGCCCAGAGCTACCATCACAGCAAGGAACAAGTAACTGAAAGACCTTGGTTACTGTAAACTAGTTAACATGACACCTATCTCGGGGAAAAAAGAAAACAAAACGCACCACAAAAAAAACCCCAAAACAAAAAAAACACAAAAATGATATTTAATTAATAAAGAATTAGAGCAGAGTTGATGTTGCTTGAAAAAAATAGTGATTTCAGAATATTAAAAACCTCTGTTGGTTGAAGTAACTACAAAGACAAACATTTCGGACTTGACAAGCTCTTTTTTTACATGCTATGCTGATCTAGTTTTTAAAAGGTATCCGAAAAAACATACCTTATGTTAAGAATCAGCTGAGTAAACAAGAGGAAAAGCAGTTGTCAGTGGAAGACTGTAATTAAATTGTTTCTAACAGCATTTCTCCAAGGCTTCTTTCTGTTCATTACAATTTTTAATCAATACTCTCGAAACAGACATAATGCTAATGAAATGTTCAGCCATAAAGAATTAGTGGAATACAAGCCAGAATAACAAAAAATACACTCCCTTTAAGTGACTGGGATCATTGAGTAAGTCAGCTCAAATGAGGAGATGCACATGTAAAAATTAAAGAAATCATACACACAGGGTGAGGTTGTATTATGGAAAGCAACAATCCTAAGAAAGACTGAAAGGACATTTTGACAAGAAATTCATTATGAATTCCTGTTGTTAATGTGATCCTTAAATTAATCTGCAATTAGTAGAAAACAGAAAGTTTTCGCGTCCAACACCAAGGGGATAAAAACTGTAAAACTTTGTACTTTGCTAGAGTTCAGCCTTCTTGAATGTTGATAAATATGTAAGATAACAGAAAAGATCCCATGAAAATAGTTCCAGGAGTAGAACACATGACTTATTGCAAGAGCTACTTAAAAGTTCAATCTTTTTGATTCACCAAATGCAGGACAGTAGAAGTACTTACTATCTCTGGCTCATATAAACAAACTCACAGAAACAAAGTCAGTACCAGGCAAAATCTCTTTGGTTTCTTGTAAACATTGGTTTTCATCATGCCTTTTTTCTGCTGCATCAAATTTACATTTTTCAGGCAGAGTGCTAACTACTGGAGCAAACCAGCAAGAATAACCATAGGCACTGTCTTTCGTGTCTCCAAATTAAGAGTCTGAAAAGCACACAACATTACAGTTCAGCTAAGCACAAATTAGTAGGTTTGACACCAGCCAAGTTGCATGAAACTGACAGCTTTTGTTACACAAGGAGCAATTATCTGTAGTTCTGACATTACTCTATGGAGAATTTGTTCAAATCAACTCATAGGCAATGAGTTGAGCCAAAGATGCTTTTACACTATCGAATTTACTGTCAGAATCTCTTTCATTGAATCAAAACAATAATGCATGTATAGATTCCTTTTTAAGTAGTTTCTGAATACCGCTCTTTCCCAGCAAAAGTATGCTCATTCTCCCTATAACATAAAATATCTTTTTCACAGATTACATGGATTTAATCTTGTTGCTCTAACCAACACCCACCCATCCTCCCCACCCCCCGCAAACCACTCCACTGAAGCATCAAATATCAGAAATGACTACTTCACAAAAAAGAATGACGGAGATGAACAAGAATGCAAGCTCACTGGTCTAAAGTTGTGAAAGTTCAGCTTGTAATACTGCTCAGTTAAAAATAAATACATTCAGCTAAGGAAATTGGGGTTTTTGATTCACCTGCAGTAAGAGAAGTAGGGTAACATGTCTACACACATCTACAGACTTCAGATAGAACCTGCATGAACTAAAAAAAGGAAACTAATTCTGAGAACTTGACCTATGAAACATAATCTGTTATGGACACCTTTCCTGCGTACTAACAATTGGATGATTGTGTCACATAAGTACAGAACTCAACTGTTGCTTAAATGGGCAGTGGCATGAGAAAACATTACCTAGGACAGCATATTCTTCCGGACATTAAGAGAGAAAGTAATTCCCAGCATTACAGCACGACCCAGAAGCTGATGTGTCAGTTACCTTGAGCTAATTCATAAAGTATTGATGTAAAGAATTAGTATTTTTACCGGCCAAATAACATTCAGATTTCTTTTCATTTCAAAAATATAGATGCTTTTCACTTCCTAATACTTATTCAGAATTGAGAGTGCTTTGCACTATAAAGAGCTTAAAAATCGCAACTTTTTAGCTACCACTTCCTTAGACTCGACATAGTCATTTCTTATAGAAAAGAGCAGTCCACTTTACAAACTAGCAGAAAAGAAAAGTTACCTGGGAATTAAACTACATCTTAATGCTTATTGGCAAAAAACCCCAAACATATGAGAGAAAAGGTGTTTTGATGTTATCTTGGCAGAGAAACAACTTGGAGCAGTAGAGGGAGAGGAAGACACCCCCAACCCTTCTTCTCTGTCACCTACACACACTTTATTTGCCACTGTGACACAGGATCCTGGTATTAACGATTCGTAGCCTAGGAACAGAAACACATGAAAAACAGTCAGTTGAAAGGGGAAGGAGACGATGTAGCTGTTACAAAAGAGGAAAACGACTTCCCCTTCCCAGAGACAGAAATAGCCTTGAGGCAGCAAGAACTGAATTGAAATGCACAAGTTCTATTCTACTCAGTACAACCAATTTTTACATGAAAACTAAAAAATGAAATTCATTTCTCTAAAGGAAAAAAGTAAGTATTTTTGTGCTTATATATTATTTCAAACTTATTGGTTTGAACTATAAATATAACCCATCTGCTTTTTAAAAATTGTTCTCAAGAATATTTGCATAAAATAGCATTGTTTTTCCAGAGAGCTGCATGGACTGATTGGTGGCTGTTTTGGAGGAGCTGTGTTTTGCTATATGTTCTCCACTGCAGATGAAGAACCTCAGCTGTCAGAAGCAAAAGATCAAGCTCGGTAGTTCAGACTTACTTATTCAATCTCACCCACGTAGAACAGTATGCCACATTCAAGATCTTTACTAATGTTGGGTGACTTGGTCGGAGGTCATGCTTTAACCAAAAAAAAAACCCACACCCCAAAAAGAAAACAGGAGTGGGCAAGGTAGAACCCAGCTTTACTACAAATTTAGTTAACTAAAGAGATGCTGAACAGTTAGCAAGCCAAACAAATTCAGTGTCATTTAGCTCAAAAATTAGATGTCAGTACCCACAAGAACAAAGGTTTCTCCATTACAGTCTGGAAAGCCGTGGCCTTTCAATGCAGCTGGTCACCCCAAAATTACCAGATGACACATGCAAATTGAGTCTTTAAAAATCCACCCTCCATTTTTTACAGGGAACCGATGTCTGTAATGAAAGCGCCTGCCGTAATTAAGTGCAACTAATCAACGTGTTTTAAAAAGTGGACGATCCCTACTTTGCCTTCATCTGCATGCAAGCTGGACAATTCTTAAACAGCATACCAGCCACACTGTATAAACCAAGGCAGGACTGAGAATGAACATCAACTGAAGGAATTACATTCAGCCATGTCAGTCATTGTGGGTCGGACCGGTTACATACCGGTGGGAGCAACAAGATGAAGGCTTTTCTGAACCTACTTCTAAAGACAGGGCACAAGGCAGTCACACTTTAGTAAACTGACATCAGTCTCGCTTGTTCTGAACACACCCAGCTGAGCTCATGCTGTTTTAAACAACACCTCTCCCTCAGGACTGAAAAATGGAAATAAGCAGATTCAGTTACACACTCAGCAAGTAAAGGATCACAATATACTTCACTTTAATTGACATGCAAATGACCGCTGTCAACAGTTATTCATGTTCAGATTCATATCCAACATTTTGCACATAAAAGCAAGAGTACAGTTTCAGCTAAAATTGGCTGAATACCAAGCTGGCTTCCCTTACTGTTTACACTGGCACCTTCCTGCTACTTGACATGCAGCTGTTTTTGCACAAAGAGCACTTCTAAGAGGCACAGGACTAGGGTAGCAGCATAGAACTTCATTGCTGCAATCAAGCTTTTTTCTTCATTTTTAAATTAGTTGACCATCTGTCCTGTCCATCTTACACACACCCCCTCGGACACCCCCAAGTCCAAAGGAGTGTCATGTAGGTTTACATTTGTTTGTGAGTGGCACCAGAGGGGGAAAAAAAAAACCCACCAAAACAGAAAAAAAAAAAAACACACAAAAAACCCAAACAAACCACACACTCAATTGGGAGTTCAAAGTCCAGTACAAATGGACCAAAGTACACTCCTCATTGAAAAGCTCTGCAGAGACTGCATATGTCACTATTCTTGATCAATTTCATTGGACAAAACTGATTGCCAAGTAATTCTAAACTGAAAGGCAAATACAAACAGATGCACTTTGGCTGGATACATCTTTTTCATACTGTAGGAAGAGTGATTTGAAAAGAATGTGAAGGTGACTAAGGAGACTCAGAAGGTAGAGACAATACACAACCATTCTTCTCAAAACAGACACTACACAAGGGAAGACACTGTAAGCTTGTCCCCTCTAGCCATAAAAAAGATTATTCAATCAAATTAATTCTTTTTGCAGCAGACATGCCTTTGAGTCTTGCAAGAACTTTGTGTCAAGCCCATTAAAGTTTTTACAAAGACTTTAGTGTCATCATTCAATCTGTTCACAGAAATTACATAAGACCCCATTAAAATCAAAAGGAACTTTAGTATGCTATTTATTACATCTACAAAGTTGGTAAAACCCTTGTTACATCTTTCTAGACCTAATTCTTCTGACACATAACCATAACCAGTAAGTACTACGTATGTCTGTATTTTCCAGGACACTGGACACAGCATGGATGAGATAACACTGTTGAAAGACAAAGCTGGTAAAGACTTTCCTACTTCCAGTCATCTGGATTAGCAATAAACATTTAGCAAACTTCTATCAGCTTGCAAATAGACTATTCAGTTAATTTTTTTCATTCAGTAGAAGAGGTAAAAGACACAATGACAGGTTTCAGAGACACAAGCAGAGGGTACTTTCAGACACTAACTGAAAGTAAGGCATTAGGTAGAGCATCAGAAACAGAACAAGTGTTTACTTTCTTAACTTGCTTGTACACAGCCAAGGCATGAGTAACCTGAAAGTCACTAGCCTCCCTGCGACTCAAAAAAGCTTGGTCCTATCGATTCTGGCAAAGTTAATATTTCACAGCTAGTGACATTTCACCCATTCTCGTTCAGAACTGGCCACCTCTCGACAAGTTTAATTTTCCATAACTGGCTAACCTTCACAGAAACTTCAGCTAAGTCTAGACAAAGGATCACTAGACAGTTTGCTGCTAACAAAATGGTATCACTTCAAGAGATACGATCCTAGTGCATAAGGAGGTAAGATGTCTACTTGCACTCATCTGAGTCAACACAATCTACCAAATAAAAGTTACCTTGAAGAGGAAAGAAAAACACAGTTGGAAGCTCCATTTGACAAACACCAGACAACACATCTGTGCTCTTTTTGGAGCTGGAGAATCCTGATTCTTCCCCTCTCATGAGGGCAGATCTGTTCAGCAGTCTCACCTAATCTTCCCACCTTCATTCCCATATTTCAGTGTTCCTGATGTGGATGATGAGGCAAAACCTGACAGTTTTCACCTAGGCTGCCTTATGCATGTTACAGTGGGACACTCAAAATAAAAAACAAACAAACAAACAAACAAACAAACAAACAAACATCATAGTAGAATTGGAGGCGACAACAGCCAATGTAGCAAGGTCTCTAATCCACTACTGAACGATTTTCAGTTTGCTGACTGAAAAATGATTCTCTATCAGCTGGAAAAGCAGCAAGAAGTGAATAAGAAAGAAAACAAGTACCTTAAATCACTTGTTCCATACAAACGGCCTTGGATGGGAAAAAACAGTATACGGTTAAGTTTACCTGCTCTCTACTTCCACGTTAGATATGTTGCCACCATGACCATTGATCGAACCCCCTGGCAAAAGCAGTTATTTTATGGTGAGTAAAAATATTTTCCATTGCTGTTTCTTTCATTATTCTTAGTTATACAACTAAGTTATACAACTTCTATTTTTGCCCTGCTAAACTTCTTCATTAGTAAGCATAAGTATTTGCTACTAAACCAACTTTTCAAAAATCTGAAATCCTTAGATGTCAAGAACAGGTTTATTCAGAACCAAAGACAAAGAAATTATCCCTCCCCCAATCAAGGCATACTTTTTAGTGGGAGTGTTGTTAGCTGCAACTGAACTGAGCTGTTGACCCTGCTGATCAACATTAGAGACAGCAAAAAACTACAACCAACCAGTACTCAAGAACAGGGGGCTAAAGAACTGGGAGGTAAAATAAAAAACATTGAGAAGGTAGTAAACACAAATATCTAATGCTGAAACAGATTATAAATCAAGACCATTTCAAAGGTTTTGAGCCACCAGCCAAAACATGCAGCAGGAGAGAGAAGTAAGAATAGCTCTACCCTTCAAGCAATGTTGAAACATGCATATTTCTTGACAGGCAAGGCTTATCTCTTAATAAACAAGTGTGGTAAGTCAAAGAGACTCTACAAACTGTGCCCAAACAAACAAACAAACAAAATCATCTTTTTTTCTGGTTTTGTAAAAGCCATGAATCAACTTGACAGTTATCCTGAATTGAAGACCAACTTTCCAAAATACCTGGCGGTCATAACAAAGAATCAGTCATTGACTTTTTTCCCCCAATTCCAGTGCTCAAAGGAGAAACAAACGCCATCACTTTCACTAGATGAAAGGGTATCAGCTATACTTTGATGGCGTAATGCTTGATGCCATGGCTGTAGGCTTTGGAACTCTTCTAGCATAATTTTCTTCAGGACAACTGGTGTCCTATGTACCATGAAGAATTTCATAGCTTGTACAAGTAGGCTTTCTAGAGATCTCATTTAAATGCAACTTCACTTGTTATACTTCCACAGACTTCCTCATCTCATTCACACAACAATGCGCTTTTATGGGTTTATAAAAAAGAAAAGAATGCACACACAGATTAGTCCATCCAGGAAAATAACAACTGCTCAAGTCATAGCTATATGGCAACCCGCTGTAAAAAAGGAATGCATGATCAGCCTAAGGGAGTGCTGTTGCTAGAGCATTCACATACTTCAGAGACAGGTTCTATTATTGTTGCTTGGTATTTGGTACAACTGGAAGCAGTTTAAAGAACAGGACTCAAATAATTTCTTTTTAAATAATAATAATAAACTTGCAGTTTTATCTTAGTGTCGTGACACACCAATAGCACATCTCAACAGAATGTGAGGTCTCTGAAGTATAACATCAACTGTGCTTGTACCATGAAGAGATACAGTGACCTATGAAAGTGCAAGCAATAGGAGTATCAGTGCTTTCCATCAGTTTGTCATTAGATACAGTTTTAAAAGTGTATCAGAATTACTAATGATACGTTCTCATCAGTACAAGAGTTAGCATTCAGTTCTTTCCTGGGCATATGAGGTTTGTTTGGTGGTGGTTTTTTTACAAAAAACTATGCTAAAAAAAAATATTTGCGGTTGAGATTTAAATGCATTTACTAAATTTCCAAGCCCTTCTCCAGCAAAATCTCTTGTTAGCGTGCAACAGTTTCCAAGCTTTGATGAGGTCTCCAGTCAACTTAATGTTAAGCATGGGTAGCTTTCAGCAGGAAGCAGCAAAACTTCAGTTCCAGTCTCTCTGTCCTCACCCCACAACATACCTGACTTCTTGTCATGCAATCTACCATGTTGAAGTCAAAAAACCCCCCAAACAAAACAAATTCACATAATTTTGTCATTTAAAAAAAAAAAAAATCTCACACATGTCTGGATGGATCAAACAGAAAGACATAGCGTAAGTCAAGCTGGAATTACAAATTGAGAGTCAGTCTTGACTCAGCATAATAAAGCAGACGCAGTGGAGACCACTTCCCAGTAAAGGAAAAAGGGTAAAATATAAATAGCTAAGAGGAAGAACACATTGCGTTGTCCTGAACTTTACTAGGCAATTTCAAATAAAGATGCTCAATGCTCACTGCTTCCACAGATTTCTAAAGCTAGCAAGAAATACTGTAATTATTTAACAGGTTCACTGTGCACTTACTACAGATTTATCCAGAAAAAAGCATCACCTCTTACAAACTACAGGTCCCCTACAGGGATATTTTGACAACATTCCAGAATGCTTACCAATTACAACGTAATCAACAATCCTAAATAAGTCTCATTAGAGGCACCACCTTGGAACTGCTGATATTAATACTTTTCAGAGGCGACCCCAAGCTGGGGAACAAAATATGTTTACCTCATATTAAAGATGATCCAGTGCCAGCTTTGCCTATAACTAATCAAAAAAAGAAAAATATGAAAGGGACATTGATATGAGCATCTTGGGTATTAACCTCCCCCTGTCTCCCTCAGGTTAAATATCCTCTTGACTACACAGCTGATTACTCATTTGTACAGAATGCAACAGCAGTTGCTGCATATTTAGCACCACAAAGTTCTACTTTACAGGGAAAAGCAATTTAAGTGATTTTTCTTAACTGGTTCATTTCCTTTAAAAGAAGGTCTTGCTGCAATAACAGTAATTCCAACAACCCTATTTACAATAATGTTGTTCTCATTACGGAACTTGAAAGTCTCTACGGATATCTTCTGATCCACCAGCAGTACTAACTGCAATAACAAAACAGCAGAGCTTTAGAAGCCAACATTATCTACAGTTAGAAGTGTCTGTAATACAGGATTTAAGCAAAGACTTTTGTCCAGAGCACAGCTTGTTCCTCCAGTGCAAGACAGACACAGGCCACCTTCCATCTTTCCTAGAAACAATCAGATTTTTTTCATTAATGGAAAAGCATTCTCTTAAGGACACAGCAACTTTACTTCATTACTAGTATAAAATTAACTAATTATTAACTGATTTATACATGTGTTCTAGAGAGTTTGTTGTCTTTCCACCAGAAAGAAAGCGAGACAGACACCTAACACAGAAATATAGTGTCACATTCAGACCAAGTGTCACATTAAATTACACTAAGCAGAATCAGATCTTGACTTAACCAGGCAGTAAGCTAAAGCGTTAGTTCTTCCTAGGCTACTTACAGGCAAGCACAAACAGAACACATTCTCATCCTCAAGTTATGAGGATAACCCTTACCAAAAAAAATAAAAAATAAAAAAATTGCAAGTAACACGCGCCTTCAAATTTCATTAACATAAAGTAAGAGTTAACCTATTAATGTCCCCCTTAAGTTTTGTTAATGTGTCAAGTGTCTATGGCTTTCCTTCTTCAGTCAAGACTCCCCCTACTTTAATTCTTCACCCAGTCTGTCCGCAAGCAGAGCGTGGTTTTTCCTCAGGCATTGCAGGACAGCTGCAGGATCCAGAAGAGAGACATTGAATAGACTACACAGGTGCACTGAAAGCAGCATGCATTTCCCCATATAGAAGTTGTAACATTTACTTACGCATTGAAGCTTGTCAGAAAGGTGCAGTTCCCCCCAACATGCACACCCCCCCATACAGCTTACTGATGTCATGAGGAATTTATAGCCTTTGGAAGTTCTAGCTGGAGTGTAATAACAAGAACAGAGTAAATATACAGTTGTTACCAGATTTGTCACTTCTCCTGCCCAAAGGGTCACTTTACCACAAATGTAAGGTTACAGTATGTCGATGCCTCTAGGCAACTGCTCGTGCACATACACTCCCTCCTCCTCCTGAGAGGGTTATAGCCCTCTTTTGGCACTGTGCATTGCGTACTCACAAGCAATCAGAGCATCGGTTCCTTTACACCAAGCCCACACTGCAGCAAGTGTCCGGTGAACCAGCCGTCATGACTCACACTGTGCAAAAGGAAATCCCACATGACCGCACGGTCCAATCTAAAGCACTGAACCTCCGCACACCACTTCCTCCCGTCAGCACCCAGAGACACAAAAACAGAAAAGCTGAACCCGTTACACAAGGCGTAGAGTACTTCTTTTAACTACGGAAGGAGAAGCATCAGCCAGACAATTATTCCAGGCTGCCAGGGAACTATTTATGTCACAACTGATCTCCGCCTGTTGCTGGTATCCGTATCCATTTTTACTATAGCCCACAGCCATTATATACTAGAAAGTTTTTATTAATTTGTGGAGGCTGTTGCAAAATTTTTTGAAATCTCGCCTGTGACTTTTTAATTACTTCTTCAGACCATGCAACAAACACTTACCAAAGGGCAAGATTTCAAAGTAAGAAAGATACAATTTAGGCCAATTTCTGCAACTATTAAATGTAAGTTCAGTAGTTCCCAGAACTCACCTACGTAATCTAAAGAGACCAACGGCTTCTGTAAGGTATGATCTACACAGATACAAAACACAAAACTCATACGAAGTTTACCTTCCCAGCATAAAACTGCATGCTCTAGTGCCCCTACAGCACAGACCAAAGCTAAAACAAACACAAAAGACCAAACACAAAACTTTGTGTTTGACTTCAGTCGAGGACAAGAGGAGCATGCTTCAGAGACAACTGAGAAGGCAAGCCCTGTATCCTTGGTTGCCATCAAAAGATGTAACCTCAGCTTCCCCTTCTTGCACTCCACCTGTCCCTATAAAAGCAGACCGTCCACAAACACAAAGCAACACACACCAGGAAATTATGTGAGTTTAAAAAAGAAACCCAAAACCAACCCAAAAGGTTAACAACACTGGAAAAGTCAGCTCTTTCAGGGATGTCAGGTGAGTTCCCTTCTCTGCTCCACAGAAGGGATGCACACAAACAAACACTGACAGGAATTCAAGGCAACTGCACAAATCCCATTGGCCAAGGGGCGCTGCTTTTTGTAGAGAAACTAGATAAAATGGACCATAAACTACATCCCATGGTTGCAACTCTTAAACCATTCAGAAAAAGCACACAAGGCCCTTCCTACTACCCAATCTCTAGTCCTTGTCCCCATGCTCCTCTTCTACTACTCCTTCAGTTGTGCCAGTGCAGTTACCTTTGATGACACACCTGTAAGCTGAACAACTTAGTTGAGTCAGCATGAAACCCCAAAAGCAAGGCACCATGGACACGGAGCTGTACAGTCCCTCCAGTAACTACCTGCCTACTTTCCCTTAGCGACACGAACATCATCCTCTTCACTCAGGCACACCGCTACTTACAGCTGCAAGCTCACTTTTTGGCAACTCCAATGTAGAAACACACAACAAGCGCTAATTCAGAAAGCAGTTAGGAGGAGTCCTCCACAGTGCAATGCTGAACTGCAGAAGAAGAGACTAAATACAGAGCATGACTTCCAGGAGGATCCTCCTACCTGGGGCCTGATTAGTGACATCGGCATGAATCTATACTTCTGTTTCCAGTTCACAAAAAAGTACAATGTTGGGACGACTTGCATTTACTTTGCACTTCCACTCCGAACGCATCACTTCATCTACTCAAATGGAAGATAAAAATCTCACCATTCAAATACATGAAATGGACTTCCAAACAGCCCACCATAATACTTTTTTTTACTTGGATCTTAACACTCCTTTGGCATTCACTTACTGAAAAAATATGCTCATTCTGAAACTGAGCCACACAACTTGTGTCATCCCTTCTACTCAGCATGACTTAAACTTACATGGTTCACATTTAGCAGAAGTCACAACACTTTGGCAAAGCGTCAGACTAACGATTCCATCTTCTAGAAGGGACTGGCCATGAGCTACCCCGTACGTTCCACTGATAGAGGGAGCCATAGCCTTATATAGCTCTTTAATCCAAATTACATTAAAAGACATAGACACTGAGCTACTGCTGAATCTCTCTTTCCCAAGGTTTTAAAGAGACTTTGCTTAAGCTCAGTAGAACACAGCTTAACAGAGCCAGCTACCTCACTGGTGTCAAGCAGCAGTACACAGGCAGATATGTTTAACTGGATTTTCCAGAGTTGCACATGTTTTTCATGCTAAGATTCTCCACCTGAACAAGGCACAGATTTAGATATTCTTTAATACCACTTTTAAGCCACTGAGTCTTACCTTAAAGTTCTTGCTCTGGTCCAAGTCACACACTTCAATTTAGCTAAACTGTTTTGTCTCCAAAGTTTAATTCCTGTGCTTTTTACACTTCCCTTGACAAAGACCATAATAATTAACATGATCAATATACGATAAAGAAGTAAGGATATAATAATATAATAATTAGATAAAAATAGCTCAAACACCCCCCCATCCCTTGTTCTCCCTCAATGCAGTTAATAGGATTACTTTTCAAAATACTTTTCTTGCTGGGAAGGCCCTAACAAACTGTACTTCATAAAGTATTCAGTTATGCTACTGTTTATTAAAAAAGAAGTCAAGAAGCACTTAAGCTCCACATCACGTACTATGACTCTTTTCAAAGTCATTATTTGTCACTGTGTTCATGACAAATTATTGTCTCCCCAAATTAAAGTGGGAAAGTTCTGTAGAGGATGTGGAATACTTCAGTTTTGGACATGTTTCTTCAGCACCTTCTAGCCAGGTGAGCTACAAGAACCCTAAAGATCTGCATAAGCTTGCCTCATCTAAAGAGCCTCTTTACCAAAGCCAGAACTGGTAATTCCATACCTCCGCAGTATTTGCAGTAGCAAGCTCAGGTTTTGATCATACATGCTTATCACCTACTGATATCCTGAGTATCCTGGTCGCTGCTGCTATGTAACGTGCAGTCTGCCAAGAAGGAATTAAGTTCCTTTTCTCTTTCAACACGCAACCTCTTTGCCAAGAGAGGGGCTGAAGAAGAACCTTTATCCAAGGCAAGTCATTGATCTCTAGCAGTTCCAACAAGCCCATCAGGTCTAGAGGTTTCTCCAAGCATACTGGCACCAAAATGTCAACAAAGGAAGAACAGGCATCTGCAGAACCAAACATGCTTCCACAAAGTCACAGTTCTCACACAGATGTACTGGAACTACAAGAAGCAATCTATCCCCCTTTACGTTTTCGTATGAAGTAGAACTGTCTTTCCGTACCATGGATGGCAAGCTTTTAGTGACAATTACCAAGACAGGTGTACCTATAAGGACAGTAACTTCCACTGCTCAAAGGCTTCATTAAAAGATATTAGAAGCTGCTTTCCACAACAGAATGGCAGCAGTTCAATACACAAAGAAAAAACAAAATCTTAAGAAAAAAGCTGACTTTCCCTTTTTGTTCTATTTTTTTCCATCTACATACAAAATAAATATCACCACCTCACACCTCCCCCCCAAAAAAAACCACAGAAAAGAGAAGTAAAGGCAAATTATAACAGACAAACAAATTCATTTCATAGGTATTTAGCTCTCCTAGAAGTTTATCTGTCAGCTCTGCCTCTCTAAGAGGCATCTGGTGCTTTCCACAGTAACCCCACCTTTTCCCATATCCCCTGTATCTTTTAGCCCTCACTCTGAGGAGGAAGAGCACACTGATTAAGCAAAGTGAACATTAAATAAGAAAGTTTAACTGGAACATGTTACACACACTTCTTTTTCCCCCCTCCAGGAAACCAATAAAGACTTAAGCCATGCTTTTTTTTTTTTTTTTTTAACCTACCCAGCTTTCAAATTTGGTCACAGTCAACCAAGGGGCTCAAACAGATGAATGAAGCAAGCTCTATGAAGCCAAACAAGAAATGGAAAAATGTGAACAATAAAAATTAGCCATCTCAGAACAATATAGGTAATATAAAATTGGAGTACACATCCTTACCTTGAACAGGTGGTCACAAGGAAAAATAATACCTCTCAACAGGTATACCCATGGGTAAAACAAATTTTTATTTGAAATAAAGAACCTCAGAAGCAGAGACAGCAAGCTAATTTTATCTAATAAAGAAGAAACTACTAGTCATGCTTAGTTTTCCCACAGTCTTTTTCTCATCTGTGCTGCTGGAATAGCTTGCCCCTCATCTTAGACATAGATGTGCTCTGACAGTAGGAAAGGCCAAAACAGGAACAGGAAAAACAGATGAGCTATGTTCCAAAGCACAAGCCTCTGGAATAAGCTGACAAAAGGAGTTCAAATTTTACGTTCTTCAGTTGAGCAACTGAAGTATTTGTCTCTACTTCTCAAAGAGACAAAACCTTACAAATCAGATTAGGATGTTTTAAAAACAATCATCCTTCATGAGAGGAAGTGCCCTCACTACTCCTTCCCAACTGCATATTCCCAACTGCATATTCTTCACTTTTTAAGGTGAAAAAGGCACCACAGTGGCTTGTTTCCAGCTTCTCAAAGTCTCCAGGGGAGTGCACCTACCACCATTTCTCACCACTGAGACCCTTCTTCCAGGCTGGAATCACCACACAAAACTGGTGAAGAGTCCTCAGCATAAACATGAGAGAGAGAATGGCCAGTGCTACATGGTTTTACAATCTATTTTAAAGTACATTATTATATTAAGCTACTGGTGGAAAGAAGCACACCACTAGCAAGTTCTTTGCTTGTAAGTGCAGCAGCTGCTGAAGCAGTGGATGAAAAGCTTGAGTACTTAAACAGAGTACTAACTAGTACTAAACAGCTTTTGAGTTAAAGACGATGCTGGTTTCAATTTGAAATTAGCTCTGAAGATAAACTGACCAGGCTGATAAAGTCAGCCTATACAGTGTTCGACCCTGCTTGGGCAGTTCAAGAGAGTACAGTATGCATCACCAGACCTTCATTGCCTGCGTTTCCCTTAATAGGTTAGTTTAGAGCTGAGGCACAGACTAGCTGAATTGGCCAAGCTGTCCTTAACACAAGCCTTAGAGTTAACCACAGCAAGGGCACCAAATCACTTTCAGATCTGTGTATAATCCTTAGTCTGGCTGACTGTGGCCAAACAAGGCATTTTTTTTAGCACCTAGATACTTCTTGATGATCCTTTCTGTCTGGCCACAACGCTCACATGTACTAAGGCCAAGGTTGGGTTTGGTTTTTTTTTTTAATGGCTAGGGAATCCCCAAGTAACCAATTAAGCTGGCTTTAAGACTTTGAAAAACCAGGGCAGCACAGAGTGAACTTAATGGGAAGCAGATCTGGCCCACTATTTTAAGTAATCTTTAGACAGTGGGGGGGGACGGGGAGAAGGCTTAAAGTTTTGCTTGAAGACTCTGCAGTGGCTGGGAGAGCTAACTGCCCTTAAAGTTAAGCATATCTGTCCTAGATTTGCAACCTGTTCCAAAAGAATACTAGTATTGTATTCTAGTATACTAGTATATAAGTACCTTTAGTAGGTGAATTCAGTGTCATATAGTGGTTTAAGTGCCAATGGCATATCACGTTCTGAGTTCACAACTGGGCACCACAGGTGGGCACTTTCACTCTGATGACGTGGCATCCAGGAAACTGCTTCCTCGTAGAGGATGACCACATGCACTCTAACACCCACGAAGCAACACTGCACAGGAAAATCCTGAGTTTAATAACCATTTGTTTTCCCAGATGAGCATACTCATAACACTATCTCATTAATGCAGCCTCTTAGGCTTAGGTCTCCAATTCCTGTTGGTGTTTTTTAAAAAAAAAAAAACAAACCCAAACCAAAAACCCCACCGGACTACTACACTTGCATTAGCTGGGGAAAAAACCCAAAGACTTATTTGCACTTCATACCACTTCCTCGCCATGCCCACTGGAAAGCCACAGCTGCAGGACAATGAGGCATAAATCAGCAAAAAAAATAAATATAAACAAACACGGCATCTGGCACTTCCTTGAGCTGCAAGAAGCGTAAGGAAAACCATAAATTTTATTCATCAGGGACTACAGTAGGGGCAGCTACCTGCCACCTTAAGCTTGGACTTGAGAAGCGAGGTTCTTACTGGTCAATGTCCTGTTAATTAGGAAACAACTTCAAGGTTTAGCTTAACATATCCTTCTTCAGAGCTTCAGGGATGAAGAAGTATTCACAAGTCCACGCAAAGCAAAATTCTATGCCAAAAGCTATGTTCATATAGTACTAAGCATGTACACCTAAATCAGGAAGCAGAGTTCCCATCTGCCATGCTCCATGTAAACATTATTTAGATGCATGCAGCTCTTAAGAACAAAGCTAATAGTAATGTGCTACAACTTCAGTTTCACAACATCATAACTGTTGCAAACACTTTAAAAAAAAAAAGCTAAGACTTAAAAACAACTATCTCGTGCATGAAGCGCTAAAATCACATCTAGCTTATTAGTAAAGAGATTGTGGTGAATCTGTAGGCAAAGGCAGCCTACAATGGTCTAGACAACTTCTGTTACAGAAGCAGTGTCATTCCTCAAGATCAAGCCACTGTCTGCCCTTCCCTCCTGAATTCTGGAATCTCACCAGGAAAAATCCAAGTACTCACTCCATTACTAATTCTGGTCTGTTTCAGACTCCAGGGAACCAAGCACAAGTCTCTGCAAAGAGCATGAGGTCTTTTGAGCTCATCTGGAGAAAGCTTTGCGCTTTTTGCAGACTATTGCTCAAATAAAGCCTCTTCCAGGTGCTTTTATGCCTACCTTTCCATTTGTTTGCATGGCAGCTTCTTTTCCTCTAACAAAGCATTGACACTTAACTGCAAACTTGGTGAAGAATATTCTTCCCTATTGTTCACACAGGGCAGTTGGGCTACAACTAAGTTGCTAAATACCTGTTTTAACAATCGTGAATTCCAACTACTTGCTTACTGAGAGCAGCAAGAGTTTGTTAATAACTTGTTCTCCGTGATACTACTCCTTATATAGGAAGCAAAACTCAGCTCTGCAGAGATCACTGTGATTTTGCAGTGATTCACTCCAGCATACAATGAGATTTAGGCATTTCACATCCTCTTCACATTATGCCTCCACACTACAACCTTAGGAAGTAGAAACTTCTATGGCATGCTCTAAAATACAGACTAGTATATAAGCCCACCTCCCAACCAAGAAAAAGAACAAGCTGTTTTTTATCGTCTTTTCCAAGAACGGCTTCTGCAACTGCCACAAACAAAACAGGAGGATTCAACCGAACTACACAGCATACCAAGTCCTACATACCTATTTGTCCATTGCCTTGTTGTATGAAACACCGCCTCACCTCAGAAACGGGGCACTGGTTACATGCCTGTTTCCAAAATCCATCCTAACAAGGTTTTTAAAAAACAAACAAACAAAAAACCCCAACCTATTACCTAATCATACGATTCATAAGTTTTCTTCAGCAAAGTTTGGCCAGAGGCATGCCTTACAAATCTTTCTGAAGAAGCTGCTGAATGTATGCAATGCTAAAATCATTCATTTTAGACTGCACAGTCAGAAATCAAGTCAATACTCGCACCTGTGCATGCCAGGACTCTGATCTACTGTGTTTAAAAGCACCCTCCACTTAAAACCGTCTCAGTTTTGCAGTACCCTTCTCAAAAGCTAGTCTAGGAGATCCCTTACTATCACCAGCTTTCTGACAGGTGTTGTCGACGAACTCTGCTATTGCTATGTCTGGACTGAGAGGACAGAAAGAAAATCTAAAAGTTTAGGTGATCGTTTTAAGGGCTTTGTGTTTGGGCTGTTTAAAGGACCTTTAACAACAGGGAAATTTAAACTCCAGTCTAAAATGCATCTTACGTCAACTACAGTTCTGCCTGATTTCACTTCCCAGACACAAAAACTGCCCAACCCGCCTGTGGAAGACCCCACGCACACGGGGCCCACGAAGGAGCACCCGCACCCTGCCAGACCACCCGGGCAGGAACGCTTTGCGTGCGACCCGTCTCTGCCACCCAGCAAAACCCGGAGGCGCAGCTGCGCTGAACTTTCAGCCGCGCATCTGGCAGCGGTGCTGACCGCACACCTGCCCTGCACCCCCGCTGCCCTGCGCCGCCTCTGCGTGGGAGATGCGCGGGGGTCGCGCCTCCCGCCCGCCGCCGGGAGGAAACGCGCACCGGAGAGGCGGCGCGGCAAACTCGCGCGGAGCAGCGCGGCGCTGACGCGGAGCTGGGGTTAAAGAAAAAAAGAAGAAAAAAAAAAAATAAAAACAAAGCCGGGCGGCGGCGGGGGGGGGGGGAGAGGCGGGAAGGGGCTGGCCGCGGCCCCGCCGCAGGGACAACTTTCCCCAACTCCTGGCAGCTCCTCGCCCCGCCGGCGGCCGGGCCTGCCCCGGGAGGAGGCGGCTGCCCGGCTGGCAGCCCGCCCGGCCCCGGCGCGGCGGCAGGCGGCGGCGCGGGGCAGGTGGGCGACCGGGATGCCGGCGGAGCGGGGCTCCCGCCCGCGCCTCCCCCCGCCGCCATGCCGGCAGGGGACGACCGACCGCTGCCCGCACGCCCGGAGCCCTCTCGCCGCCTCCCTCCGGTTACCTCCTCGCCGCCGCCGCTCTCCTCCGTGCCGTTTCCTACGCTCGCCATGTTCCCGCTCCGCTGCCCGCCGCGCCGGGATGACTGCGGCCGCCGCGCCCCGTTCCGCTGCCCACCGCCCGGCGGCGGTCCCCGTCCCCCGCGCTTCCCGGCCGCCCCCGCTCGGCTCGGCTCGGCTCGGCTCGGCCCGGCCCGGCCCGGCCCCCGGCCCCGCCGCTTGCCCCCCGCCGCCTCCCGCCTCGCCCGTGCGGGGCCGCGCTCGCCACCTCCCCCCGCTCCGGCCGCCCCAACACTCTGGTGGCCGCGCCCCCTCATTTGCATTGCAGGCCCCGCCTCGGCCGGTCGCGCCCTGCCGCTCGCGCGGCGCCCCGGACGCCCCTCAGCACTCGACGCCCGGCCCCGAGGCCCCTGGCCGGCCTCCAAAGCTGCCTCACGGCCCGGGCGGTTGAGAGGTGCCCCGGCACCGTCCCGGCCCCTTGGATCGGTCGGAGGATGAGGTTGGCCGGCTTGGCCTTCGGGGCACGGGGAGCGTCGTCCCAAACTCATGCCGAGCCCTCCTGCCTCCCTGAGGCCGTGCTCCTTCCTGCCGCCCCACGGCTTGCCGCCCCGCACCACCGCAACCAGCTACACCGGCCAAAGTGCAGTGAAGCTTCCTTCAGTCATTCCTGCGGTCCCTCAGCGTCCCTGCAGTCCCCTCAGTTACCTGAACGGTGCCCAGTACACCTGAACCAGTACTGCCGGACTGGTGTTTCTGTGCCACGTACTACCAGCCTCCTCGTTGACTTGCCGCAGAGCCCAGCCGGCTGCTGCAGAGGGAGGAAAGCGTGGGCTGTGCTGCTGTGTTTGCTTTGGAGCTTGTCTGAAGGGACCTCAAGACAGCACTCTGTGCAAGCAGACCACCTGATGAGTCTGTTGTTGTCAGCCTGCTCCAGCCCAGGAGAAACTTGCACCTACAATCCTTCAGCAGCCTATGGCCAGGCTCTGTGGAAGAGCTGCTTCATCACCATGCTGACTGCCACTTGAGAAGAAAGTTTGCAAAGCAGCCAGCTCTCTGAGAAGGACTCTTCGATTCCCCCCACCCTGCCTTATCCTGTTGGTGGTTCACAGCATCATAATGCTCTTTGCTAAAAGTCTACCAGTTTCCACTTTTCCCAATTCTGCCAGCTGAGGTCAAGTTGTGCTAAAAAGTAGGTAGCATGACACCCATCTCCACTTCCTACAGGTTACTTCTTTGTCACAGCCCCTGTTAAAAAATACATATAGTCTTGATATACTAGCTTTAATTAGAACCAGGGACAGATGAAGAGAGAAAGAGAACTGAACAGATTCAGCTAACCAGGAGGCAGATACAGTCTAAGAGATTTTTGCAAGATTTGGGATTACAGTCTAGAGATAAGCAAGGTCCTTCAGTCTAAGAAGAGGCAGAAGTACAGGCTTTCAGTGTAGGCTAGCAACTTGAGTGTCCCCATTAGTCTTACGTAGACTGTACTGCTGTATCTGCTCTGCTATTTTTACCCAGCCGAGCTAAGTAAGAGGGGGAGGGGAACCTAACTTGAATATGTTCATCTGTCCTGCAAGATTGCACTCTTCTCAGTTAAGGTGTCACAGACACACTGTTCTCCCTTTTGCACTTGAGTATGTGTCTTTACTGACAACTTGTTGGAAGATACTCCACTGATATTAATATACTTCTCCAGGGCTGATCTGAAGCACATGAAACATACCAGTAGTGCAAATGCAGTAGATGGGCCCATACATGCTTTGTATTTGACTCACAGCACAGTCATGTCTGCCCACACAGCTCCACCTGAAACTTACGTTACCATTACCTCAGAATTTTATACTGTTCACAAGAATGACACAAGTTATCATCCTCTGTTGAAGACATGACTCCCCTTCTATTTTTCAGCTCCAAAGGCAGTGCCTTTGAGATGGCCTTTTGCTTAGAGCAGCAGACTACCTCCATTTCAAAAACAGTTTTTAACCAGTATTATTCTATAACAGAACACTACGGGGTACATAGTATATGGGTAGGATAGCTAACACGTAAGGTCTCCAAGTTCTAGAAATATGGTCCTTAAAGATGAGAACCAGTTGTACCATTCTGTAGGAGCCACACACCTAGGCAATTATGCACTGCCAGTTCTAGCTACAGAGAATAAAAACTTAGCCTGATCCCTTACGTTCTTGTAGAAACTGTTAATGGACTATAGCACCAACGCTTTTAGAGTTAGGTTGGGGAAATCACACCAATATGCAGAGTTTGTAGTCACGAGTAGTTACTCTATGCGTAGGAGTGTACTGGTTTTGGCTGGGATAGAGTTAATTTTCTTCATAGCAGCTAGTATGAGGCTATGTTTTGGATTTGTGCTGAAACAGTGTTGATAATACAGGGATTTTTTCATTATTGCTGAGCAGTGCTTACACAGAGTCAAGGCCTTTCCTGCTTCTCACACCACCCCACCAGCAAGTAGGCTGGGGGTGCACAAGAGGTTGGGAGGGGACACAGCCCGGACAGCTGACCCCAGCTGACCAAAGGGATATTCCATACCATATGACGTCATGCTCAGCATATAACGCTGGGGGAAGAAGGAAGGGGAGGACATTCAGAGTGATGGTGTTTGTCTTCCCAGGTGACCATTACGCGTGATGGAGCCCTGCTTTCCTGGAGATGGCAGAACACCTGCCTGCCGATGGGAAGTAATGAATGAATTCCTTGTTTTGCTTTGCTTGCGTGCGCGGCTTTTGCTTTACCTATTAAACTGTCTTTATCTCAACGCACGAGTTTTCTCATTTTTACTCTTCTGACTCTCTTCCCCATCCCACCGGAGGGGAGCGAGTGAGTGGCTGTGCGGTGCTTACTTGCTGGCTAGGGTTAAACCACGACAAGGAGGCATAACTGCATGAGTCAGAGGTTAATATACTCAGCAAGTTCAAGACCAAGGTCTAGTTCAACACCACGTTGTCATGATCAGCTCTTGATAGGTTTCATTTATATTGTTGTATTCTTTCCTCCCCACCGAGTCCTTTAGCTCGTTTATACTCTTTTGGGCAGATTTAAGGCTATATCTATCAGTGACCTTTCTCTGGTCAGAACAAGATGCATGCTAAAATAATCATGGTAGAGATAACTACATCATATAATTCCTGACCCAGGTAGCTAAGGCACGAAAATTGCTACTGAAGTCTGAGTACAAGCCCTGTGAGTGGTAGAGCCATTACTGAGTTTTGCTTGGTCTTTGACCAAGCTGCCACAGGGCATGCTCCCATTTAAGTCATTGTAATAATAGTCAAAAGGGCATCTCAAAGCCACCCCTCCACTGGCTTTAATCAGTTTAATCATTCTTCCCCTTCTCCCTTGAAATTTAAGCATTAAAGAAAAGCCTTGCAAATTCCTCTTCCTCTTACAGTTTTCTATTCGTAAAGAACTAAACAAAACAAACCCCACAACTTCTGAAGGAATATAGCAAGAATTAACAGGTCTTAATCCTCTGGGAAGAGAAGCCTGCTGCAGTTCCCACCCAGCTCTAGTTGCTATCCATTTGAATGTAGGTATCTTTGCAGCAAGACTTAGAAAGATTATGAGCTAATCTTTCAGAGAGCATTCCAGTGGACGTGTTGAAAGGATTTTGCTGAGATCTGACAGAGGAGGCAAGACCTTGAGAGTCTGTTCCCCTCTGGCTGGCATAGCTATATAGAATTCCCACCCAGGAAAAGCCTGCCTACATTTTCCCCCGTCTTCAGAGCCATCACCTGCACGCTGCTGTGTTAACACTACCTGGATATTTGATAGCTCTGCTAGTATTTCCTTCTGCAGTATAGCTATTCACTGGGAACTTGCCTCATTATAAGAATTCATGGGACAATGAGGAAAAATAAATATTTTTTTTGAGCTTCTGTAGTCGAATACAGATCTGACAAGGATGAAAAGTCCTATTCTGCCCCTCATGATCAGATAATATTGAAGAATAAAATCAACTTCAGTATAAACACTTGGTACTGCTCTAGTTTTCTTGAGGACTAGACAATAGTCCTTGAGAATAGGCCTGCTGTAAAAGAAGCCTAGGGAGTTGCCTTAGTACTCCTGCAGCTACTTTCCAGTAGGGTTACACTGTCTCAGACTCACCCAAACAGAAGAATTGTAGCTAACAATCATTAAACAATTAGCAGATTCCCTGATGGAGGCAGGGCAAGTGAGCAAGATAGAAACCAAGTCCCACCTAGTTCTGGAAGTACTGTTTCATAAACTACCTATCAGAACAATGAGTACTCTGAGCAGTACAAACTGCACGTGAATCTACCCACATAAATATGCTGTGAAAGATTTGCTGAGAGAGTAAGAATCACCACGTTTGAGGAATACCTTTCAAGATCAAAAGACTAAAATTTATTACTGCTGCACTGAGTTAGAAGCCAGCTAAGCAAAAAAAAAAAAAAAATTTTTTTTTTGCAGTAACTTAGCAGAGATACTAATTCACAAAAAACCTATAACAAAAGCAAGATGTAACAGCCAAGAGAAAAATTGATGAGGGTGTATTGCCTTATGTATTGTAACAGCCATACCGTAACTTCTAGGCAATTAATTTGTTTAGCCAGCACTAATTTTGCCGATGAAGATGAAGCAACACCTCTTCTTGACAGGGACCCGTATCAAAATATTGTTTCTTCCCACAAGCTGAGCTAGTCTGTGGCTCACAAACTGCATTTCAGAGATTGCTGTAGCAACAGCAGTAACCCCTTTAGAGTTAAAACACATGAGATGCATACATGCAAATCCACATTGATGCATACATGTAGTTGTATGAGAAGGCTAAGACTGATTATAAGATTATTTTCTTGTCAACTGCCCCGCTCCTGCACACACACATGGTCCTTTGCCACTATCCAGCTCTGCAACAACAAGTCTCAGGTTTTACCATAGTCTCTCGAAGGAATATTAACACTGGGTCCCAGCACCTGTTTTCCCACACCCAGCTGTAAGGAGAGCTTAGCAAGCTGCAGAGCAGCCCACCTGGTCAAGTAAATGCAACAGTTAAAGTCACTAAAAAAAGGAAGGTCAGTGTCCTCAAAATACATTCTCTGGCCTCAGGCCCCAACAAAAGGGCATAAGGAACTGAACCAAGCACACCAACATACACTTTTTATGAAAGACATAAAAGAAAGCAGCCTCTCCAAGACGCCTCTTGGCATGCATGGAGGCAGTACTGTGGCATAGAGTATTCCTGTACTGCAGAGACTACAGATACGGAGATTAAATAAAGCTTAAAGTACTGGGCTGTTACAGTTAGGAGTGAATGTTTTCTACCCTCAATAAGCTGCTTCATATAAATCCTGTTTGTTAGACCTCTCAAGAACTTAATCTGGAAGTGAAGGACCTAGGCGTTATTTCTTTGACAAATATATCGATGCAGTATTGTTATTTAAATACTCAGACTTTCACCTTCTGTTAGGCACTTTTAGAGAGCCACAGTGGTTTCAAACTCCCAGATCATGCTTCCGTACTTAAAAGTGGTCACCATCTTGAACTAGAGCCACCATTTCTTTCAGTCAGACAGCCGTATTTCCTGCCACTCACCATACCAGCATGTAGCAAATATTGTAGTGGTGAAAAGACATACGGAACTGCTAGTTCATGTGCCCGAGACTAGAAGAGGGGTGATCAGGCAGTTACCAGACATTTCAGCACAAACAGGGTCTTGAACAATATCCACAAGAAAGCTTCCTCTACTTAGGGAAGCCCTGCCTCTTTCCCAAAGCCAGGAAAAGGACAGTAATGAACTTTGGACAAGGTACAGTGGTTTACCTCAGTTACCATGTGACTTGTTTCTGTGTGCCTAAGACAGGTTGTATAAGTGATCCCCGGTGAAAGCATTATGCAATTAAAGCACCTAGCTTTCAGTCAGCCTCTAGTGCTTTTACTAACGTATCTACACAGACATTATTTGCATACTAGTTTCTAGCAACACTTCTACAGGTGCCACCTCTAACTTATGGACTATATTTGGATTATTTTGTCTATCCCCTTATCACTATCTTAAGGGAGAACCCTAAATGATGTCACTCAGAATGACTAGTTAAATTTTTCAGCCCTAGAAACAGGCATATCCCCCAACCCTTACATACCACATCTTTCCTGCTCCAGGTGGAGTCAACCTTTTCTTAGGCTGACACAATTTAAATTGGATGTATCCACAGCCAGTGCACAACTTTTCACAACAGTGTAATAAGGTAAGTCACAGAATACTTCAGGTTTGAAGTGACCTCGGGAGGTCACCTGATCCACCCACCGCTGAAAGTACAGCCAGGCTCAAGGTTAGAGCAGGTTGCTTACACTGCACTATACACGTGCCTTAACAGAGAACACCTAATACAGCGCGTGAATACAGACCTCCAAGAAAAAGATCAGAATATTGTGAGTCAGACTCAATAGGATGATACATCAGGAAATCGGTAAGCCATGCAGAGTTAAGAACAGCAATAAACAAAACAAACAAAGAAGCAAAAAAACCCCAACAACAAAACACCACAGCATTTATTAGCTCTTAGGAGGTTTAAAGTCACCCCATTTTCTGTGATTCTAGACAACAAAGCCAAAGATCTACCTGATACTTCACTACATTTGGAAGTGCAGGTAGGCATCCTATCACCTCAGCTCCTTCTCCTCATGATATCTTTACTGATCAGCATTCTCTTTTCTCAACATGCATATCCCATCCCGCCCCACCCCACCCCACTTTCTGACATTCCATTCCATTCCCTTCCATTCTCTTTTCCCCCTCAAAAAAAAAGGGAAAATTTCCCTTTGTTTTTTTTTCTGTTCATCACCTCCTCTGCTCATTCATCCAGCCAGGCGCATTTGCTAGCAGGTGCTTAAGGGGCCCCACCTATAACTCCTTCCATCAGGCCAGACAATTAACCCTTTCCTGTCCTACAGCAGATAGTATATTTATTTATCTTGGTATGCTATGTCTCATCTCTTTGCAGCTTTCTTCCTTCTCTCCTCTCCTTTACAGTTAAGCAGTTTCCTGCTATTTCAGCAAGATATTTTCTGTACTTCTCCCAGTCTTATCTCTAAGCTTCTTCCTGTTTATCATTACATTTCATCTTATTTTCATTGGAAGTATTTAGATGTTCCTTCTCCCAGCCTCTTGTCGAAGTGCATGGTTCAGAGAATTATAGCGTAATAAAGGTCAGAAATGACCTCTGCAACTGTTCTTATCGAGTCCTCCTTTTTTTTAATGATATAAAAAGCCACACTAAGTTATGGTATTTTTTTAGAAAATAAAATACATTAATGTGTCATCACTGCCCCTGATACTAGCATGATGCTTGATGTTTGCAAGGTATAATGTGAATGACTGATCACTTCTTCTTGCAGAATGTCTTATTAAATAAACCCTTAAAGATGTTAGTGCACTGCTGCCATTTAATAGGGTTAATTTTTAATTGGCTCTTTTTTGCCTTTGAAACCTTTGGTCCTATTAACAGTCTAAACTGTGTTTTGTCATGTAGTACTTCTATTAGCTGCAAGAAATGGAGTAGTTTACCTGTAAATCCTCTAGTAACTAGAGCCAATGGCACCTTTGAAATGATATTATTTATGTAGCTGAATCCTTTCCATGTGCTTTTTCTTCACATACTGTACTATTTGTACCAGAAAAAGTAAAGGAAGAAGGTCTAACTTCACGTTACAGAAATTTTCTTTGCCTTACTTACAAAAGTTTTCAACATTATGTTTGCCAGAAAATATGTTACATCTTTTGTCTATTCATTTTGTTATTCTTTCATTGCTCTGAAAACAACATGTTCTGGATTGAACCATCTGAACAGATGGTTGTTATGTGTCCAAGTCATCAGGGAATACAAATGAATGAATGCAACCCCTTCCTTCCCCCCACCAAAAAAAATCCCCCAAACCAAACCCAAAATGTCATGTATACATAACAATGTTCTTGTTCCCACAAGGAAACAGGAATTGTATCTCTGAGTGAGACTCCTATGACTTAATGATAGGACAGCGATTTATAATCACTAAATTGTACCCAAAGGCCTTCCCTTCACACATATTATTTATTTATTTACTTACTTACTTGTATTTTAACTCCTCTTAAGTGATGTAATATCCACATTACAGGTAGTTTTTCTAAAAAACAAAGACCTGCAAAACAGACCTGTGTGTGCTTCCTTCCTGTTGTCATGTAGGCTGCCATGTTCAGAAGTTCCTCCTGTAACGGCAGGTCTTGGTCCCTCTGTTCAGTGAAGAGATTCTGCTGCAGATTGGGTAGGGACTGTCTCTGTGCTTTGCAGCTAAATGCATACATTTAGCTGAGAAAAGGCTAAGATGTCTCATCTGAGGACATAAACCTTGTTCAGTACATTATGGCATTTGGCCAGTATATTAGTAAGAGCTCTTGAAGCTTGAATATAACTATTCTGGCTCCAAAATTCCACATTAGCCAATGCAGAGAATGACACGTGTTAAGAATAATGTGAGATGTTGTACTCTCCTACTAATATGTATTAGAGTGAACAGTATTCATTAGTAACTTAAGTGCAAGTACTGTAGGTTTCAAATACTCTGTTTCTAGAGCTTACTTTTAATTTTAACTGTATTGATGATTTAATTAGTTCATTCAAGCCAGCTGTTATTTAAGAAGGCCTAAAAATGCAAGACGTAGATAACCAATTTCTTTAAAATGCTTTTATTTACTTTATCAGTTAATATTTAATAAACAGATTTAGAGCGTGGACAGTTATAGATAAACACAAGCTTGCCTTGTCCACATTTTACGATGGTTGTATCTGATCTAGCGCTTAATCAAAAGGCCAGTAGACATGTTAGTATGAGGCTGTGCTCAAACTAATATGCTTCCACGCCAGATTGGTGTGCAGCACTTTCTAAATGTTCCTCCATTAGAGCTGAAAGTATGCATTCTGTATCAAAATCTTCACATAGTACTTTGTGGCAGCTCACTTGGCCAATGATTTGGCAGACCATCTGAAAGAGCTGAGAAACAAAGATAACTACTTCAAAAAGGGATCTGAAGATAGCGGATTTGTGGACGACTATGCAGGAAAAGCATCTGGTGAATTTACAGTTTTTTTGTAGCCAGTTTCGGGCTTCCTAGAGAAATGAGTTAACACATCCTGCAGAAAGCTCTCCTGCAGCTATGCTCTTCGTGAAAATATTTGTTTTAGCATTATACTGACTGTAGGCCACAGGCAGACCTTGATGGGGAAATCAGTGTATTAAGTGTGTGCATTTGCCTTGATTTGATCCAGTCATAAACCCAGTAAAAATTCTCCTGGATGGATGGAATTCAGATGGAGGCTTCTGTTTGCAATGAAGAGAAACTCTCTCAGGCAATTCTGGCTTCATTAATATCCACAGCACTGTGTGGCACAAGTCCAGGAGATGTCAAAACATCAAATAAAGGGTAGATATTTCCCGAGTCATCATTTCCTTTACTGGCCACCTATAACCAAAAGAAAATTTCTGTTCATGCACGAGCAAAATACCAAACATGTTGAAGAGCACGTAGTCAGGCATTGCTAGACTGTATACAAGCTATGAAGAAAATGTTTTCTGAATGCTCTGAGTTTGATTTACAGAAAGATACAAGGAGAAGCTTTCATCTGAGAAATAGATGGGCTGGGGCACACAGGTATTCTGACAAAAAACCTGAAGACTATGTCCTTGTCCAAGTCATACCAGGATATGAGATCCTTTGGGGGACAAGGTGATTTGGTATTCCTATCAGTTATGCAGTGAACAGGTCCTTTGTAAGAAAATTAAGGCTCATATTGTTCAAGAGGCAGCTCAGAATTTTCATAATATTTACAGTTTCCATACACACACACAAAACTATTTTAATTGAACAAGGAAATTTTCTAAGAGGACAGATCACATTTGTTTTTCTGTGACGCAGCAGAATGTAACTAGTGAATAGACAAGATAATATTTTGTTTGTTTCTAGCTTCTATATTGATTAGCTAAAAATGCTTTAAAAATTATTTTTTACTGAAAACCATAATCATTAATAAGAAGAAACAATTTCACTTTTTATTTCACTTCCTGCTCTCAAAAGTTTTAAGAAGGTCAAGTTCAGAATATTTTCCAGTTTTGTATGAGCTGTTCCAGTCTCATGTCCCACTTTTAAAAGCCCTAATTTTACTTTTGGATTTTTAAAAATCAGTACATCTTCAGTGTGCTCACTCAGAGAAACGCTTCAGCATCATGCGACTAAACCAGGTTGAACCTTTTCAGCTCCAGCACGTGAAGCGCCGACTCAATTCTCAGAATGTGGGTGCATGAACAAGATACCATGAGATGTGAATGCCCAGTGAGTTAGCTACTATCCAGGACTACCCATCCAAATACTCTGACTTGTGAAAAGTGCAAGGCAATTTTCCTGTGAAGGCCAGTAGGATAAGCAACTCCTCGTTCTCCATTGCACAAGTTATTGTTACCTAAAATGTTGTAAATTGTCATAGATTTCTTTACCATAATTTGCTTACATTAGTGTGTCTGACATGTCCTTCTATCTATCCTGTCTGTCTATCTGTCTATCTATCTATCTATCCTGTGCCCTTGGATCTGCCCAAAATTTACAGCATATTTGCTTTATTTAACAAAACACTTCAGGTAACTTCTAAGCATTTCTCATATTTCATAAGGTTCATAAAGCTCTGTTCTCAATACACTTAGGAGACAAGAAACAGTTAAGGCTTAAGCAGAGCAGTTACATTGTACTTATCAGTTTAAGGAAGTCACACAGGAAGTATGTGGCAAAGCAGGCAACAGACTCCAAGTGCTGTGCATATCCTTGATCTTAGCATCAGGTCGTCAATGCCTGGAGGTCATGAAAGACATCATAAAAAAAGGCAAAAGACAGGCTACAGCAATCAGTGCAGTGCTCCCCATGCTAGCATGCATAGCATGCATTTCCAGACACTTGTCACAGAGCTGTTTCATTCAGGCTCCTTGGCTCCAAATGTCTCGGCTTCTTCCAGGGCAGCAGCAATTCACATTCTTGCCCTTCTGGCAGTGGGAGTGGTTGTGCAGTGACTAGGAGTGCAGGACAATCCCAAGCCTGCTTCAGAAGCCGCAAGTGGCATTCAATTCTATGATGCAAGGATATGCTGGGATTTCTTCATCTTTGCAACAACCATGGAACTTCCTTCCATGTTGAGCCAGTTTACCTTTGTTAGATGCGGGCACCATGTATTTTATGAACAGAGATAGGCACATGAGGATTTTGTTGTCCTGGAGATAGTCAGGTGGTAAGAACAGCTGTGCTTTACATGTTCCACAAATGTGTTTCTGTTTGTTACCTGAAATGTGAGTGCACTTTTTAATTTTGTAAAAAATATCAAGTCCTAATTTGGTCTGAATTCCATTCTTTGCCAATGACATTTATGAGAAACCTCGGGTTTTAAGTCTTTTTGCATAATTACATTCACGAATATATATGTAGTCTAGCAGACTCATAATTGGGTTGCAAAATAAAGTTTGTGGCTATTCCTTGCTCCAGTGCTGGTCAGAAAGACAGTTTGTTGACAGTCTGAAGTCAGCTAACATGGAGAAATGGAGAGTCCCCAAATGCCAAACTGAGGTGCCCCAACACCCCCTACACATGGGGGAAATTCATGGTTTTGGCTTTTTCTCATTTATGTTTTGACTGGTTATTGAATATGCACTGGTTATCTGAATATGCAACCACTGCTAGAGGACCAGGAAGGGTTTGAGGCAGCTAATAAATGCTTCCTTACTACTGAAAACAATAATCTAATAATCTTTTCAACTACAAATAATGCAAAGGCATCTTTGAAGCACTAGCTCAGAGAACTGCTAGGTTGCTTAGACCTCAAAAAAAAAAAAAAAAAAAAAAAATCTGTGCAGACGCTTATGCCTGGATGCAGACACCCTGAGACTGCAGTAGATGGAGAGTGAAAGAGAAAAAGAGAAAAGCTTTGGGTTTTGATACTGTTTACAGACTAATGCACATGGGCGATCTCTTACTGTAAACACAGGTGGCTGTGAGCCACAATAGGTCATGCTGAGAATCCAAGCTTATATTTGCGGGCTTCCTATTTCCCACTGAAGCAACGATTACTCAGCAGAAAGGCATATATTTGTAGTCCTTAAAATAAAATCTTTTGGATTAGACAGTTTTGAATTAAAATACATTGTAGATGCATCAAGTTGAAGCTTAAGAATGGTGTGTCTCATTATGTTTTCTTTACCGAGTGCAAATAAGAGCTGCAGATTTAAGTTTCAAAATTTTCTCATAAAGATGGAATAGGAAATTCAATGTCATGGCACATATGATCACAAGATTTTATGCCTACTTGAGCCAGTGTACAAGATAACCAATCACGGAAAATAAGATAGAGCACTGGGATGCAGCCACGTGCAAAGACATAGATGGATAGGAAGGACAAGACAGAAGTTAGGAAACTAGTCTGGAGCTTGAGTAACTAGTTCTACTGCCTGCCCTGGTACATACTGACTGGATGACCCTGTGCTGGCTACCTAGTCTTTCCACGCCACAGTCCTATAATATGGGATAACAAGACTAGCTTGCATCAGCAGGGTGTCATTAGGATTGGTACTCTCATAGGTATTTGCATAACCCTGTGAGACCATATAATTACCTAGAATATAGATACACTACCTGCCTATAATAGGTCTGTGTACAGATAGCCCAACCTACAAAGGTCAGTGGGTTTATCTCCAGATTAGCATTGGCTTGTAGTTACATATTCCTCTCACTGGGAGCTGTGGGGTGGGAGGTGAGGAGAAACACAGTGACTGTCTTCTTCTACCCCCAGTCTCTCCCTGGGTCAGTCAAACCACAGCAGTAGTGTTACTAGCTAATAGTAACAAAAAGGAATCTTGTCTCTGAGGGAGCAGCAGTAGTACTTAAACCTGTGTTCCCATACCATAAACCCCTAGGACAGCTGAGATGGTACCAATTCATTTACTTTGTAGGAGTCACCCCATGCACTGGCAACACAAAATAAGGAGCCATCACCTGAGGTTTCTGCAGCACAAAGCTGTTCTGTTCCATAATGGGAAACAAAGGAGAGTACAGGGAAGCAGTTGACCAGACGGTGGTTTAGTTGTTTCTTCCCCCTGTATTGCTGGATTGGTCCATGGCTCAGAGGAGGATGTGGAGAGCATCATCAGTTAGAAAGTCCCATGAGCCAGGCTCAGCCAGCTGCTGTACAGAGGGCACGTTGCCACTGGGAATGCAGACAGGCAGCAGACATCCTGGGAGCCACAGAAGAGACAACACAAATGCAGCCAGGGAGAACAGTATTTTAAGGACCAAATCAGAGTCATTCTCTGAGGGCACAAACCATCTGCAACCATGCTCCTCTTCATACTGTTCTGCTTAATCAGTGTCCAGTTATATACAGTAATTCTCAAAGAATTCAGATGAGCTGAAACTGTCCATTTAACAGAATGCAGATTTATTAGCACAACATTAATAGATATTACTTAAATGGTATTAGTTGTAGAAAATATCATTAATTTAAGCATCACATAAGTTTGCAAAATGCCATTTGTAAGAAATTGAAACAATTTTTCAACCCAACATTTAAATGTTCAAAATTTTCTCTCACACCTACAAAGCTGACCTGCATGATCAGTGAAAAGAGGGGCACAGAGGATACTCTCCTTGAATTCTTTGCTATGCTCTTGAGGCCTAATAGTGATCTAAAACTGCAGTGCCCCTCCTCGTGCATTCCTCCTCTCTCCCTTTCATTGACACTAGTGCTGATCTGGTCACACAATAAGATCAGCTCTTTGTTCCAGATGAAAAGAATCCAACAACAAGAGCAACACAACCCACAAGAAAAAAAATCAGTTTTCAAATGGTTCACATGAACTGCCATTTCAGGTTCCCACTATATGCTTATTTCTTTCAGTACTGGAAACTCACTTTATAAGATTTAGATGAGTGCCCGAACGCCCTAAAGAGAGGACTATAGAGGTAAGGATTAAGCAGTCTTTTCAAAAAGGTTTGAGAGATCTATTTACTCACACATGCAGTATTGTTCTGTAGTTAGCTGTGAGTTTGCTACATCTGTGTTATCAGTTAATGAATACTCTGTGTGCTTGAAAGCTTGTCATATTTTTGCAGCTGTACCATCTGGTCTAACAAAAGATCTGATTTCTTCCAACAAATCTCATGCAGCATAGCTTCCAGGGGGCAATTGAATTATAACAACTTCCCTTTTTCCTTTGACCTAGTCTAAATCTCTTCTACCAGAAAGACGATTTCATCTTTTGTCTGACATCCTTTATTTTAACAGGCTTTAGGCAACACTTCCTCCTCTGCCTCCTAGAGTTCAATTTATTTTCGAGTTGAAGTATTATATGCCTGTAAAGTAAACCTAAAACTGTATGAAGCTTAGGCAGTACAGATTTCAGCTACTGAATACTAGCTTTTTCCTTACCGAGAGTTATTGTTAGAAGCTAAAAATTAAAAATTTAGCCTGAACGCACACCCATGTGAAAAACTGCCAGGCTGTCCCTATTTTGGAATGTCTAAATCTAGACCGCATTAGCAATCGGTGAATAATCACTAGTAATTATCATCACTGGCATTGAACAGATTTGTTTAGAGGAATAGCTTCCAGTTTCTGACGGTAGCATACCTCCCTGAATTATGCCTACACAGTAAGAAATGTGTGTGATTATTGTCAATCTTGTCACTAACAGCTGGGCTTTATTTAGTAGATGGGAGATTATTCTGTTGGTGATGGGGTGGGAAGCCTATGTTGAAGGAGGTTACCATATATTTTGTTCTGAAGGCATCAAGGTTTGCTTTTATACTATTCTGGAGAGGCAAGTTGCAAATTAATTTGCTTGGCAGCATGAACAGTCTATCTGCTTCACACAGTTGATATTTTTACTTATGCAGTGGTATGTAGCTTTCATGCCATACCATAAGGAGATGAAGTGAGGTAATCTCTCTAGTAACTTAGACCATAGCAAGATATGAAGATGATGACTGGAATGCTGGATTTAACCTAGAATTCCAGAGAAAGCCATAGATGAGGCTATACACATTGGTAGCTGAACAAAATCGCAGAGTTTTTCAAGATTTGTTTTTATCGTTGTGGCTTTTTAACCACAAAGTGTAAAAAACCACTCAGTGGGGTTTTTTAACCAATTTGTGTAAAGAAAAATAGAATAATCGGCATAGAAAATCATATGCTATGTGGATCCATTGGGAACCATCACTCACAGTTGAGATTTTTCTGTCTGTAATTGTCTGGATACTACAAAATACTGAAAAGGCCCACTAAGCAGTCCAGTTGTCTATACTCAGGATCAGAGGTCAGATGCTCTCAGCAGAACATGATATGATGGAGATCAGTGTGCTCCCTGCCCCATCAACATCATTTCACTCTTTGCAGCACTCACCTTTAACCTAAAGATCTTTGCAAAAACCTCAAAAGATTAGGGTTACTCTTTGTGCCAGATGAAAAGGCAGTATACAATAGAAAGTTTTTTGCCTATTGCTAGCATTGCAATCCGTGCTATCCCTGCCTTTTCAGAAGATGAGTAATTTTTTTTTTTTTTTATTTCCAAGCCCTCTGATTTTATGCACCATTTACTAGGGAGATAGAAAGTAGCTGACTGGTGGACAGCACTGCTTAAAGTTAACTTGTCTTGATGTTAGAGTTTTGGATGCTATATAGGATGGAAGACTCCATTATACCTATTAAGGTATAAATTGTATCAACAGAATAAATTATTGTAAGATTTGCCCAACAGACAAATTAGCCAGTGTCAGAAGTAAACTTCCAAAAACTCAGACAAAATATCCTGCTATTATCTCCATCCTTCAGACATCCCAGGAAACATTTCTTGAAAAGATTCATAGGCCAATTAATCCCTGCAGTCTGACCTGGGGAGTACTAATGATGATGGAACATGTTTGGCGAGGGTGGGACTTTCCTGCACCTTTTCTGTTAAAAAATAAAACGGCAGGGAGCTGAGCGCAGTAAGAACACAAGAATGGCCACAGTATTCATCTATCCTTGTATCCTGGCTCTGCCACTGTCAAAAAACACAGGCTTTCAAAGAACATAAGAACATGGCAAGTATGTATAATCCTTTCCCCAGTTCCATTATTTTGCAGCTCAAGAATTTCTTGAGCATGTATATAAAAATCCTCACCAGATTACTCTTCCATCAATTTGTCTGGACTTCTCTTTAGTCGGTATAAACCTTCAGCATCCGCAACATTTTGTGCAAGAAATTCCACAGCTTAACTGAAGAAGGAGGCTTTTCCAAAGCAGAACATGAGTTTTTGCCCTTCAGATTCAACTCTCACAAGCTGCTCATTGACCTACTCAAGACAAATCAGACTTGCCAGTCTGCATATAAGGGACAAAGACCGTGAGTAGCACAGCACAGACAACAGCCTAAGAGGCCCGAAACACCTTTCTCTTGATGTCACTTCAGGACCCAAGGTGATAGATCTATGTACAGACAAACTGGCTTGCCCTCAGACAGATAGCTGGGAAGCCTGTCACTGACATAACTGGACAGACTGACAACCTTGGTGGAGTTTACTAAGCAACAGTCTAACTATACGCAAAAGGTGCTCTTACCTGAACCCGCCTGAAGCACAATTCTTCCAGTCAGCTTTGTTTTCTAAGCAATGCTATGTTACTTCATAGTCTTCTCACTCATGACGCCTCAATGAATGACACTCATGGAAAGAAAACACAGCATTTATCCACTTCAGAAACAATTTTGCTGTAAGAGACCACCAGGCACATAGCAGGAATCAAAAGTGCTCCTCTGCAAAGCAAACTGAAAAATTCTCACACTCTGCTGTTTTGCCAGATGTAGGCACTTGTGACCAAAAGGCTGTCCCGTAAGTACTCTGTTCACTGACGGTGGGAGGAAAATGAATGTACACGGACAATCTCTGGCACTCACCCTGGCAAAAGTGAACATAGGTTACTTATTTTCTCAAGATATGGCAACAGCCAGCTTTCAACAAAGAGGATGTATCATCACTTGGTATAACAGAAAGCCCTTAAAGTAGCACAAAAATTGTTGCTAGGGGTAATCTATGGAGATGGTACGAAGAGTAAGATAGGGACAAGACCCTCAGGTGCTGTCAAGAACAATCACCGTCAGGCTGGAATAGGGCTGGAATAGGGACGGACTCTTCAGTAGGACATCACTGCTGGCACCCTGGGCAGAACACTGTCTCACAGCTGTCTCCTCAACCAAACAACTGCGACCACGTTAATCCTGTCCTCTTTCCTCTCTTTGTTCTGTGTACATGGCAAAATGGGGTCCTTGCTCATGATTAAGGCTCTTGGGGGAAAAAAAGTTAAAAAATAAAGAAATAATAGTTGGTTATCTGTCAGATGAAGAACATACTCTAAAATACCAACAGGGACTTCTATAGGTAGATATGAGAGTCAGAAAAACAATAACCACAATATAGTCTGTAGGCTATATCCATCTCTTTGAGTGGACACCTTGACCATAAAAGAATAACAAATTTATGATGTTACAACCCTTCTGGAGTGGTGAGCATATGTCCTTCAGTTCATCCTCTTCTCACTTAAAAAGGCAGCTGACAAACACTCATGTCTGTTTTCAAGTCAGTCGCTGTTCAGGACCACTTATTTCCTTTTCTTCCATACTTCTTTTTTTCTTTTTTTTTTTTTTTTTAATGATGCCAAAGGGTACAGATAAAGAGCTGGTGATTATAGCATAAAATCACTATAGCAATTACCCAATTGGCACATTGAAATACCTTTCTGAAGTCAAAATGTTTCATAGATGTAAGGAATTTATTCACTAATTCAAATTTCAAGGAAAGTTAGTTAAAATCTAGCTCTTTTGCTTTAGGTTTCACAACTAAGCTACAACTATTCAAAATGTTTTTTAGATACAGTCTTGTATATTTCCAAGCCAGTGAAATTTACACTGACATCAAATGCATCTGGCTTTTCTTTGAAAGATATTCAAGAAAAATCAAGACAACTTTTTTTTTTCCCAGAGAAGTAGAGTATTCCTATGATCAGCCCTCCAAGCCTATAAAACAGAAATTAAAAATTTGAGCAATGAATTATAGCATCGTGTGATAAGGTTTCCTTCATACTCTGTAAAGGAAGATTCTGAAATGGAGGGGACAGTTACACATCATGCAAATGAAAGATTCCCTACTGAGTCTTTAGATAAAGGGAGCTGATGGATCAGATGAGACATCTTGCAGAAGCTCGGCTATAGTCCTGCTTCGTGTCTCATAAAATGTCTGCATGCTTTAACTAGAAAATACTTCTATTAGAAGGGAAAAAGTGCCTGGAAGAAGTTCATAGTTTCTTAGGTCTTAGTACAATCCCACTGGCAATTTACACTGGCAAACTGCTAAGTAATTCTGTTGTAGCACTACCTACCCCTGCAAATCCAAGCCTTTTCTATACTATTTCACCTCCTTACGTAAACTGGTATGTAAAACTGTACCAGTAAACATTTTCTTAGTCTTTTGTTAGGTATGTGACATAGCTAGACTGGCAAAAGGTTCCCATGCCATAGGAAACCTATAGTTTGGCCTTAGAAAGTGAAGTCTTGATGACTGTCATTGAGACGCAGATCAAATTTTCTGGAAAGAAGACTTAAACTCCTAAATTTCTTGTGTATTTTAAAAATTATTTTTATGGCTATATCTAAGAAAAAAGCTTCAGGTGGTCTGGTATGTAGTTTATAATATTAAGAACCAAACTCCTGCTTGTTAATAGTCTTAGCTGAAGTTGAAATGTGACACATTTTCATTATATAATTTCACAGAATCATTGCTCGTAAGACTGTATAAAGCATTTTGCAATAGCCCTCAGTCCACAGTGCTCGCTGGTATAAATAGCTTTTGGATCTTGATGATGGAAAAACCTTGGCAAAAATTTCCTGAAGAAGAATGTATATGATCAAAGACTAGTGTGAACCTCGAAAACAGATCCCATCAAGGTGGATCAAGGATGTAATATAGCCTACATCTTTATGTTACAATTCTTAAATTGTAATTGTCCCCATAGGCTGTATTATTCCCCTGATGCAAGAAGCAATTTATGTAACATCCTCTTCTGTTGTCTAAAATGCTTTTCATCCATTGCCCGTGACAACATTCCTTCACAACTAAATCTGAAAACTCCATTAGTTTCACAAAACCTCACTTTTCACAAAATGAAAATGAATAGTGTATCTGAAGAGGGTTTGACTCTTATGCACTAGGGAATAAAACCAGAAGGTTCTCTGGTGTGTAGGTAATATGTAAAAGCATCTTCAATTAATAGAACTCCTTGTCCTACAAATATCACAAACTTGTCGTGTCTCCTAGCTGGGAATTTCACCAATGGAGTTTCAAGTCCAAACGTGATTTCCTGAAGCATTCCTTTCCAACTCATAACAAAAAGCAAACATGATCTAGTGCATGCTCAAATCCAAGAATAATATTTATGACAAATTTCCGAAGAGGCTGCAAGTGAAAACAGCATCCATGGTTGACATTTTTGTATTGTTGAAGTGTTTCACTGTACAAACCAGCTTTGAAATGAGAATGCTGGGAAATTACTGCTGGAATAAAAGTTTGGTACAACTGCAGCAGCTTGAGTTTCTGACCAAAATTTTATTTATGACTGTGCTTGCTCATGACTGAAAATAACATCGAACATACTCCGCAACTTGTAGATGGTGTCCGCTCTGTGATACTACTGCTGCTTTGTGTCTGACTTTGTTTGCTCCTTATTCCAGTATGTCCTGGTTTCGGCTAGGACAGAGTTAATTTTCTTCCTAGTAGCTGGTATAGTGCTGTGTTTTGGATTTAGTAGGAAAATAATGTTGATAACACACTGATGTTTTTAGTTGTTGCTAAGTAGTGTTTATACGAAGTCAAGGATTTTTCAGCTTCTCATGCCCAGCCAGCAAGGAGGCTGGAGGGGCACAAGAAGCTGGGAGGGGACACCATCAGGACAGCTGACCCAAACTGGCCAAAGAGCTATTCCATACCATATGACATCATGCCCAGTATATAAACTGGGGGGAGTTAACTGGGAGGGGGGATCGCGGCTCGGGAACTAACTGGGCATCGGTCAACGAGTGGTGAGCAATTGCATTGTGCACCACTTACTTTGTATAGTTTAATTCTTTTAGTATTGCTATTGTCATATTATTATTATTATCATTATCATTGTTTTTCCTTCCGTTCTGTCCTATTAAACTGTCTTTATCTCAACTCACGAGTTTTTTTTTTCCTGATTCTCTCCCCCATCCCAGGGGTGGGGGGTCAGTGAGCGAGCGGCTGCGTGGTGCTTAGCTGCCGGCTGGGGTTAAACCACGACACAGTAATATACCCAAATTCAGCTGTGAACATCAGAATGACTTGAGTCAGCAACATTTAAGGCCTAAAGACTAGACCTCTGTTTGGTCTGGTTTGGATTGTATGCATCCCTGTCATCATCTTTATCTTAAGCTTGTCTTCCTCGACCATTTTCAGCTGTTTTAACAGCAAGCAAGAACAAGCATTAGAGGTAGATGGAAACCCTTCAGGGAAATCATTCTGATTGCTCAGCATTCACGAGATGAAAGCATCCTGCATTCATTTGACTCTCACTCAGGTTATGTAAAAGCAATATTCACCCATGAAATAGTTCAGAAATTACCAACCACAGGATCTTTTCTTCACCCCTCCTTTTTTTTTTTAGTTGTTTCTGTGTTCTTTGGGTGATAGCAAAACAACATGCTATACCCTGGCAAAACAACGTGCTATCCTTGGGAAGTGCTCTCACTTTTGGGGAGAGATGCAAAAATCGGTTCAACTTCTGTCTTTGGACAGAATTATATTTTAGTTATACAGCTTTTAAACTGCCTGCACAGTTTTTTATGTGATCTATTTAGACATAAAGATCTGTGTGGAGCCTTTACGAGTGTATTAATGTGTATTCATATTTTACTTTATTGTAAAAGTAATATGTAAGCTACTTTTTGTCCCACCTATGGCTACATTTTAAGAATGGATCATTCCTGTTCAGGTGTAACAGTGAAAGATGCCAGTGGCTGCCTTGGAGAGTCTTTGATGCAAAGATTGTCACAACCCCAGACCACTGTTCATTGGCATGGGAATTTTGGAAGCAGTGAAAGATAAGACATTGCTAGGCCTTCCCATTCATTCCCGCTCTTGGTGAACACCAGGCTGGCTGTACCGATGCAACCCTGTGTGAGACCATACTATAAATGCTACGGCTTAGCTTAGGCCAAGTTAAAACAGGCTCCCCCAGAAGGACTGGGGGAGTACTTTCAACTGGGTTTGATCAGTGCTTTGGGTGCTGCCGTCCAGAAGACATCTGCATCCTCAGAACAAAGGCCTGCAGTACCGGACATGGCAAAACAAAAACTGACAGCTGCTGAAGCCCCATCTCCTAAAATTACAGCCCTGGACCCTTCCTGTATCTCTGTAATTGCTGTGCCGAGACAGCCAGTGCTTAAAAACCAGTGACAAAGTTCCTCGTCTGCCAAGGCACAAAGGTACCGCAGAGCTCAAGACAGAGGTAATGAACAAGGATGGAGCCGATTCTAAAACATTGAATAAAAATAATGCTCAACACCGATTCTGCAAAGTTTTTTCAAACTACCTACAAACATTAATTTTGTTAGTGTCATGACACTCCTGTTGGAGCACAAGCGATGATCATGGTGATTTTTCTGGGTGGAAGCGGAAGCCCAGGGTACTTTAAATGACTTTTCTAAATTTAGTGATGTGAGCCAGGGCTTAGAATAGCATAAAATCTGATTTATAATTAAGCCACAAAACTACCCTTTCATAAGCATTACCACATCATTATATTAAGACTATGTCTGTTAGAGCAAGTGCTATTCAATACTGCCATGGAATGCGATTAGCTTGACAAATATTTATGTATTTCTGAGGCTGCATGAATCAAGAAAGGAATGAAGGGTGTTTCTTGTGGTGAAAGACTAGCTGGGAACTAAGGGGTTTAATTAATGTCTTTGCCTTAGACTTCCTGGACCATTCAGGACCAGCTTTTCAGAATGGTTATGTATCCACAGTGTTTACTGACTGTAGCTGGAGTTGTGCACACGTGAGCTCTGAAAATCAGTCTCTCAAGCTCGCAGGATACCATAGTACTACAAAATAGAGGCTACCTGATTACTTCAGTAGCACATTAGTTACAATTTCTCCTTATTCCTCTTGCACGTAGGGTGCTTTTATTAGCTCATCTTTTGCACTATCTCCACTTTTCTAACTCCAATGGTCTTTCAATGCTCTTTGGATTTCAGCACTTCTTGTCTTCAAGAATTCAGCTTAATACCTGCCTAGTTTACACTGCTTGAGTTCTTCATACATCCTTCATTGCTTTAATGTTGAATTATTAAAGTCTCTCCAGCACAGAAAAGTAAGTACCTCTTGGAAACCTTGAAATGCCCATGTGCCTTGTGCCTAGTATATAAAGGGCAGATTAATTCCAAGCTATAAAAATAAATAGCTCTCTTTGTTCTTAAGAGGATTTGGATTGAGCGGAGTTGCTTTATAACTATATGACTTCTTAGTACTGGTTTGGAAATGAAACAGAAAACATATTATCCACTCATGGTTAAAAATTATCAGCTTTGGTATTTTCAACTTAGCTGCTCCTTGAGCTTCTACATATCCAGTCTTCCTGCTTGAGGTTTATGTACTTTACATTGCGTTTTTTTGACTAATACAGAAGAACTCCAAAATCAAACCTGTCACAGTGAGAAGGAAGAGAGGCAGTGAGTGAAATTCATATATCTAACTGAACAGCCCAAGGGGATTACTCCAAGAAGCATGAATAATTACAGCACTGCAGTCTCTAGCCCGTTCCAAACCACGCTTCCCTCTGTGATAGTGCTGTGGTTGGCAGTGACTGCCCTTGTGCTGGGGAATTCTGTGATGTCATTTTCATGTGGTCTTACAAAAAAATCCAGCCCACTGATTTCCACGCAGTTTGGTGTGTTTCGTTTTCCAAAGAAGGTTTTTGAAACCACTATCTTCTTGCCTTTCTATGAACACTAAAAATCTCTGATAGTTTTCTGGACGAGTAGGGTTTAATCCTGCTACTCTCGACCGAAATTGCTCCTACATGTTTATGCCAACACTGCACTTAGATGAATACAGCCCTGTCACTTCCACCCTAGATGTGGCTACATCAGATAAGTGGTAGGGTGTTTTCAAATTTCAGGTAATGTTGCAAGTACACAAAGGGGAAAGGTATGTTCATAACATAAACAGAGCATAGGAGATAACAACAAACACATAAAAAGGCCCGCATGGTTTTGGAAATTGGAATGAGAATCCCTCATGGAACAACTAGTAGGTTGCAGGGAGGATACAACAGGAACTGAAGGCAACAGCCCTTAATCAAGAGCTTCTTCCAGAGCTGGGGAGTGTCCTGATGTGCAAAGGTGATGGATGAAGAAAGCAGAGGGTGTAGCTGAAGAAGGAAACAGAGACTGTCAATAACCACAGGAAAAATGGGCTGAAGCTTAGCAAAACTTCCGTAATGAGGAATAATAACTGCAATTAAGAGGCAGAGGTGAGTGAGAGCTACTAAAAGAATTCAACATTGAAACGCAGTGCAAGTCTAAATATAACCGGGGGAGGTATAAGGGCTTTAGACCATGTTGTTATTGCTAAACAAAGCAAAATATGCTCTTATATCATTGGGCTGCGCTGTTACATTCTTACATCCCCCTTAACTACTTTCCTTTGTGAAACCGGCAGGCAAATGTCATGACCTCCTTCTACTCTCGGCATCCTACCCCTTCCACGCAGCTTGCAAAGACCCAATCTCCTTTCATGAACTTTTTCTGGTCTTATCTTCACCCTCTGCTCCAACAAACCACCTGCTAGCACATCTTTTCGAGTATTATCTTCATATTTAAAGAAGTAATAGGATATTTTGGCTTGAAGCGAGTGAGAAGGTTGTGGTTCAACTAGTACACGCAACAGGTATATCAGGTTAGCTCAATCTAGAATTACTTCTGCCTCTTTCTTAACAGGTTGTGCTCATGGCAGCTTTGTCACACTGTTCCAGTGGGGCATTCCCAGGTGCTCTAACACAAGAATACTCTACAGTTGTCCACTGTGGCATTCCTTGTGTTTCCCCTAAGAAATAGCTCCAGGAGCAACTGGAGTGTATCATTAATCCCACATGGCTAGGAGGAAAGGTGGAGGCCAACGGACATATTTTTTTAATGTGATGGCATGAGCGGTGCTAGTAAAGTAAATTGTTACCTATCTCAGGAACCTTGCTCACTGTATTATTAAACACCCTAATGCTATAAAAGAAAGGGTTGGCAAGCATTAAGTTTTCACTTTTGTAGGAGAAAATGCAATTTTTCAATAAAGCATGATGCAAGACTTTGTACCGCTGTAAAACCGCATTTTTAATGACTTGAGGGTTTTTTTTAGGATTTTTTTAACGAACGCTGCCAGGCACTTTCCAGCATCTCAGGAGGAGCTCTGCAGCCGCTCTCCCCTCCCGTGACTGCCCTTCTGCCCGGCAAGGCGCCCCGCGGGCTCGGAGGCCCGGCACCCGCTCGCAGCGTCCCTCCCTTCGTTCCCCGCAGACGCCAGCCGCTCAGGCCGTACCGTCTCCTCGGGCGGCAGCCTTCCCGCCACTCCTCCCCCTCAGATCACCCAGCAGGCACCGACAGCGCTCCAGCCAGCGACGAGCGCCTGACGACGGCCTCGGCAACCTCCCTCCAGCCCGGACGCCCGCCTTCAGGGACCCGCCGCGGGAGGGGCCCGTCGCTCCCCGGGCCCGCCCTCAGGGCCGCGGAGCCTGAGGCGACCGTGACGCGTTTCCGCGGCGGCCGTTAACGGTCGTCGCGGCGGACTACAGGCCCCAGCGGGCCGCGCGCGGGCCCGGCGGCCATGGCGGCGGTCGAGGCGGCGGGGGCTGCGCCCGACTACGAGGCGGCGGAGCTGTACACCCGCGTCTTCCGCGTGGGTGCCCTTGGCCGCTGCTGGCGGCAGCAGCTGGGGCCGGCCGACCTCTCGCTGGCGGCGGAGGCGGCGGCCGAGGCGGACGCGGCCGTAGCGGCGGAGCTGGGCTGCGCGGCGGAGACGGCGGCCGAGCTGCGGGCCGTGTGCAGGTGGCCGCGGGGCCGGCGGCGGGCGGGGGGGGGCGGCCCGCGGAGCCCCGCCGAGACCCGGGGCTCCCGCCGGGGCTGTGCGGTGGTGTGCGGGTCGGGGCCCGCCCGACGCTGCTTAGGCCAAGGAAGGGCTGAAAGCGCCGGCTTTCTCCAGGCGGGGATTTGCGGCCCCAGTCCTAGCGGGAAGCTTTCGGCCTCGCTCGGTGCTGGTGCAGGGGAGGCCGCCCCGGGCCGGGGGTAGTAGGTGCTGTCGCTGAGACGCTGCACCGGTTCCTCAAGAGAGGCGGGAGGTGCCCGGGCAAAACCACTTCTGAACAGTCTTTTCCGGGTCTGTGCCATGTGGGTTTTTTATCTCCCGAGTAAATATGCAGGAGAAACATCGTTGTTCTAGAGGGCAATGCTCCACTGGTGGAAACTTTATGTTGTGGCCTTGAATTCATGAACAAACAGTTCAGTGCTTAACGAGTTACTTAAGTAAATGCTTAGCAACATATTACTCGTTAGGTAAAACTTAAAGTATCTGAACGCGTACGTGGTGTTAGGAGGCCCCAGCTGCAAAGCGAAAGGCATACCTTATATGAAGAAAAAGAGCTAGGCATCTGTTTGTGCTAACATCATTTAGATGAGTTCTGGTAACTGACAACATACATTAACTGTTGAGCTTGTCTGGGTCCTTAGCCTCTACTAACTGTTTCTGTCAGGGCTGGTGGTGAAGTCAAAGCTATGCAAGTGCTTCTTTGTCGGGGGACAGTGCTGTTTGCCCAAGCAGCCTAGGTGGCACTGGGGCTGTGAAAGAAAAAATGTTCTAGTTTTGCACTTGTAACTTCACTCATATTTGTGGACCAGTGAATTGAAAACTAGTGTTGAAAGAAGAAAAGAACCATCTAGGGGTTGAAGCAGCAGGATCTAACGTGCTAAAGCTGGAAGGCTTTCAGGTCATGTGAATAATGAGAATAATCTCTGACCTGTAGAAAAGGCCTGATTTCAGGTGGTAATTTCTGCAGAAAGCATCACAGTTGATTATTTGGCTGTAGCTCATCAGTAAGGAAGACATGCTAGAGTTCTGTTGCTATCTGTATAGCCTTCTGCAAGTTCCGTCCTTCAGTTACTGTTTCCTCAAAGGTGCAGCAGTATTTAAGAGCTATTTCAAATGCAAGATGGAGGTTGTTCACTTTCATGCACTGAACAGAATGAACATAGTCTCAGAAGTGATGCAGAAGGTGTAATTTGGTAAATGTAGCTAGAATTGCACTATACATTGAGCTCTCCTTGATGGCTTTTTCTTCAGTGCCCTGCATGCAAGATGCATATAAAAAAATGCAGGTGATGTGTCATGAGCATGTCCTTCTAATGTTTTCAGAGTTATACCCCAAATTATGGGGATGACATGACAGCAAAAACAACATTAGCAACGTTATTTGAGATAAAGTCATTAACTGGACAAAGTTCATTTGTAATTATTGTTTGTTTAAATGATGATGGTACCTCAGAGGAAGGAGGAAGAGGAAGGTAGGTTGCTTTAGTAAAAGGCAAGGAACAAACAGAGAATAGGAGTAGGAGCCCAGGAGCATGGAGTTCAATATCTGAGCCAAAATATACCTGCGTGAGTGTTGTGCGTAGTGGTTAGAGCTTAGTAAGCCATTCAGAAATCAAGACTTTTAGGGGCATTTTTAATCAGGAAGAAATCAACACTTACTGAATTATATCTTGCCTTGCCAACAGAGAAGAAATTTGCCAGGCATTCTTACTTTTTCTAATGCTAGCTTAACTAAAGCAATACTTCACTTCAGCTGTCATAGTTCTGGTGACTGGGATAATTTTTTACCATTACTAGGCTTAGTAAAAATAGAGGCTGATGTTAGTATTAAAAACAGTTCATGTATTCTGGTGTGGCAGCAACTGTGGGAATTATTCTGTAAGCTTTCCCAGTGCAGATCTAGTCTCTGCTCCTACGCCGTGGCTTATTCTCTGCAGTGACCATGTTGCTTAAGCCTGTCTATTGCTATTTTCACTTGAATTCCAAGCAGATTTTCTATGCTTTGTTTATTTTTCCCTTCATTCATTCTGCTTTTTCTTCAGTTTTGCTTTCTTCCATGTACGACTGCTACATTTCATCTGCTGTCTGCGTTTGCTGATGTTACAGAGCAGTGCTGTCTGCTGCTGAGAGTGCTGTGGAAAGTAGTGCTGTGTAGTGAAAAGGTTTGGGAAAGAAAAAACAGACAGGCAGTCCGTGACGGGGAGAGAACAGATCATCTGGCAGCTGCTTGTTGGCTTTGCAGGAGAATGAAGATAAACCTGCACATCCTGGTGTGACCTTTCCCCTGTGCAGGCTGGAAATCCCAATCCCTAATCTCCATGTGCTTTTGCTTTTAAATTAAATAGTCCTAGCCTCTTGGGTCTCACCTTAACATTGGCCAACCTCAAATCGCTACCTCTGATCACTTTCACTCGCCTGCTCTGAGCTGTTTGTATTCCTTCCTTGAGAAGAGATGAAAACATTGGACTACACCAAGATCTGTTTTATGGTGTCTTGGAGTCACATTTATTATTGGTGTAAATATAGTTTTCTAGGCGCTGAAAGGAACACATCCTGGATATAAACACAGATTTTTCTGACTGTGAACTACTTGTAAAGGAACTTCTGGCAAGTTAAGGAGGTTTTCTTTGGGTAGAAGAGAGATGGGAAGATGTGGATACTCCTCCTATTACTATTTTTAAAAATAGATATAGGAGAAGAGAATCTTTCATAGACTCAGGATGAGGTTTTTCAATATCCGTGGTTAAATCTTTATTAGAATATAGTGACATAGTGTATGTATAAGTATTCTTGAAGATTTAGAGTATTCTGGTGAGGAGAAATGGTATAATGTTTAAATGCCGTTTAACTCTGTGCATCTCGGTGTGTTATGGTTGGTTGGTTTTTTTTTTTTTAATTCTAATTTCTTCCTGTAATACATTCCTGCAAACAGAATGCAGGAAAAAAAATTCCATCTTCATTCACTTGAATTTGACTCAGTAAGCATGCTTTGCATACTGTTCAACTTGCATGTAGACAATTGTTGTAGAGATAGCTTGGGTTTTCATCAGATTTTAAACCAGTATAAAGTGGTGTCCTTAGCTGGGAGATTCCATCAGTAGTTCTCTTAAATAACCAAAGTGTCGGGAGGGTAAAGTTTTAAGTTTTATTCAAATGCCTTAGTGGTCTGTGAGCAAAGAGGTTTGCCTTGGGATTCATTATTGGTGTTTGAGCGATTGAAGTGCTTGAATGTTGGAGATGCTAAGTTATGTTATTCTGTTTTGCCTTCTGAGCGATTTGTTGTGTACATGTAGGGCAGGCTAAGACTCAAAGTAATGTGGATTTTAGGTAGGTCAAGGGAGGTGAGGCTTACAGGTACCTTATTCCACTTCAGCCCTAATTCACCTTCTTGTTTTATTAGAAGGGGTAGTTGTAAATATCTCTAGGGACTTGTTATAAAGCTGTATTAAGCTAGCATTAGCGTGTTAACGTATTAGTATTTAGCGTCTTGTAGTATTAGTGTCTCAAAGGTGATGAAAGTACTGCCCTTAAAATATATACAATATAAAGAGTAATATAAACACTGTATCTGCTTACTACGAAAGTATCAGGCAAAATACTAAAGCATCTTCTAATTTCTAAAACTGAGAAAGCTTGTTGTGCTGCCAGCATATTCTGAGAAAAGTAGAGTCACAGTTATTAAAGGCTTCACTGATAGTCTATTTCCATATAGAAATTTTCACATGCTTCGGCCTCTTTATTTCTAGTCGCCTTAAAAATATCTTTCTAGGGGACCTAAATTTCATATAACACTTTACGTGTTTTTTTCAAGTGAGACTTCAACTGTTGTTCCTCGTCACTCTCCTACAGTTCACCTCGGTGTCCATGAAACAGTATGGCCAGCGTTTTCCCCTCTACCATAACTGAGTGCACTGAGTGTATTTGTCGGGCATGCAGGGAATATTCTGTGTGGGGACACGGTGGAATCCCATGCTTGTGGCTGTCCAGAGCGAGGTGTGCCTGGTGCAAACTTTGTATTGCCTGCACTTTGGCCTGTTAGGTGTATGACACTGACTACTTAGCCTTAATTTCTGGAGGGATTAGCATATACTTTCCATTTGTAAAGCCTGGTTTCCTCAGGACCATGGACCAAATATTAATGATGCGGTTCCACTGGCTGCAGTGGAGTTACCCAGGAGGAGCTCCAGTGCGGCCTGTGTAAAAGGCCATACAGCAAAGCCTGTCAAGGCTTCAGTGCATGTAATACAATGACATATGTCATGAATTATTAGACTGATTCAAAATACTGAAAAATGTGCTCTGCGTGTAACATTCCTTTAGAAATTGGGGGTTTCTGACTTTCCCAGGCCTGAGAAATGGCAGTATCTGGGCTTACAACGGTCCACGGAACTTGTCAGGGATTCAGTGGCAGTTTCTCTTTGTACTAGCTATGTTTCTGTCCTTACAAGGAAAAAGAGGAAGCAGCTTACATGCCAGCTATTGTACATGGTGTCTGCTTGGAGCTGCTTTCTGGGGAATGTTAGTTTTTTTCCTGCAGCAGGTGATTAGTGGGCATGGTGTGGATACCACAACCAGAGATCCCTGGCCTGGAGCTGTGGGAGGAAAGGAAAGCACAAGTATTGTTGGTGAGTGCTGACATTGTATGTATGCATAGAAGCGAAATGGGAAACTGTCACCTTTGATGCAGGTGAGACTTCACAATGGTAGGTAATAGACATTTTCAGATGCTGCAAATAACACGTGTGGTGTGTGAAGAACAAAATACACAGTCATTCCTTCAAAATGGCAGGTCTTCAAGTGACTCGGGGCTTTTTGGTGAATGGGGTCACTGATCCATGTGCAGGAAGACTTAGATAAATATGGTGGTAGATAAATATATGGTCATGCTGGTGGGATGTCGATTCCACAGAAGGGTCAGTTGTGAGTTGCTCTACCTGTCAGGGGCTATACATTACTTCATTACATGTGCTATTCATAACACTAATCCATGCTGAATGGAGAACAGCCCCATCTAAAAGGCTAATGTTTGCTCTGTGTTCTCCAGAGCGCTGTTCTCCTCCTTTCTGTTAGTTAAATTACTGTTCCTCAGCAGTGGTGCAGTCTGCACTTGATACAGGACTCACTCAGTTGTCTCTGCTTCCACTTCCTCAAGTGGGAATCCAAGGATAAGATTGGTTCTGTTTCCAGGAGGTTGTAACTAATTGCTGCATAGTTTCTTTTAAAACGGTACTTCTGAAAGAATCTCCTTTTCTCAGTAACTTAAAAGAACAATTTTCTGTTTGGGATGAAATCTGTAAGACAGGAAGGTTAAAACTCTTTGTGCGCTGCTGGATGGTAAGAAACTATCTAAACAATAGCAAATTCAAATTATCTTCAATACAGAGTCACTTTATTGGGTCGTCAGAACTAGGCAACTACCCACAACCCAAATTTTGTCTCTGTTTTGCTTATTGTTAGCTGGTGCCAGTTGATTCCAGACTTCTATTTCTCAATTACTGTATATTCCTACGCAGTTCCACTCTAAAGGCTTATTCATTACTGCAGTGATAGTATTACCTAGCTCACTATTGTTGACATGGGGAACATTATAAGATTGTGGGGAACATTATAAGATTATAATGAAAAAGAATGTAGTCAAATCATAATTTATGTTGAGAATAAATGATACACTCAAAAAATTTTTCCTGAACTTCACCAATGGTTTATTTGTCCCATAAAGAGATGGGTTTGCACAAGAGTTTGCTGGGATTAAAACTGCACGTGGACTTAGGCAGTGCTATAAGCCCTGCCTTTATGTAGTCTGCAAACAGTAGAGAGACAAAAGAGATCACGTCTGATTCAAAGTGTATCATACTTCTCTGCTTGAAATAATATTTTCTCAGACTATTTTTAAGTTGGATAAATTTTTTTTGTGATTAATACAAAATTATTACTGTCTTTGAGTCAGCATTATTCTGTTTGTTTCTAAAAAGATAATTGATACTGTTATAGTGTCTAATCTGAAGCCTTTAGATGGATCATTTGCTCTGTTTGTGGAATGATGTGGGGGAACCTTATGTTACAAAACTGTGGCAGGGGAGCAGATATGGTATCCCACAGGATTCATTTTTTTGTGGCGTGTTTATGAGAAATGCCATCCTCATTTATGTTACGAAAACCTAACGTTTGTATGATCAGTTTAAATCATTGCTGCAGCCAAAAGCAGTTCCACTTTTCCTTCCCACGTTCTGCGGTGATTTGCACTACAGCAAAAAACTGTGGTTAGCTATACTTTGGATTCTGTGCAAACACAAGAAGAGCGAGGGTGGAAAGGGTCTGAGGATGGAAAGAAGGATACAGGGAAGAGTGGACCTGTCACTTCTGGCAGAAGTGTTGTCTTGTTTCCAGTGGAAGAAAAGTGGCATAAATTAATGCCTTAATACAGCAATGACAGCTCATGTAAATGTGGTGGCTTGCCCATGTTTATACCTGAGGGAGGGGTGTTAGCTTTACCATACAGGTTGAGGTTCATGACTCCTTTTGGTTGAATCTGTTTGCCATATATCATCAGAAAGTCAGAGTGGGTGGATGAGATTTGAAAAAGTCAAGTGGCATTTTTAGTTTATAATAAGTATTGGACACACATTTTGAACGAGGCTTGTTAAACCTCTCTAGGCAGCTATGCTCCATTAGGCAGAATGCAAAATAAAGGTAAAATTTACCCAGTATCTGTGAAAGCCAGATATAAAGTCCAGGACTCTTTGTCTTCTGGTTCTTTATCTTAACAACCATACTGCCCTTTTGCCCTGACTTATGCTATACAAGCTATATCTTGTTTATTCACATTTTGCTGTCTTTGTTCCTTTTAAGAATAGCTTAACTGATTTTCATTATGAAGTAAGTATCAAAAAATGTATAATAGTTATTTTCTTTATTGTCCTAGCATTGATATGTTAATGTCTTCTGATAAAGAAAAGGACCCAGATGTTATTCCTGAAGACAGCAGTCTGCTAACTCTTCGGTATGTCGTTACAGTACACTCACAGTACCCTGATATAGGGTGGGGTGGAAAACAAGCACAAAAGCATGGCTGGCTGCTTGTTCCCTTTCCAGGCAATGGTGTACTTTCTGAAGCAGTGTCCAGAAATACTCTAAGGGCAGAAACACCAGTTTATGATAGGATAATTGGTATGAGCCTTCTGCTTGAATGTTACTTAGGAATTTTTTATTAAGATATACAGAATATGCCATCTTTCTTATTGGAAGAACTTAGGACTTCTGGACCTAAGTACTTCTGAACTAGTGCCTGAATTTGGAGTGTGCAGGCATCTTCTCGTAATCATCTGCAGGAGGTTTCTCCAAGGCCTTGTGAAATAAATCTGTAGCTCTGACCTCTGGTAACCCACAGTCACATTGTAACAGCCAAAGTGTAAGTACTGAAGTTGTAGCCAGATACCTCTTTATCTGAACCCACTCTTTATAGAATTCATTGATACTACTGGTGCATTTCAGAGGTTGAGCAATATATGTTAAGTTTCTGTCAGTTAGTGAACTTTGAACTCATACTTGGCCAGTTCAGGCCTTTGCTGTACTTGAAATTCAGTTTGCATAGTACTATTGTAAAGAAACGTATTAAGGTGGTGATCAGTGTTAAGTCTGACTGTTACTGAAAGCCTTCAGGAAGGTCTGGAGGGTAAATAGACTTGTCCCGGAAGTTAAAAAGGATTTGGTGTTCGTGCAGTGGTTAAATACATGTATTTTAGTAGATATTCTATGTATGATACTCTTCCTTCTACAAATGGTACTGAAGTTTTTTAGAAAAGTAGCTATGTCATGGGGTTGAGAATATTTGTGGTTTTTTTCTTGTTTTTTGCTTGAACATGAATTGAATTTCTCTGAAGTGGGAGGGATACTTGAAACAGCTTCCTCAAAGGTAGCAAAATATTCTTTCTAGGAGAGGCTCTTCAGACAACATTTTGCTGTTTTTTCTCCTAAGTGTAAAACTGCCCACAAACAAGGTGTAATTCGCACATAAGGGGAAAGAAAAACGCAAGCTGAAATCCACAAGCTGGCCTATGTACTACCAGGTTTTATGGGAGTCAGGAGACAAGTATTATAAGTTAGTCTGTTATACTAAGACAGCCAGAAATCCTGCTCTTTGAAAGCTGCACTGTAATAGCTCATGTTGTTTAAAAATATACCTAGAGATTCTGCATGGAAGTTGTTGAATGAAATTTTGTCCTGTGTTCCTGCCCCTCAGAGTTAGAAAGAAGGCATTAGAGAGGAGAGAAGAAACAATTATCGTGGATCGGGCTTGCAGACAAGAAACTCTTGCCTATGAGATGGTAAGTTCCCTGTCATCTTGTAGGATCTCAAGACAGTTCAGCGCAGCCAAAATCCAACTTCTGGTTGCTTTTTTTTCCCATCACTGAATCTCTGTACACTGTAAATGTTTGCAGATATGAGTTTGCAGGTAATGATTAAGATTAAAGACATTTTATAGAAAGACAGGACAGTAACTCTGCTCTTACAGTTTGTTAGTACCAAATGTAGGAAGGAGGAACTCCAGCTCATTACCACTGTATGACTGCTTTTATTTGGTTACTACTAAAGCATTGTGTAGGGGATCAAGTGTACTGAGCATCACATGAACTTATCGTAGAGCTAGACAAAATACATAATATTTTTGCTCCTGGAGTCCTGTGTTGGAATCTAACCTTTAACGTGTAAATGATTGTGATCTAGTTTCTGTAGGGCTGAAAGAGGAAGACAGTAGGAGCGTGGTAGCAGTAATCTCCTAATTCTGAGCTTTGTAACCCAAGTTTCTCAGCCATTCTGAGCTGTCGGGAACCATGAGTGTAGTGATCAGCCCTTCAAAAGCCATCCTGGAATTCCTTTAACTATGCTTAGTACCTCTTTTTTAAGATTTCTTCACAACCATTAAAGTCCTGAACAGGAAAACTTAAGTTCTTAAATTTTGCAGTGCTGGAGTCCATGGCTTGAACAAGCAAGCCATAAACTACTGTAAAAGTTAGGAACGGAGAGGTAGTGAGGAAGGAGCCTCACTTGTGACTTGAGGTTTCCTGGTCTGTCGTGGGTGATCTTGTTTCAACTGTCCAGAGGCCCAGGCACATGATGTAAACATCATGCATCAGCTGAGATGCAACAACTGTGTTGGGCTCTCAGCCTAGGGCATATCTGAGAAAATACTTGTAATAGAAATCTTCATAAAGGATTTCAGTGAGTGGTGTCTTATTTCTGTTTCTGAAGAACAAGCACGTGGTCAGCTTCTGCATCCTTTAAGCAAGCTGTGGTAACTGGTTTGTGTGTCAGAGCTGGTTGGGACCACGGTGTCCTAGAGCAGGATGAGAGCAATAGGAAACGTGAGTTTGGAATGTGTCACATGAAGAAGGGAGATGCAAGGGATAGAGCTCAAGTATCTCTGAACTGAAGTGTGTCACAGCAGTACATGCTCCTGTTATTAAATCTCAAGAACACTTTGTCCTGGTGGGAAGTATTTGTGCAGTCAGTATTCTCTCTTGATTTGTTGAAAAAGGAGCAAACTGACTGCCACAGAAAAGTGCCCTCCCTTATTCTCACAGCTGGGCTATGTCTTAAACACAAAGTAGGATGGAAACATGGAAATGCTTTCACTTCTTTTCTAAAACATAGTAGTGTGGCAAGGGCAGTGCTGGATTTTGGTTTTGGATTTTGGAGAAATTGAGACCTCCAGCTATGTCAAGCTTCCCTAATAAGAGGAAGTGTTGCACTAATTTTTATTTTCATATACTTCATCCTATGGCTAGTTTCTAGGTCAGTCTTTCTCAAGTTGAGGGTTGCAATCCCCCTTTACATGTGAAAGCATTCAAAGAGCATTTCAAAACATTAAGTGACAGAAGTTGGTAGCAGCTGGGTTCCATGAGGGCAGAGTGGCAGCAGGCTTTAAGTCCTTTATGCAGGGCCTCTCAGTAGCCAAGGAGTAGCCACCTATCTCATAATTGCTGAAAGCACCTCAGCTTCTCCAGAGCTGAGGAATGACGGAAAATGCTTGAAATCAGTAATTACAGCAGTTTTTCACCTTTCCATCTTGGAGGAAGTAGGCTGTTATCAGTTCAGAAGGCTGCACAGTAAAAAATGAGTTACAGTTAGAACAGCTTTTCTCAGACTTATCCAGGGGCTGTGATGTATAAGTGGTTGCCAATATAACATATATATATATATATGTATCTTTATTTTTCCAGGAGTCACATGCAATTGGAAAGAGGCCAGACAATCCAACAGATCTAGTTGAGGAGGGAGAACTACTTTTAACTCTGAACATCTTCTATCCTGTCATATTTCAGAAGGTTGGTACTAATTTCTCTAGGTTGTATTCCAATGTCTCT